>NW_026067950.1:5248238-5355707 GCF_014885135.2 Alexandromys fortis | reverse complement strand
TATAATCTTTCTTACACCGTTGGAGTCGATTTCCACAAACTAGGGAGTGTCCACAAGAGACATTTGTTCTCTTGCAGTTCTGGGGACCCAGGATCTGAAATCCAGGCAAGGATAGCACGTGTCAACAATCTGCAATCCTGTAGTAACCCTGCCCTTTCCAGCTGCTGGTAGCTGCTGACAGTCCTTGGTGTCTGCCTCTGACTTGAGTGTACCGTGCTGCAACTTCTGACACGGTCAGCAAGCATTTTCCTTCTTCATTTCTGCACCTGCCCTGAGTCTATCTCTTCCAAGGACACCAGTCGCGGGATAATGAGCCAACTGGGATAGTCCAGGATGCTCCCAGCTTGAGATGATTATACCCACAAAAAGTTTGTTTCAAACTGGATCACATTTGCAGGGTCTGAGATTCGCGTCTTTTGGAGGGTGATAAGTCAACCCAGGACACCACTGACAGAAAGAAACTTGAGTACACTAGATTCATCATGCCTAAGAGTTGGAAAGGCCTAAAGACTTTCTGGACCCTATTATTCCATCTGTCTGTCTACTGATGTCCACTCCAGGCCAGCACTGGGAGCCTGGGGATTTTAGTTTGAGCTCTGTGCAGTGGTGATGCTCTGTAGATGTCAGAATCTTCATTTCCGGTCTCAGACTGTCCCGTCTCCTTTTCATTGCAGCCCCTGTAATCTGACAGCCCAGAGTCACTTTCCCGGCCCTGGTCTGAACTGTGAACCTCAGACCCAACTTTCACCCATCAGTCCTGTCCAAAATCTAGATGCAGTCAAAGCAAAATTATGCTGTCCCATCCCATCTGCCTTCCTCTGGAACCAGGACCAGACCCCACCACGGTCCTGGAATCTTTCTTTTCTCTCTTTTCTCCTTCCCTGTCAATGCTTCCTAACGCACTTCCGGTGAGATCAAACATCTCTCTACACGCTACTCATAGAACGGTCAGCAGAGCACAACCCGTGTTCCTGGCCTGCATCAGGATGAATGCAGTATGGACAGAGAGTGGGAAACCAGCGTTTAGAGACTTGGCATTGCTCAGTCAGGTGCGAGAGTCATATGCACCGAGACCATCTGCGTCTTGATTTCATGTTGGCCTTCAAACTATGTTTCAGGACTTCTGTACCGTAGATAGTTTGGGAAGAACTGCCTCTCTCCTCCTCTGCAGAGCGCTGCAGACGCTGGAACACAAACAGGCCCATTCATCACCTTCTCCGCCATTGTGCTGCCGTTTCTCCTGCCTGGATTGCGCTCTTCTGGCTTCTGTCACTCGAGTGTCAGCTCCTGAGAGGAGCTGTGCTTTGCCCGTTTGCTTTAGCAGCTTCTCAACCTGGGCACCTTGATATCATCTGCATGTTTTCATTTTCTCCACAGAATTCATCTACACGCTCATTGTTAGCCTGGCTTACAGAAGAGGAAGTGGAGGCTGTGAGAGCTCGGTTAACAAGGCAGTAGGAGAACCATGCTGCTTCCCTCTTTCGAGGTCCTGGTCTTCTCAGTATGCTGCCTTGCTACCTTTATCTTCCCTGAGGAATCTGGGGCAACCCCTCAAAATAAAGAAAAGAAGGAAACATGTTTCTTTTTAAGATTTTACTTTTATATGTATGTGTGTGAACCTATGTGGATGTGGATTGTGTGAGCCTATGTGAATGCATATGTGTGTGAGCCTATGTGGATGTGTGTGAGCCTGTGTGGATGTATATGTGTGTGAGCCTATGTGGATGTGTGTGAGCCTGTGTGGATGTATATGTGTGTGAGCCTATGTGGATGTGTGTGAGCCTGTGTGGATGTATATGTGTGTGAGCCTATGTGGATGTGTTTGAGCCTATGTGGATGTGTGTGAGCCTATGTGAATGCGCATGTGTGTGAGCCTATGTGAATGCGCATGTGTGTGAGCCTATGTGGATGTGTGTGAGCCTGTGTGGATGTGGATGTGTGTGAGCCTATGTGGATGTATATATGTGTGTGAGCCTGTGTGGATGTGTGTGAGCCTGTGTGGATGTATACATTGTGGAAGCAGTTTCAGGCTCTTTGGGAAATGAAAGATAAGCTATACAAACACACACACACACAAAGATTTCTGTACACATCTAAATGTGATAAACATAGCAGAGACAGGACTTAGGAAAGAATTCAAAAGGATTGATCACTGAGAGGTGGATGGAGGTGACCTCACGCTGCAGATATAAGACAAAGGACTCTCCACGCACATGTATGATTGCAACTCCAAGACATTACAAAAGGGACATCTGCGGGCACTGAGCAGCAGAATCCAGGAGGACACCACACAGGGAAGACTGAAACTAGCTGTTGTCAATAAGAAAAATAAAAAGTTAAGATTCCTGTAATGAATGTTTAAACCCCAGTGAAACTTACCAACGTTCAAACATGGATTTCCTTGGGCTCTTGGTTATATTTTCCTCTGGAAGCTTAGTTTGGCAAGTTCTGACATCTCCAAATTTTAAAAATGTTTAAGGAACCAAAGAAGAATCTCTGTGAAGAGAAGCCATGTGGATCACGGAGCTAAATGATCTCAGAGAACTCTCTTCTAGAGAGCTGTTCTTTGTACCTTCTCTTCATGGTTGAGGCAGGAGTGCATTTTAAAAGACCTTCTGTGGGCATTCCTTTTGTTGACAGCTCTTAGCACCACATGGCCCAAGGTCTAAATACAAGTCCGAGGAAGGGAGCTGGACATGAGGATCTTTGAACCCAGATGGTTCAGGGTCAGGGTGTAAACCTTTGGCAGTGCCTGGCTTCACATCTGAAACAGGAAACGACAGCTTGAATCTGGGCGAGACGCTGCCAATCAATGGCTTAGAGTTGTTGCTAAGATTAACGCAGAGAAAACACGTGTGTCTTTCTTCTGGCTGTCAGCAAGCTGCCTGCTCCTTTCTCAAAGGCCTCCGAATGGGAAAATCCTCCCCATGTTTCAGCCCCCTGCTGGACTCCTCTGTCTGATGTCTTTTAATCTGTTCTCTACTGCCGCATCATGGGGGCCTGAGATTAGATTCTTTCGCCTCCTGTATCCAAATTGTTTACTAAATGGTGGGCACCTGTCCTCACATGGTTTTACTGTCTCTGTCTAAGCCCTTTTCTTTCCTGGTGGGGGGAGGTGTTTTGTTTCTGTTTTGTTTTGTTTCCAGAGGAATTAATGGTTAGGAATGGACTGTGCTGCTTCTGGTAAGTAGTTTTTCCCATGTAATTTTGATCGTCTACCCTGAGGCTCTGCTAACGACCAAACTCCTTCTAATTCTGCACCACTCATGCCCCTACCTCGGTCTTCGGTACACCCTTCTGGACCTCGAGGGCTGATTCTGTCATTGTAGCCTGATGCTTCACCTGGTCCATGAGTATTTGGTTACATGAACGTCTACACTTAATGAGAGATTTGGATGAGCAACTGAATGACTTCTGCTTCAAACACCGATCTGTGGGAGGGAGACCTAACTCCCCATTTGACCCATTTCGCAATAAACCCAGTGTGCATGCACTCTGCACTTGCAGGAGGCTCTGCACTGGTAAAACAAGTGCTGCACAAGTTCTAATTGGCATGAAGAATAAAAACCTGGAGTTGGATATTAGGGGGAAGCTGAGAGCATCAGAGAAGCAGAGCTGTCAGACACTAGAGATCTTCTTACTCAGCCCCAAAAGAGACCCAGCTCCTTTCTCCACCCCGTCTTATTGCTTCCACTCTCTCTGCCCAGCCATATCACTTTCTGTCAGTCTGTAGAGACCTCCAGACCTCTGGGGTTGACTAACAGCAAGCCCCTTCCTCTGACCTTTAGGAGAGCTTCACCTGTAGAGTACAAACAAAACATCAGCACGAACAAACCCTCATTTAATCATCCTCAAAGTGCTCACGCCCTGCACCGGTCACTTCTCTTACTGTTGTGACAAACTACCTGGGAAAGGTAGCTTCATGAGGGTTTATTTTGGCTCCCAGGGTGTCACTGTGGGGCAGGTGTGGCAGCGAAAGCGTGAGGCACTGGGCACAACGCATCTGGAATCCACGGAAGTGACTACCAGTGCCCAGCTCCCCCGTACTTCTCCAGGGTCCTAGCCCACAGAACAGTGTAGCCCACATTAATGGGATGCGGGGTGAAATGGGTACCAAAATCAAGCTGATTGATATATCTTTTTTTGCAAGAACAATTAAGATTTATTTTCTGCGTAAGCTTCGTGCACAAGACACAGTGTCATAACTATCATCGCCGCGATGTGCACGAGGTCGTTAGAACTTATTCATCTGCACATTGCAGCCCTGCACACTTTGGTCTGCATCCCTCCCATTCACCCACTCCTCCTCTCTGCTCTCAAGAACGCTACGTTTCATAGACGTCGTCCATGGCTGAGGTCATGCAGTTCCCGTCTTCCTGTGCCTGTCATTTGACTTGGCACCATGTCATTCATGTTTATCCATGCTATTTCAGACAGCAGGATTTCCCCACGCTTAAAGTCCGAATAACAGCCATTATCCATTAATACCACCGTTTTCATATCCTCATCTGTGCACACCTTGTTTACTGCGAGCAATAACGCTGCCGTGAACGCCGGCTGTTGCTTTAAATGTGTTTTCATCTTTTACATCATACAGAAGCTAGGTATGGTGGTACACAGTCGTAACCCCAGCATTGAGGATGTAGTGGGAGGATTCTGAGTTTCAGATCAGCCTGGGTTATGTGGCAAGGAATGAAATAAAGGAGAGCAGGAGAAAATGAAGGAGGGAAAGAGGGAAGGGAAAACTGACCCTCAAGTGATAGAGCAAAAATCTCTCCCAATTTCTTACATTTGTAAGAACTCAGAGCTGGAAGGGAGTCAGAGGCAGGCACTTGATGTCTAAACGAAACTCCCTCAGCTGCCTGAAGGACAGAGTTACAACAATTCATCAAGAAAAAGCACGAACTCTCCACCGCCCCAGACCCATCCAGTTTAAGCAGCCTTCATCTTGCTCCGCAGCAGCAAACTTTCTCGATCCATCATGTGGCATCCCAAGCCCTGGAGGGGAGCTCCCACTCGTTGGTAATCTATCATAAGATACCGAAAATGACTTAACTCTTGTCCACATCATCCCGTCCATTGCAAGCAAGGTTTTCACAGCTGAACTTCCGAGATGAAGAAGTACATGTAGGCTGGTTCTTGTCAGGAGTGGTCAGGCATATCTGTGACTGAGAGCAGACATGCCCCGCCATCACCTTGCTGCTGGCCGCGAAGCCTAAGTCAGCCTTCTCTCCCTCCATCCTGCCTCTCCTCCCTACTCCCCTCCCCCGCCACACTACTCCAGCTTGAGTGACTTATAGGAACAAATGGAAGAATTCGGGCCTAGGGGACTGATGATTGGCACAGAAGTGACGTGTCGACCTAATTAATCCTTATCAATAAAAAGTCAGGAGTCAAATATTGAGGTAAAAATGTGGATGATCATAGAAATCAGAGCAGCAACCAGTTACCTCCTACCTCTCTCCTTCCTGTATCCAAAACGGACCCAGATCCGCTCTCTGCCCGGCCTCATCACTTCCTGTCTCTCTGTACAAGTCCTCCAGACCTCTGACTCCAAACAAGCTTTGTTAGAGCACAAATGTGTTAGAGCTGGCTCCACCCTCTGACTCCAAACAAGCTTTGTTAGAGCACAAATGTCACACAACACAGAGGGAACTGCCTGCATCCCGTTGAAACAAATCACAGCAGTTGAAGAAATAGTTGGTTTCAAGATTGTCTTGAAATTAGGTTAGGGGGAGAAGGATAGAATTATTGTGGTTTCAGACTATAAGGAAAGAAATTCATGAGACAACCCAAAGGGACGCAGGAACAACCGGAAGGGAACCCTTACGGCCAACTCTGCAGCAATATGAACAATAAAACAGTGATAGAAACAAGACATGAGGCAAATTCTCAGCAGCCTGAACTGATGTTAAGAAATTGTAGATAAACATGGAAGAAGAGGCTGCAGAGCCTAATTAATAAACACAGAAACAACCGAACAAATTCCGCAGCAGTCGCCACGGCACAAGGACGGAAGTTAGAGCTGCTCAGTGTCAAAATTATCTTCCTAGAAGACTCTCGTCCATTGGGAGGGGAAAGTTAGCTTTAAAAGTGGGGGGGGGGGGGGCTATCAAACACCACCTTAAACAGGTGACTAAATTTAATATAGCCAATAAAAGAATTTAATGCCGCATTATCACATACGACGTGATACCATTCACTGAGAACACAATGCCACACTATGTCTTTGGCCCAAAATATTCAATATCCATTAATTTGTGAGAAAATACCAGACAGATACATTGTGGATTTTACTACTATTGTCCTGGCAAGTGCTCCTGGAGCATCGTTTACCTGTACAATAGAGGACTGAAGTGGTCGGTCTCCTTCGATGGTAGCAGAGTCATAGGAGACAATAAAGCGAGAGGAAATCCAGAGCTCTAGCAACTCAGTGCAGTCTGGAGATGCTGAAAGAGAAGTTGGTGGAATTCGAACAAGATGCCTACATGAGCCGTATCACTGTGTCTATCCTAACTCCAGGTTTTGGTAGTTATGTAAAATACTGGCATAAGGGAAGCTGGGGCTGAAAAGAAGACAAGAATTATCTCTGCATTTTAGTTCTTCCTTTTTCTGCAAATCTAAACTTATTTCAAATTTTAAAGTTTAGAAATAAAAACCATTCCAAGAACGGAGCCCCATGAAGGAGACGCGCAGCCTGAAGTAACACATCTACAAGCAGAAGAACGCTTGCAGCCAACAGGAGTGGGAAGAGGCGAAGAGTGGATTCTGATTCCTAGAGCTGAACCAAGACGGCTGCTTTGAGAACTGTGAACGAAGAGCATTTCTATTGCTCAATGGGCGTTGGGGGAATTTGTCACAGCGGCCACAGGAAGCAGATACAGACTCCACCGCAACTGCTTTCTCACTACCTCCTCCACTTTGGCTTCAGTTCCCTCCTCAATGCTCTTAAACTTAAGGCCTTACTGAGTCAGTGAAGTCCAGGCTCAGCAATAGATCTTACCTAGAAAATTAAAGCGGAGGGGCTGGAGAGAAAGCCCACAAGCCCTTGCTGCTCTTGGAGAGGACACATGTTTGTTTGGTTTTTAGCACCCACAAAATAGCACACAATTGCCTGTAGCTCCAGTTCCAGGGGATTCAATGACTTTTTCTGGTCTCCATTCTTACTATACTCACATGGCACACATACATACATGTAGGTAACACAGACATGTAAAATAAAAATCACTTTTACAACAAAATAAAGTAGAGCTGATGAGATGGATTGGTGAGTAAAGGTGTACTGTGAGATCATGCTCTTGTACCCTATCAAGATTTGTCACTAGAATTAGTTTAATAAAGCGCTGATTGGCCAATAGCAAGGCAGTAAGTATAGGCAGGCAACCAAACTAACAATGATGGGAAATAGAAGGGTGAAGTTAGGAGGTGCCAGTCAGCTGCCAGCGAGAAGGTCATATTAAAAAATGAAGTAACAAGCCATGAGCCATGTGACAAAGCATAAATGGAAATATGGGTTAATGTAACTGTAAGAATTAGCTAGTAACAAGTCTGAGCTATTGGCCAAGTGTTTATAATTAGTATAAACCTCTGAATGGTTATTTGAAAACTGGTGAGTGGGAGAGGAATGTCCAGTTACAAAATGTGCTTGCCACTATGTCTGATAACCTGAGGATAATCCCCAGAGTACATATGGTAGAAGGAGAGAACTATCTCCACATGCCTGCCATGGCATGGGCATGCCCACATTCACACACACACACTAACACACACAGAGAGAGGGGGGGGGGACTGATTGTTCAGTTCCCAGACACCCAGACCTGAATAATCACACAGAAATTATATTAATTATAACACTGTTTGACCAGAGACTTAGGCATCTTTCTAACTAGCTCTTTCATCTTAAATTAACCCATTTCTATTAATCTATATATTACCACAAGGATGTGACCTACTGGTAAGGCTCTGATGTTCTGGTGTTCTTTCTCTTTCAGTAACTACATGGCATCTCTCTGACTCTGCCTACTCTCTCTATATATATCTTCCAGTGTGGCCATATTCTGCACTTCCATAGGCCAAAGCAGTTTTATTCATTTGCCAATAAAAGCAACACATATATAGAGGGACATCCCCCATCAACACACACTATAGTGAGATGAATATCTAAGCAACTTAAAATGGGAATTGTCCTGTGAGTCATGGCCACTGTTATGTGGGCTTTGCATTGCCTGGAGTTAGCCAGGAGCTGAGGTCCAACTCTGCTCAACTTTACTATCTTCAAATCTATGAGCACTGCATGGGCTGAAACGATGTCTCTTTCCTAGATTTTGCAAGGTGTGGTTGGGTCTAATGGTCACCTTGCTTTATACGCCCAGGGAAATGCAATCGCCTGAAAGTCAACCACATTGTAGAAGAACCTAGAAAAACCCCACTGACAAAAGATGAACAGTTAGCACTGAGAGAAAAAAAAAACTAAACACATAGAGAGCTCTGAGACACACTGAAGGACGTCTAACAGAATCTTTAAGTGGTCCCTATCTGACTTTACGATGTCTCACGGAGGTCAGAAAGGGTCCAAAGGAGCCTTAGCACACAAATCTTCCTATTTAACATTCCCAATAATCTCCATGTTAACCCCTCAACAGCCTTCAGATATTGCGCCATTTGCTGCAAGATTATAATTAGAATCAATACAATGAATACTCACTATGCAAAGCAATTCAGGGCTCTTTCAGCGCGAAGTTCCATTTAAACTGGGGGAATGAAAAGAGCAGACGACCCTTTGTTCTGTTCATTTCACAGCCCTGCAAATGGCCTCTCGGCCAAAAACAGCTCCTCTAATCTTTAAGTTTTAATTAGCTGCCCACAATTCATAAACTATCAAGAATTAAAAAGGCTGATACCTCATCCTCCCGAGAAACGGCACACAATTAACCTCTTTTTTCTGGTCAAAGGCAGAAACTGAGAAAGGGTAATGACAAAATTAATCTGTTCTGGTGGCAAGGCCCGCCATAGGGCGGGAAACAGCATCGACTCCTGCATCAACGGGGTCAGCCATGGCTAGTGTGTCGCGAACCACACATTTCTTCTGCCTTTTATGCCCTGACAAGGTATATCGCAAACACTGGGCCCCTGGTATCTAATAAAAAGGCTTAATGAGTCTGTAGAATAAATCACCTAGCTCGGCTTTCTCTGAAGCAGGCACGTTAGGCTTTGGACTGCATGAAAGCGCTCCTTTTCTGGAAATGTGGGGGAGAAAGAGGAGGGTAAGAATGCCACACCTTCCCGGTATACTCCCCAAAGCAAAACTGACTCTGGCTGCGGAGCCAGACGGAGTTGATGGCACAAACATTCTGCCTTTCTCCGATAATCATTCTCCCAGGAAGACAGATCCTTTTTTTTTTTTTTAATTCTTCAGGGCAAATTACATGATAAATATTTAACGAGAATTAGCCATGTCCACTTAAACTTAGTTGAAGACTCACAGGGCAGAATCAAGGCCATCCCTTAGAAGGCGAAGGCTTTTCAGGACAGGCTGTCAGTGCAGTCCTGAGATGATGTCAGGATGAAGCCTGTCTGTCTGGTTTCACCCTCACCCAAGGAGGGGCTGTGAAAAAGGGAAAGATACTGAGCCTCCTGGAGCTTCCTTTGTCTCTAACTGAAGTGGTAATAAGATCCTGTGTTGAGAGGATGAAGCAGGAGTTGACTCAGCACCTGGTACCTCGTGAGCGCCTGACAAGATCAGCTGATAATATGATTTCAGGTTTCACCTCCTAAGCACGTGCTGGGATCAATCCCCAGTACAGCAATTCTGGGAGGTTCATCCCTCATATATGGATTACTATGGAATGAAGGGCTCAAGGGCACACGGTCAGGCTTTTGCTGTCTCACCCTCTCTCCACTATGGAATGATGCAGAAGGTCCTCACCAGCCACTGGCTCATTGACCTTGAACCCCAGCATTCAGGACTGTGAGCCAATAAGTGCTCATTATCAATTGTCTTTAGTATTCAGGCAGAGTAGCACCATGGACTAAGACACCTGCTATTTTGTCAACATTAGAATGCACATTCCTTAACAGGTTCAAGAGAGAAGCTCTTTCGTGTTGAAAATCATTTAGGAATTCCAATTGCTGGTATGGAAGGGCAGGCTAAAGAGCTGCAATGGCTCTATTGAGATATAACGCATGCGTGCGCACGCGCGCACACACACACACACACACACACACACACACACACACCAGCCATTCAAACTGCAAGTCAATTGTTTTAGTATATTCAAAGCATTGCAACTGTCAACACAATCTGTTACGTACTGCCAAAAGAAAAAGGTCCAATAGCATCTGTCACTGCTTCCATCTCTATAGGTTTTTCTACTCTGCACTATTTCATAGAAAGAAACCATGGACCATATGGTCTTTTGGCCTGGTTTTCACTTATCATAATGTCTTCAAGATTCACGCATGCAGGGCTGGAGAAATGGCTAAGTGGTTAAGACCACTGACTGCTCTCCTAGGCATACCAAGTTCAAGTCCCAGGACCCACACAGCAGCTAATAACCATTTTCAAATTCAGTTCTAGGGGATCTGATATATGTGGGCAAAACACTCATACACATAAAGTAAAAATAAATCTTTAATTATGGGATTTCATGCTTGTCATATAGATAAACTATTCTTTGCTTTTTGGTAAAGTATAAATACAATGTTGAACAACTAAGAAGGAAGCACCATAGATCACCATACCAACCTCCGTATGCATAGGACTTTTTTTTAACTCACACTGTGTGTTGACATTTAAATGTGAGTGGCTTCATTTCTATGACACAATAGTTGTAAGTGGCTGATGTTTACACCTCATCCGTGAGCCCCCAGGAGTGAGAAGTGTTAGCAAAATAGGGTTCAGAAATTCAGGACTCAAACACGGCATGAGTCCAGCGCATCTTTTCCTCATTGCATTTGCAGTGATTGCAAAACTGCCTGCCTGTGGGTGACCGTGTGAAGCATATAGAAACACTGTCTTTGTCTGAGAGGAAGCAAACGTGATAAAAGCCACTTCCCATTGCTGTCGTTTGCCCAACACACCCTCGCCAGACCTAACTCTTCAACTCCAAATGCATCACAGTTGCAGCCGGGGCTGACTTCCTCCTTGGAGAAACAAGCCACTCCTTTGTTATATCTTCCATGTTTCTAGTCCATGGATAAATCCCTGTGTGAGGTCCCACAGCATCACCATCCCAAAGCCATACCAACTGCTCCGAGAGACTTTCGCCATGGATGACGGGAATGGATACAGTTCCTTCAGTACCTGAGCCCCGAGCAGAACTGCTACCCATGGTTTGTCACACGTGTGTGCTTTAGTGTACAACCTTCCGTTACTCAAGTTGCCTTCCCTCCTAAAACACAGAGAAAGGACCCAACATTATCACAGCTGCAGAGGGAATATTGAGTACATCATACTCTTATCATTTTATATTATCTTCCAGGCCCACATCAAAGTAATTTCTCAAGAATTTCTATGCCTAATCTTCACTGTCAGCCTGACTATATTTAGAATCACCTGGGAAACACAGCTCCGGAGTATCTGGAACAGTGTTTTCGGGGAGATTTAACCAGGTGAGAAGGCCCACCGTGGCAGCAGGAGGCAGCACTCCACGGGCTGGAGTCATTCATCTGTGCTTCCTGACTAGGACGAGCTATGAATGACTACGAACTGTGAATAGTCCCACCCCAATATCTATCCCTTCTATGCCCCCCTGGAGTGCTTAAAGGGGCTGATCCTTCATGCTCCTGCCTCCGTGCCTTCCCCCACGGCAAACCAGGAGCCAAAGCAAATGCCTCCTTCCTTGGGTTGCTTTATCCGGGAATTTTGCCACAATGATGAGAAAAATAACCAAATACCTTACTAGTCTTCCTACCTAACCCCAGAGTCTGCACATCTGTAGACAAAACCTGGGTAATACCTTAGGAGAGGAAGAGGAAAGGTAAAAAGAGCTCTGGAGTTGATCTGTGGGTTTAAATTCAATAAAATGAGATAATAATTATCTCCCCCCCAGAAAACACACAGATAGTGCTATTTACTTCTAGAGTGTTCCTTCCAAGAAAGAGCTTCAGTTGCAAACCAGAAGCCAGCCAGCGCACAGTCAGTGTAATGGATTGTATTAAATGCCACCTTTCAGGACTTATAATCACCTAGGGATGCAGGTCTGTACACACCTCAGGGAATTTCTAGATTAGGTTAGTTTCTGGGCGTGACCATGAGAGGTTTATTAAATGGCCCTAGTTGAGGCTGAGAAGGTCCCCAGCAAGGGTGGGTGGTACCACTCCATCGGCTGGGAACCTGGACTAAATACAAAGACAACAGCCAGCACCTGTCACCCTGCTTCCTGCCTATAAACATTATATGGTCAGCTTCCTCAAGCACCTACTGCAGACACCTGCCCTCTGTGATGGACTGTACCCTCAAACCGTGAGTCACATAAATACGCCCTCCCTTTTGTGGCTTTTAAGGATCGTGCGTTCATCAACAAGAAAGAAAGTGATATACTTGACAACTACAGCAAAGAATTCTCAAGAGACACTGTGGTTAACGTGGCATGGGGAATCGGTGCGGTCTGTAGCACCTTCCAGTAAGGTTACACATCCAAAGCCCAGCAGCAGTGTCAAGGAACTGGCTGTGGTCACTGACTCTCACTGCGCGGGATGAGAGGGAGGCCACACAGGTACACTGTCAGCTTTATCCCTTGAGACAGGTGTCCCTGCTCCCAGCTATGTGGAAGCAGCCCAGTTTCTCCTGCCTTGGTACCCTTTAGTCAGGCTGGCTCAAAGTTTTATACAAGTGGGGCAGAGTGTGCAAGAAGAGCCCACGCTGAACTGCTGTCTGTTTTGTGGCCTTTCAGTGAGGAATGACAAATGTTGCATTTTGAGATTTTGCACATTTTTTTTCTTCCTAATAGCAGAATCATATCTTGGTCTAGAGTCAGCTTATTTTGTACAACCCCAGAAAGTTGACAGGGCCTATGAGATCCAATGGCATCTGCTGGAGACCTGTTTCCATGGGGTTCAGGACCCACAGAGGAGGTATGGAGTGAGTGGGGCAAGGGTGTGGGGGTTGGGGAGTAGTAGGAGACTTAGGATGTCTACCCTTGAATTTATTGAAAAAAGAATACAACTTTTATACTCTGTGGTTGCACATAGGATTAAATGGGAGAAAGGAGGCGTGTGAGCTGAGGCGTGGCTTCACATCAGGGGCTGAGAAAGCTAGTACTCACCTTGACAAGTTAATAGGCACCAGTCAGGTGTTAAAGAAAGGGCTACAAGTTCCTTTTGCCAGAGATAATACAAGCCCCTGGTACAAGGATTTTTGGGGAATGGGGGTGGGGGATCAGACACTCCATTACAGAATATTGCAGGGTTTTTTTGTTTGTCTTAGTTTATCCAAATATCGAAAACTTAAAGTGAGCAAAGATGAAGCTAGACAAATATTACTGTGAACCTACATAGACCTTAGGAATTTATATATCCCAATTAACAAATACACCTTATTTGTCAAGCATAGTTACTTATCTAAATTTTCTAGCAGATTGTTATTAACTTGTGGGAGACTGTCATTGTATATATTTTCAACCTCCCCCAAAGCCCACAGAAAATGTCCCAAAGGAACAGGCATGATAGTGAGAATTATTAAAACTGAAAGCAAAAGGGTGCAGAATTGTGAGTCCACGGTGCAAATGCTGGAGCGTTGCCCGGCAGCAGCGGTCACCCTGCGGTCCGTGCCCACCATCACCTGTCTTCAGACATCAACAAAGAACATAGATAAAAATTGTTTGGTTTCTCCTATTATAGAGACTATATACAGAGAGTGGCCTTGCAGAGAGTCCTTTTGATTTACATCAAGATACAAAAAATCTTGTGTGTGTGTGTCCAAAAATGTGAGCCTATTCCACCTTGACTGAAGGTCAGAGAGCTTGAGGTTGCACAAAGTTGTTGACAACTGTGGCTCCACACCCTGACCTAGGGTGTGGTTACTTGGTGTTTTAAACATTAAGGTGGCCCGAACAGGTAGATCCACTCCACTCTGACCAAAGGTCAGAGAATTCTAGCAAACTTCTGCTCCTTCTTTTGAATGAGCAGGTTTGACCTAGGGAGAGGCTGCCTTCAGGATACTTGGTCTAGGGTGGGTTCACTGCCTAAACAACAGAATGCTTTTCTTTTCTTTTTTTTAAAGATTTATTTTTTTAATATTTATTTATTTATTATGTATACAATATTCTGTCTGTGTGTATGCCTGCAGGCCAGAAGAGGGCACCAGACCTCATTCCAGATGGTTGTGAGCCACCATGTGGTTGTCAGGAATCGAACTCAGGACCTTTGGAAGAGCAGGCAATGCTCTCAACCACTGAGCCATCTCTCCAGCCCCAGAATGCTTTTCTCAAGAATTAATGACTTGATGTCTCAAAGTACTGAAGCAAGTAACTATTCTAGTTGCCCTTTGTATATTAAAACAATCTTTTGCCTTCTTCCCCACCTTTGGTACAGGAGTATAAAAGTGTAAGGAAAATTAAAACAGGCAAACAAAGTACTCAGAAAGCAGATGCAAGAGAGACTGAGTTGCCCTCCAGGTGCTATCTATGTTTCGTGATTCTTTCTCATCTCTGTTCCTTCCACCTAACTTTTCTAGTCCTCTAATCTATACCCCTCCTCTGGAACATACAAACCCATCACAGCAAGGAACCCCGCAGTAGTCACCCCAAATAGGCAGGTCACAGTGTGTGTGTGTGTGTGTGTGTGTGTGTGTGTGTGTGTGTGTGTGCTTGGTTTTTGTGCATTACTGGAGTATAATTGTGATGCCCACACTAACTCATCTAATGGCAGCTGTCAACAAAAGATGTTAGCTTTGCTTCTAGATGTTCTGTTATGCGTGACTTAATGTCAGAGACTGATTCTCAGAAATGGGGGATGATTTCTTCATTGTGCAAACACCCGAGAGTACGCAAGTTTCCTGCAATGTCCCTAAGCCACGGAATCTTACCAGGACCACCAGTGCAGGCCTAGTCACCTCTTACCACCTCTAGCTGCAATGCTGGGTAGTTATTGGTTAATTTTTATTATCTTGACACAAACTAGAGTCACCGGGGAAGAGGGAATCTCTGCCGAGGGATTGTCTTTATCACCCTGGTCTACATATATGTCTAGATGGGCTTTGTCTTCATTGCTGATTGATGTGGGAAGGCCCAACCCACTTTGGGCAATGCCATTCCTCGGCAGGTAAACAAACAGGTAGCCAGTGTTTCTTTGTGGTCTTTGCTTCAATTCCTACCTCTAGGTTCTTGCCTTAACTTCCTGCATTTGTTTCCCTTGGTGAGGGACTGTAACTTGTAAGTCAAGTAAACACATTCCTATCCAGATTTTATTTGGTCAGTGTTTTATCAGGTCAGTACAGCAGCACACGGTGGCATTTAGCATGAAGATCCAGGGCAATGACAAGTGTCTTTCCAGCAAGCCAACACCATCTCCACCCTCTGAGTCTTCACACACCCTGCCACCCCAGCCCTGCCCTTCCAGAACCATCAGCACCAGAAACCACAAAGAGATCACACTTAAATGTTTAAAAAATGCTAAGAGATAGCAATCCTGTTCAATATAATCAAATCTACTCAATCATAATTTTCTACCCAATTTTAGACACATTTTCTATCAAAAAATAGGTCATCTACTTTGTATCATTCACTGTTACCCTTTAAAATGAATCTCCTCTTCTTTGACCTGAATAACCTCTTTAGGCTGGTGTGGTGATTTGAATAGCTACGACCCCTACAGTCTCACGTGTTTGAATGCCTAGCCCAGGAGTGGCACTATTAGGAGGTGTGGCCTTGCTGAATTAGGTGTGACATTGTTGTAGGAAATGTGTCACTGTGGGAGCAGGCTTTGAGGTCTTATGACTACACCCAGTATGGCCGAGAGTTCACTTCCCATTGCCTGTGGATCAAGATGTTGAACTCTCAGCTCCTTCTCCAGCATGATATCTGCCTGTGTACTGCCATGTTTCCCGTTATGATGATGATGGATTGAACCTCCGAAACTGTAAGCCAGCCCCAATTAAATGTTTCCTTTTATAAGAGTTGCTTATAGTCATGGTGTCTCTTCACAGCAATAGAACCCTAGCTAAGACAGCTGAGTTGGTCAAACTTGAATAAAACCTTCTGTGTCATAAGGATGCTCTATGGGTGAACATGCCACAGATACTTTATTCTCTGTGCTCTGACCAAACATGTGTTTCTACATTAACCTCCATCTGGTACCCAAAGAAGCAAAGAAGCTTCTCTGCTGGGGACTGAGAGCTGCACTAATCTACGGTTTCAGAGATGTGATTTAGAAGGTAGTTGGACACTATGTTCATTTGGCCAAGTAATAACAGTAGGTTCTCTCCAGAAGCCTGCAAGTCTCCCCTCCATGGGTGTTCCATCACAATTCTCTATCACTAGGCATGCAGTTCCCCCTCTGATGCAGGCATAGATCCAATCAGAAAACAGTTGGTTACCCCAGCACTATTGTACCCAACTATGTCTTGCCAGATTGGTCTTTCTTGTAGCTCAAAGGCTTCATCACAGCCAAGCAGAACACCCCGTTCTCACAAGACTCTGGAAACATGGTAGAAGAAGGTGTAGGAAGATTGCAAGAACCAGAAGTTGAGGAGCTCTTCTGAAGGTGATTGGACCAATGAACTCACAACCCTCCAGCACCTGTAGCTGCCTGCCTGCTCATGATCAAGTCATCCAACATACCTGAGTGGAGGAGGGGATGGGTTTATGAGCTGTCATCCCTAGCTGAGGAGCTAGGGGCCAGAGAGGCTATTGTCTCTATGGGTGTGGTCTCTGGTAGGTGAACCCAGCTCCAGGGGATGGCCTCACCACACATATATTGACAGCACAGCACAGGTTGGACTTGGTGGGTTACTAAATAAAACAACAACGTGGTCTTGCTCACAGTTTCTGAGAGTCAGTCCATTATCCTCATGGCACATGGCAGGACGCAAGACAGCAAACATAGCCCTGAAACAGGAGAGAGCTATGCCTGGATCTACAGTCAGAGAGAGAGAGAGAGAGAGAGAGAGAGAGAGAGAGAGAGAGAGAGAGAAATAACCCACCACAGGAAAGAGAGGGAGGGAGGGAGAGACAGACAGAGAGAGAGAGAGAGAGACAGAAATAACCCACCCCAGAACAGAGAGAGAGAGAGAGAGAGAGAGAGAGAGAGAGAGAGAGAGAACAAGAGAACCCACTGCAGGAGAGAGAGAGGGAGGGAGAAAGAGAGAGAGAGAGAGAAATAACTCACCCCGGTTGCACACTTCCTCCAACACGGTCACACTTACTTCAACAAGAACATACCTGCTAGCCAAACTAATCCTTCTCAATCCACTCCCTGATGACTAAGCATTCAAATGTATGAGACTGTGGTCTTCATTCTCATTGAAACCACCACAGGGGATAAATGTATTGTATGCCTATTCCAAATGCCTCAATAATAAAACATTATTTTAAAAATTCTCTATGGAGGGGAGAGAGGGAAGGTGAAGACTATGTAAATATGGCATTCATGTATGAAATTCTCAAGAAGGAATTTAAATTAATAATATTCTCTACGTAGACCCGTGGTGGGTGTAGTGGAAGCACTGCTTTATGTGTTGCCTCAGGCTGGGGCCTCACGCTGGCTTGTCTCAAGAGCAAGACTAGCATCGGTAACATGCAATAACGGTGTTAATAATAATAATAATGTTAATTGCAATGTAACATGTAATAACATCGTTTATTCGTTTACAGTCACCTTGTTTTCAACTTTGGAGGACCGCTGCCATGCCAAAGGGCATTACGTAAAAACAATGTCTAGCTGCGTGCCTGGAAACCAGAGAGGACCCTATAACTAGTGACTTCCGTTATTCTCGGCGCTTTGAACCTGGTGTCTGCCGGGGGATGGGTTTGCTCACTGTGCTGTGGATAATACATCTGGGCCTACCAACCGTGCTTTAGCCTAGTCACGATAACACTGGAATGCATGGTACAATTTGCCAGGACCCTACCTCTCATTTGGCATTCTGATGTGACCCGCGGCCTCCAGTTGTCTGTGCTCACTCCTTAGAGACCCCCCTAGCGAGGCACTCATCAGCAGGGCGATCCACTATCTCAACATGTATGAAGGATGACGGTGGGAGATGCATATCCATGAGACAAATCCAAGCAGTTGTATTTCCGGTCAAGCTTTAAACATCAAACAAGTTGAGATATGAATATTATAGCATGATCCATAGAAAAAATGAAAGTATGATCCCAAGCTAATAAAAAGGGCATGATACATGTACATACTCACTCACGAATGGCCCCAATTAAATATTCAGTGCTCATCTCGTTTTACTGTGTGTTAAAGATTATAGCTTTTTTTTTTTTTTTTTTTTTTTATCATAGCTCTGACCTCAAATGAATGTTTGGACAGCCCCAGGGCAGGCATGAGATTTACTCTGCCCCCGACGGCAGCGAGTTCCCACCCGGACCACCTTCTCAGTTCAGAGCAGCAGAGGCGCGCCAACCTAGACACGGGCGCGTTGCGCATGCGCGACAGCGCCTCCGACGACACTTGGTAGTGACCAGCGGCGATTCTACCCCGCGGGCGGTCGACCACACCTCTGCGAGTTTGAGACTGGTTTGTGGAAAGTCCTTGGGTGGAGGGATGTTAGGAAGTGTGACCCTCATCGGGCTAAAATTAAATAATGGCTGCCGAAACCCGGGATCGAACCAGGGACCTTTAGATCTTCAGTCTAACGCTCTCCCAACTGAGCTATTTCGGCGCCGTGTTTGCTTCTCCTCTGGTATGCTATCTCTGAGTACTTCACGTCCAGTCGTCCCGCCCGTGTTCCGTCAATAATTAACTCCAATTCCGCATTTTTTTTTTCTTTGTTCTGTCCCAGTAAGGATTCTCCGATTTTCCCAGCCAAGAAGAGAAGCAGGACCCTAGTCCCTCCCAGACACCAGCTCGGTGCTCAGCCCGAGCACAGGCACAAGCGGGGATGCGGATTCCCGCCATCCAGGATTCGGGGTGCCCTGAGCAAACGCGTTCCACGTTTGCACCGTGCGGCAGTGTTTCAGATCTGCGGGCTCTCAGAGTTTGCCCAGAGCTGTTGCGTGACCGGGTGGTGGGGTCGCCAGAGGTCAGAGTCCTCTGGCCAGCCCCAGGTACGGCGTTTGCAGAGTCCCTGCGACCCACGTCCTGCCACACCTCGGTTCCAAACTCTTGGCGTGGAATCTGCTTAGCAAACGCTTGGGCAGTTCGTGAAAGACGGGTCGATGTTCCTGCGCGAGTCACGCAGGCTACGAACACTCCCACTACGTGCGTTCGGCCGTGCCAGGCATCTTACTGAAATTCCGTCTGCTTTCTTTTTCTCTCCAACTAAACAGTACTAATCTCAAGGCAATTGACTTTCTTTGACCGCCCACTTACGAGGCCTTTTCTTTTACCCGGGAGCAGCGCAATCAGTTTGGATTGACGGATGGATTAAAATGTGAAAGAAAAAAAAAAAAGAAAGAAAAGAAAAGTAAGGAAGTGTTTGCAGTCTTCATTGAGTCCCCGAAGTCTGCATTCTACAAACGAGTCTCTGAGCTCCCTGACTGTAAAAACCAATAAACAGAGATCAACCAAATCCAGGCAGCTAGAAAGTTCCAGAATTAAGAGGTCAGCGGATAAGGAGGTGAGAGACGGAAAAGAAAGGATCTGGAGATGAGATCGGGCTGCTTAGAATGGAGTGGGGAGGTAGGAAAAGATGCGTCCAGCTACTTTCCCCGTTCTCCTTAAAACACTCCAGCAGACTCTTAGCAAGCTGCCGCTGTTTCCAGTGACTTCTCTGTGCCCCGACCAAATTGTGTAGCAACTCAATCTGTGGCTTTCCCTTACTCCCTTACATATACATGTAGACAGACTCGGGGAGATGCGGTAGTAGTTTGAATGAGAAATGTCCCCTATAGTCTAGAACATTTGAACACCTTAGACCCCAGCTACCGTTTAAGGGAGGGCTAGAAGGTGCAGCGTTTCTGGAGGAAGTACGTCAGTCAGGACCCTTAGAGCTTCTCCCGGGCACTCTGGGTGGCCAGCCTTCCCTCATAAAAAGTTTCTGCAGGGATACCTTGCTCAGCCTAGATATGGGGGGAGGGCCTTGATCGGCCTCAAAGCAAAGTGCTAGGCTTTGTTGACTCCCCATGGAGTCACTCTCTGAGGGGGGGGGAGTTGGGGGGGTCGGAACTGGATTTGGCATGTAAAATGAGAAAAGATAGTTTTTACAAAGAAACAAATTAATTAAAATAAATTTTAAAAAATATTTTAAAAAGTCACATTCCGGATTCTGAATCTTGTGTCAAGGACTGAGCTCTGCTATCTTCTTCATATCAAGCCCTGGAGAAAGAAGCTGTGAAAACAGGGAGATTTTCACAGGGATGAATTGTTGCTGAGTTTGAGAGAAAATATTGGTTCATTAGAAAGACGGCAGAGGCCAGAGGAGCCACCATAGCAAACGTGGAGGGTCAGGTGACAAAGAAGTTGAGATCTGAAATATGGATAGGGATGTGGACAGGGATTTTAGCCTGAAAAGAAACTGGAGACCCGGTCCCAGACAGAGAAGAAAACTCAGGCTGGGACTGGAGAGGAAGTGGGCGGGGCTTGTCTCTTAAAGGGACAGGACAGACTATTATACTAGCCAGCAGATCTAAGACTAATAAAACTTAAAAAAAAAAAAAAGTGTTGTATATGTGTTTGATAAAATTTCAAGCTGCTGTCGTTAATTATCTGTTCTTATCTTTCTTCTTTGTTTACATTCTTTCTAGGACCCTATAGAACATACAAATCCAAACACTTTATTTTCCCCTTATTTTAGTATTTATCATAGAAAGTTTTTAAAAATGATGGAAGTATGTAAAAAGGATATAGGAGCACTTTGAGACGGTTCCTATTGGTCCAGACAACATGAGCATGATGGATGAGTGAAAGCAGAACAGGGTTCGTGGTAAGGGCAGAGTGCAGCCTCCTTCATAGAGCTGAACCACTTGCGCCATGGGTTAAATGTGGTGGCCCTGGCCATTTTCCAAGCATCATAGTAGGTTCATTCTGTGACTGAGTGGCTGGGGATGTCACTCAGTTGCTCAGAGTGCTCGCCTAACCACACAGGAAACCCTGGATCTGATCCCTAGCTTTGCATGAAGCCATGAATGCTGGTACATGCTTGTAATCCAGGCACGTAGGAGGTAGAGGCATGAGGATCAGAAGCTCAAGATTATCCTCAGCGAAACTCAGTGCCAGCATGGGAGGTATGTGTCTCTGTTTCAGAAAAAGGAGGAAGGAAGGAAAGGATAGTGACAAGAAGAGAGACAAAGAGTCACCTGTGGATGCCACGCCTACATGGGCAACGTTCTGTGAGGCCAGCAGCACAAAGCTTCCGACCTTCCCTCCATAGTCTATTTAATGGCGGCAAGGGAGCAAGGAAAAGCTACAACAAGAAGAAACCCAACAGTGGATTGGATTGGTCATCAGAGTTAAGATCAGCAATGAAGAACATTCGGGCATCGAGTGCCCCAAGACCCACACCCTTGGATA
Source organism: Alexandromys fortis (assembly GCF_014885135.2). Classification (NCBI taxonomy): domain Eukaryota; kingdom Metazoa; phylum Chordata; class Mammalia; order Rodentia; family Cricetidae; genus Alexandromys; species Alexandromys fortis. The sequence continues at coordinate 5,334,089 of NW_026067950.1, read as the reverse complement.
GAATCAAACCAGACATAAATATGTTGAAGTTTACCATGAGTAACATCCAACAATTGACAAGCAAAGGCCATGGGACTTTGTCTTTAGGAAATGCACAGGATCCTGTTCAGGAGGATTTGCTCTCAGATGGTTCAGAAAATAGACCAAAGGATAACGTTAACTCATAATATTTTATATGCGTGGATAGATATACATGTAGACATAAAAAGTTGAAAAAATACTAACAATTGGTGTATCTGGGTAAAGTGTATACAATTTCTTTGGCTGATTTGTAATTTTCCTGAGAAGTTGTAACTCAGATTAAATTTTTCTTTTGGTTATTTTCTAGAGGGAGAAAGTTTTGGTTAAAATCACTGATGTTAGAACTGAAAGACAACTTTGGTATAGTTAACCCAATCCACACATTTTGTGTAGCCAGAGGCTGCTTGTTCGCTCCCCGCCACCCAGACCCAAATAATCACACTTATACTGTATTAATTGCAACACTGCTTGGCCAATGACTCTAGCTTATTCCTAGCTAGCTCTTACATCTTAAATAAACCCATTTCAATTAATCCATGTATCGCCATGTGGTTGTGGCCTACTGGTAAGGTCCCTTCAAGCATCTGTCTCCTGTGGTGGCTACATAGCATCTCTTTGACTCTGCCTACTCTTTCCTTCTCTATCTGCTTGGAACTCATGCCTTGTCCTACTCTGTGCTGCAATAGGCCCAAAGCAGCTTCTTTATTAACAGCATACAGAAGGGAATCCCACATCAATTTTGCATGTCCAAAAGCTGAGGCCCAGAAGAAACACGGTATGCATGACCTTTGTTGTATTAGTTGTATCTGTCTGCTTGAACAGCCACAACAAAACAGAGATTGTGCGGCTTACAAAAGAGAAATTAATTTTATCCCAGGTTGGGACTGGGAATCTAAGTTCACTGGGTTTCTGTTAATGAATATCTTTCTTAGCAGGCCTTGAGAAGTTAGCTTAAGTTGGCCTTGAACTTGGAGGCAGCTCAGGTTGTCATTAGACCGCCCCCACGCCTCAACTTCTCACCTGTTGAGAATATACATACACACCACCACATCCAGTCACTTTCACTTTCTTTTAACAACCTTATTTTAATTAAAAGTTGTCGAAAGAGTCTAATTTTAAAGCCAGAATTCAGGACTAGGCCACAAGCTTGTTTTTAGATATCTTCTTGCCTGTCTATGGGTTTTGAAGTCTTCTGTGTGTCGAGAGTAATACCTACACTTGGTGAACGCAAAATGGTTTCTCCAAAGTTATATGTTAAAGCTGTAGCTGAGGGGAGGAATGTTAGAAAGTTAACAGATTGCAAATATCATCAGTGTGTTGAATCGATCCAAAAGAAGTTAATTTATTTAAAGCCATTAAACCACGGGTCGATGAAGACCTTATTGTCTTTTGTTTCTGTTCAATTACTCACATCAATATAAACCCTCTGGGTATACTTACCAGGCTGGAAACAGTGAAGTAAATTATACTCAAAAACAACCTACCAAGCTGCTTGTGTGTTCTAATCCAATCCTCCCCCATCCATCCCACAAGACAGAACTCCCCTTTGCAGATTTTGCAGAATGCCCCAAAGGCCAGAAAACTTGGGTTCCAGAACTTGACCTTTCTAAGCTTGGGCACTCTAAAGTACATCTTATCCTAACTGCTTGCGGCTTTCTTTTGTGAATCAGGCTGAAGCAGAACGCACATTTGCCCTTATTGCAGGGACCATCTATGGAAGTGACCGGAAAAGCAGCATCTTGCTTTGAGAATGATTGATACTTGCTTGTTTGCCTCAAGATACACTTGCTTCTTTACCTTAAGATACACTGCCCAGGACTGTAGCCACCGGGGAAATGCAATTGCCCAAGCTTCAGTAAATGATCCTGTATCTATGCTCATGCAAGCAACTTAATTAAACTCAGTAGGGTTTAGTGGGACGGACACACACACAGACACACACACATACGGTGTGGGGGTGAGTCATGTATGCAAGAGCTTTGGTTGGGGGAAAGGGTTTAATATGATGGAAAAGGGGCTGAGAGAAGGTAACAGAGGGGTAAAATATGACCAAAAATGTATCCATTATGTTGGTTTTGTGTTGTTATTCTTACCCCTTTCCCATGACTCCAGTGTTTGGGGCAGCTTGTTTATTGGGATAGCAGTGTGTGTGTGTGTGTGTGTATACTTGGAGACAAGGGAAAAAGTGAAACACACCAGACTTTCCAGATCTTATAGTCAACTCCAGTGTAACATTCAGCAAAATCTTTAACTTTACAAGGTCAACTCAATGATCTATCATGACACAGAATGGGGATAAAAATATCTTCATTCCCTTTTATTTTTAACTTTCAATTTCCTTTCTGAATCAAGCTTTCTGTTTTGACCTTCACAATTACGAAGGAAAGTCAGAGTGTGGTGATTAGACCATTGTAACAGCTGAGGGCATTTGATTAGTGCCTTGGCTTCAGCAACCACAATCACAACTCCTGAGAATTCGAACCTGATTTAATTTCAGCTATGTGAAATATTTGCAGAGCAAATCAGAGGTCGAATACATATTTGGAATGTGATGCAGACAACAGGAACACCTGAGACAGATTAATTTAAGGAAATGCACATTTTACAAGCATTAAAAGCTTAGAGCCTACCTTTGGTAGGTAGTATGTAAATAGTTAAAAATGGGCATTTTCTTCTGGAAGATTTTATTTTTGACAAGGTAAATTTGCTTCATTTTGAACTATGGTTATTCAGTTCTCTCTCTCTCTCTCTCTCTCTCTCTCTCTCTCTGTGTGTGTGTGTGTGTGTGTGTGTCTGTGAAGGGCAAAATTATTTTCAGGGCCTTAATTAACATGCAATGTTATTTTTCTGGAAACAGACATGTCTTGAAGGTTTATTCAACCTAATTTGCTGGATATTCCACATCTCACTCAGCTTAAAGTTGTACTAGCCCTTGTCCCCAACTTCAGGGGTTAATTTTCATAACTCTGGACAGGAAGACAGTAATGTTTTCCTCCATGCCAACAGCCAGCAAACGTGAGTCAGGGAAAGCACATAATGTTGGTGGACATTGAGTAGGGAGGGCATCCCAGCATTTAGAACCAAGGGGACACACAGAACTAGACTAGCGGTTTGGATTTCTGAGCATTGACTTAACTAGGGGAAAATGATGACGGGGCTTCCCCATTCTGAACTTAGAATAGAGATGTTACACTGATAACAGTATCCGCCCCACTGTAACCGTTAAGTTTGTCAATCAGAATAAGGGAAGTTATAATCTCAACTGTAAATTTGGTCAGATTTAAAATTAATATGTTGTTTGCTTGTTTCATTTTGATTTTTTAAAAAATATTCATGGGGGGCCCTGGAGGGGTAGGGAAGGGCATGGAGGGACTGGGAGGTGAGCAGAATTGGGGTAAATAATGTGAAATTTCCAGATTCAATAAAGAAATCGTGTGTGTGAAGATGTTTCAAGCAAGGTTTAATGGATCCAGGAAGAGCCACCCTATAGTGGGTGGTACGGTTGCACAGGCCGGAGTTTGGACAGCAAGGGAAAGTGGGCTCTGCGCCAGCCTTCATCTCCTGACTGCACCCATGTTCTGTCCTTCCCCCCAGCTCAGCAGGGGCTTCCGCCTTGACCCGGATTAGGCACAAATCCAGACACCTGTTTTCACAGACTTCCTTTATTAACCAGGAAAGAAAAGCTAAAGTGGCTGCTTTCTGACTGAGGCAGAAAAACAGCAGCAAATGACCTCATGAGTGTCATGCTAAGAGAGGAGGGAGGAGGTCTGTGTTAGCCTGGGCTAGGATGCAGTGGAGGAGAAGAGGGGGTGGTCTGTGTCAGCCTGGGCTAGGATACAGTGGAGGAGAAGGGAGGGCTGTGTTAGCCTGGGCTAAACAGAGCCACCAAATGGAAGCAAGTGTTCAAGTTCATGAGCCTCTGGGGGACACGGCTCATTCGAGCCACCACATTCTTCCGGAAGTTGCTTCTGTCAGGTACTTATGTAGCTGTGAAAAAAGTACTAACATACATGATTAGCAGTACCAAAAGCAATACTGGAATTACTGATGATGAACACCAAGAAGGATGAAGGAAAAGCTATTCACAGGTAGGAAAGTAGGGGTCTCCTGACGGAGGCTCCGAAGGCAAGTCTTTCCAACCCAAACCCCACGTAATCATCAAAGAAAGTGTGACATTCAAGGAAGAGGAGCTGTCAGTGGTCTTGGGGGGGGGGGGTGGAAAACAGCAGGGGGCTCCGCCTGGACTGGGGATTAGGGGGTCATGTGCTCAGGAAGAGAGGCCAGAGAAACAGAGACAGACTGCCAAAGACAAAGAACCTACCCCTTTAAAGCCTTCCAGACAGAAATGCTGAAGATGCAGGTGCACCTTTAAGGCATTGAGTAATGCAGAGAGAGACTTTCTCCTGGAGTAGCTTAGACACGGTTGAGCCCAGTTTGAATTCTCCACGTCTCTCCCCGTGTCTTCTGTCTAGTTTGTGGTCTGTGGCCTGTCTGTAGTTTGTAACAAAGGGCTTTCCCTTGTGTTTACTGAGCAGCAGAGGAAATGTGCTGTGCGAGGGGAAGGAAGGAATGAGGAAGTTCCTACAGAAGTCTCTGAGTTTCACAAAGGACGAGGTCATTTTACTGAACCAGGAGAGCACTCAGAATCACAGGCAGATGTGATCAACCTTATCCACATGTTTCCATGGGATATTTGCTTTTCCAGGTTGTTTTCAACCTGTCGGCCACTTTCAGCGAACGATTACCACAACACACATACGTACACTCTGCTGGGTCAGAGACATGGACGAATACATGGGTCAGGGGTAAAGCGATGTACTTAGCTTAGATCTGAAAGCCGATCCCACGGAAGAACAAGGCACAGAAGCTCTGGTCACACTGTTCTCGTAGGGGCAGGTTAAACAGGCTGCGTGCACAGCAGATTGACAGCAAACTCAACAGTTTTAGATGATCTCTGTGTGGATTATTAACTGGATTTAAGGGCTGGCAAAAGTTGTCTCTTTGAAGGCAGGAGTTATTTTTCGGAAAAAGATAAGACATACAAATCCTGGAATTCAGAGATGATTGTGTTTCCAGGGGCTACAGGCCTAGCAGAAGAGCAAACCCATAAACATATGAATTCCTTGATATGAAAAAGATAAACCAGCCTGGTATACAGAGCAGAGTTCAAGGACAGCCAGGGCCACCCCACAGAGAAAACAGCAACAACAAAAACCAAGTCTACAAAGCAGGGGAGGGGAGGACGAGATGGCTCACTAGGTTAAGGCACTTGTCTCCAATCTGTCCTGAGTTCAGTCCCAGGATCCACATGACAAGAAAGAGTCAATTCCCAGCTGTCCTCGGACCTCCACACATGCACCACGGCATACAAGCCCTTACCAAATTAGTAAAATGTAATTAAACACATACGAAGGTTAATCAGTTAATCAAAGGACAGTGACTTAAACAGTGTGCTTTGGTTGGCATTTACATCTACTAGTGTCCTGCCTTGGAGTGACACACCCAGGTTATGGGCAGAAAGCTGCCGTGGCTTCATGGGAGAGGAGGGACCCATGCATCACTGTGAATGTTCAAGAGGAAGCAAGCACTGTGGGAGAAGCTGAGCCCAGGAGACAAAATGACTTGCTTTGAGCTTTGCCCAGCCTTTGTCACTGGTGACCCCAGTATGAGCACCCTGGGTATCTGCATGTCACAGGCGTAAATTAGACCCTGGGACCCACAACACAGATCCTCACGGCCCATGTAGTTAACCTAAGGTGCACAGCCGGTCTCCAGGCACCAGCCACAAACGCTGGGCTCCCAGCACGGCACTATTCAAGCAGACCTGTTGCTTGGTGCCGAGCTGGCCCGAGGAGACGGTGGATGCTCTGACCATGAGGCTGCCTTCCTGCCTCCAGAGCCTCAGCCTGCACCACCGTCTGTCCACCGCTAAGTCCCTCATCTGCACTGAACTGCTCCCTCGGGACCCAAGCTCCTCTTTCTCTGCGGATAGGGAAGGGGCATGCACAGGTGCCTCCTGGCACGGGGGAGGGGGAGGGTACCTCCAACATGTATTAATATTTCCTAATTGCATGATTATTTAAAAAACATTACAACAAAATACATACTAAGAAAGCCACAATCTGCATTTAATATATTAAAATATATTGATATTTATAAATAAAACCACTGTAAACAGTAGATACATGATAAAATTTCTGGTACAGGTCATATGTAAATCAACAACTGATTTAAAAAAGGTGAGAAATTTTACCTTACCTTTTTAAAAAACATCTAACTGAATTTTACAAAATTATCAAAAGTTAAAAAGTGCTCAATATGCTTCATTTTTGTTCCATTTTCACACCATCAGGCCTGAAAGATTAGTCAGGATGTAAGAACCGAGGCTCAGGTGGTGACCTGCCTCTTCTCAGAACCAGAGCCTCGTCCTGCCCACGTCCACCACGTCTGCTGCCGAGGAAATCTCACACGGAATCCTGGACCAGTACTGGACTTGTGAGGACTCTGCACCGAATCCTATCCGGGAGAGCTGGCACATCACTGGGCAGTGATTTCACGTCACTGGGTGAGGTAGGAAATGTCCTTTTCTCCGACTGGCTGTTACAGAAATGGCGGCTGAACTGGAAAGGGCTCCAAGGCCTTTTCTGCGTCCTTCCAGTTGTGGAAATTCTCTCGGTACCACTCAACTGGCAGGAAAATCAAGACAATGAGAAAGTAAACACTAGGCACTAACAAGTGTTTCCCGAGCCCCTGCTATGTCAGCAGAGCCTCACCTTCAAGCCGCCAGCGGGACTCGCCCCCTGAAAACAGGAGACTGGCTATTGACTTCTGTCCACCGCAAAGGCAGTTCCTGCAGCACTAACTGTGCAGGATGCTGGCAACATCTGGACTTCAGCAGTCTCAGGTGAGCACAGTCACTATGCTGCCTTTAAAGCTACGCTACAGGAAAATGAACACTTATCTAAACATGGAGATACAGGATCAGGGAAAATGAGACGATGGGTCTCCCTATGAACAGGGAAAGTCGGTTTACGGTGTGCACTACTGGGGAGGTCGGTTTATGGTGTGGACATCGGAGAGGTCGGTTTACAGTGCGCACTACTTGCTCAAGGCTTTGCATTAAGAAGCCTAAATCTAGTTAAAAAAAAAAATGGAAGCTATCTTTGTTTTGGGTTTTTAATATTTGAACAAAGTATATTGCATTTAACATTTTGAATCAAGACCTCTTTTTTGTGCATTTGAGTATATCCTTTCCTATGAATATAATTCCAGATAGTTTTTTGTTGCTGTTTTGTTCTGTCTTTTGAGATAGGGTTTCATTATGTAGCGCTAGCTAGTCTGAAACTTGTTATGTAAACAGGCTGGCTTCAAACTAAGAGATCCTCCTGCCTTCACCTCCTGAATGTTAAGATTAAAGGCATGTGACTGACACACACAGACACACACAGTGTTTCTGACTTTACTAGGTTTATCTGTACATGTGAATTTACAGAAATTTTCTTCCAAGACCCCACTGATCTCCACATGGACCAGTCTGCAGGCCATAAGAAAGAAGAAAGCTACACTAGCAGGCGTGAGTGTGGACAGAACACAGAGGAAATGAGAACTGAGCACCCAAGATTCAGGAGGAGCAATGAGCAGCTAAGTCCATTAAACTCCAGAGACTCAAGAAATAGCTAAGAAACCGTTAGAAACGGATGGAAGAGCTGGGGGGCGGTGGGTTTCTCACCGAGCTCTGCCAACCCTAGTATATTGAAATGAACAGCCTTTCCTTCCGCTGGTCTGCACTGCCCCCCAGATGGTCAACCGACTACACACCTGTTTTCTTTATTCCTTCTTCCCAGGGCACTTTGGGCTTCCATCCTAAGCTGTGGATTTTTTCAGACTTCATTGGATATCGCATGTCATTGTGCGGTCTTGGAAAGCAAAGATTTAAGATGACATTGTGAACACACATCTGCACATCTAAGACACAGAATGCATACCCACACATCCTTCTGTGAACACACATCTGCACATCTGACTAAGACACAGAATGCACACCCACACATCCTTATTGTGAACACACATCTGCACATCTAAGACACAGAATGCACACCCACACATCTGCACATCTGGCTAAGACACAGAATGCACACCCACACATCCTTATTATAATTCACATTAGAACAAAATCACGCCAGGGACAAGTTTATTGTGGAAAAATTTTATAAAATATACAAACCCCACAACTACCAATGCCTCACATTCTCTGTAGCCTAGCCTTTCAATAACTTATTTATTTCTGCCACAACTTCAGGTACAAAGGAAGTACCTGACATAGAGAAGAAAATTTACAAATGTTTGATAAATGAGTAAATAATCATCAACTCATACAGGTACAAGTGAGGGCTCCTGAGTGCCAACCCTGGGACAAGATGCATTGTCTACATATAATTAACACTTCTGTAAGAAAATACTGTCCCAACTTCACAATGAGAAAACCCATACTGGGAAAGAGCCAACAGCTTTCTTTAAGCCTGTGGCTAACAACAGTGCTATCCGTTATTTTTCTAACACTTATAACCAGGAAGAAAAGTTTGTCAGAAAATCCACGAGTTGAACTGATGTGGGAGGTCCTTCTGTCTATGTGTTGCTTTAATTGGTTAAGGAATAAAGAAACTGACTTGGTCTATAGCATGGGGGGAGGAAGGCGAAGTTAGAGAGAAGCCATGGAGCCACTGGAGACAGATGCTGGAAACTTTACCCAGTAAGCCACAGCCATGTGGTGATATACAGATTAATAGAAAAAGGTTAAATTAATATAAGAGCCAGCCAATAAGAAGCTAGAACTAATAGGTCAAGCAGTGGTTTACTTTGGGTTTAAGCTGGGGGGGGGGGGGGGGCGACACCAACAAGCGGCCTCCTCAACACTGAACTACTTTCCCGGTGAGCTCACACAGCTTGTAGTTTTCCAAGCACCTGAAGTGTCCTGTCTCTCCAGATATCCCAACTTGTCACTCACCTGTCATGAACGTAGTCCACCCAGCTTTCCGTTTCTGACTCAGAACTGGTCTCTTTGATCTGTCAATATGAAGCAAGCTCCTGAGCCATGTTACGAAATGAGATCACAGAACAACAATTGTATCTGATAGCTGATAGAAGCTGGCAAGGAAGACAACCACCTCACAGAGGGAAGGGAGGAGGAGGGACAGTGTGCGTGCTTTCTGTCCTTACAAACTACACGCCATCCAGAGCACGGAAAGAACACACACTACATAAACCACAGGAAAACAGGTAGAGGATGTAGGCTAGCAGGAATTTGTCTTGTCAGCTCTTCACTTGTAAGTTAAGGAAATGGCAAAGGATCGACTGAGCAGGAGTCTGCGTGAGAAATTCTCCCTGGTGGCTCGTGTGTTTCAATCCTTGCTTCCCACCAGTGCCGCTACTTGGGGATGTTACAGAAACTTCAGGAGGTGGAGCCTTCACTGGGTATTACTGGGGCCAGATGGTGGGGTTTAACAAGCACCCCACTTCCTGTGTGTGGACGGACGGAAAGGATCTAACCAGCTCCTGCTCTGGCCTCCAGGCCCTGTCGCTTGCCCCCACCAGCACCGTATGGACACTAGCCCTGAGGAACACTAAGCCAAAATTAACTCTTTTCCCTAACTTGCTGTGGTCATGGTGTCTCATCGCAGCAGCAGGAAAGTAACCTAGGCGTCATTACTGTCCTTAGTTTGGTGACAACGTCACAGATCCCCTTAGAGAGGATACGCACATACATACCAGCTGTATTAGCTCTTTCGCAAGCTGGACAACGGACATTTCAAAGTTGGTCCCAATGTTGTAAATTTCACCTGGCTCTCCCTTCCTGAGGACAGTGAGAAAGGCTTCCACGACATCTGCAGCGTAGAGGAAGTTTCTTCTCTGAAGCCCCGATCCATGAATACAGCTGAGTGGATCAAATGTCAGAATTACGCAGTGCAGAAAGAAGCTCCCAAACCAGGCGCAAGCGGTGAGCAGTGACTCTTGAAAGCCAATTTCCAGAGGCCCTAGAGGACTGAAAACATTAGTTCCCTTGAATTTTCCTCCTTATTTCATAAAACCTTTGTGAGGATTCTTAATTAAAAAAGTGGAAAATATGGCTCCCTAAGAAACATTTGTTAATTTTAGACTATAAATTCATTTTGAAGAAATCCCTAAGTTGGGTAGGGTTACACAGAACTGTAACTCTGGTCGCTTGGGAAACCGAGGCTAGAGGATTCCAAGTTCAAGGCCAGCCAGAGCAGTTTCAAAAAGTTAAAAAAGCAACAATACCGAAATCACAGGGCTGTAGAGGAACTGAGGCCACAGCCTGCCATCAGAGTGTGTGCCTGGAACGGGCGGGCAAGGCCTACTTCCAGCCCCAGAATGGAAAAATGATGGAAATAGGAAAAGCAAGATCTCCATTTCTACATTAACCGTTTGGAAACATAAAATTATATATAGATGTCAAAATTTTATTTTGCAACTCTAAGTTCCATGGCACATAATTTCAGATTTTACCTTAGTAAATTATGGAGATGCAGTTTAGTTATTAAAAAACTATCACATTAAATGGAGAAAGCGTTCCTTAGTTGGCAGAATGTTCTAGTCCATGGCCTTCGTAAGATTTTATGGCTTTCAGAGACTGCTACTGAATACTACCAGCATGGCAGAGAGCACACGAATGCAAAAGTGAAAAGCAACGTACCATTTCCTGCCGTGTTGCAGCAAAGATATAAATTTTGGAATAACCTAGAAGAATATTTAAATGCCATTTCAGACTTTGAAAATGACATTAATATGAATTTAAACTCATATATTAAAAATTATTACTGAGATACATGTGGAGCGATGAATACATTCTAATTCTTTTAACCTAAATTCATGACATTTGGCAACTAAGAGCACTCTACGGTAGTTTGTGATCTCCTAAGAGCCTGAGGATGAACACACAGGTGTAGTGGGCATTCAGAGGAAGCCGCCGTGGACAATTTGCAGGCAGCACAGGTCGCTTCTTTGGAGATTTCATCCCCCACCTGAAGACAAGGGTTCGAGGCCCACAGGCTTGCCACTGGAATGTGTCAGGTTGATGGAGTGAAATCCGAACCCTGAGTCTCACGAGCTCTCATGCGACATTCACAGAGCCGTAATTACGTACAATTACAACAAATAACTGCTGGAGATTGTTTTAAGTAACACTGCAATCACTAAGGGCCACTAAGAACACGGAGATAAAGCTCACCTTCTCGGGATACTGATGTGGTCCATAGACGTTACTGCTTCTGGTGATGACAACCGGAAACTAGAGCGAACAACCGGCACTGATGTAAGGGAAGAGTCCAACCACCAGGGTGAGCTTAAAGATAAACAGCGTAGGAACACTGGTGCCTATCGGACGCACGGTTGGCACTCAGCGAAGAGCCTGTCATCCTGACATTCATTAGGATAACATGGGAGGATTTCTAGTTCAAGACCAGCTGAGCTATGTAGTGAGCCCCTGGGTTTTCTGTGTCTTTTTTTTTTTTTTTTTTTTTAAAGTCAGGCCTTGAGATGCATGCTTTAATACTAGGAGTCAAGAAACAGAGGCAGGCGGATCTCTTTGAGTTTGAGACCAGCATGGTCTACGTTGTAAATTCCAGACCACCTAGGACCACATAGTAAAATCATATTTTTAAAAAAGACAGGAGAGTGTAGGGGTCAGACAAAAGCAGAGGACCAGTAGGAAGAACAGTCCCCTTCTCTTGTGGAGACAATGGAAGAGGGATGTGGAGGAGGCACAGTCAGGCTAAACACTGAGGCCTCCCACATGCTAATGCCAAGACGCCTTCCAGCAGTCTCATTTAATTCAATGGTAAGAAGGTAGACTCCGCTGAATCAACCCTTACAAGTAAAAAGGACCACCACAAAAACCAAGAGAACACCAAGGAATTCCTGACTTGACCCCTAATAACCAATAACGGCCAGTGGGAAGCCAAATAGATGGCACTGGAGCTGCTAACACTTGTTCTGACTGAACTCCAGAATGACGCTGTCAGACACTGGAGCTGATAACACCTATTCTGACTGAACTCCAGAATGATGCTGTCAGACACTGGACTGGTAACACCTATTCTGACTGAACTCCAGAATGATGCTGTCAGACACTGGACTGGTAACACCTGTTCTGACTGAACTCCAGAATGATGCTGTCAGACACTGGACTGGTAACACCTGTTCTGACTGAACTCCAGAATGATGCTGTCAGACACTGGACTGGTAACACCTGTTCTGACTGAACTCCAGAATGATGCTGTCAGACACTGGACTGGTAACACCTGTTCTGACTGAACTCCAGAATGACGCTGTTAGAGCCACATTAGGACCCCAAGTCTACCTCATGCAGAACCAAGACTGCTGATCACACAGAGACAAGCAACTGCTGAAAAAGGACTCTGTCAGCCTCCACCTTGTAAGACTTCCTGGAGCATCTCGCTAGACCTGCTACAGTTCAGGTGAGCAAGAGGTCGAGCCTTTGTTTTAAAAGTTCAATACTTTTAAAGGTTTTAATCTAGGTCTTCTATGCCAAAGCTGACTTGGAAGAACTTCAGAACTCAAGCCTGGTGAGATGGTAAGTATCTCCTATCAAGGCTGATGACCCAGCTCAATGACTGAATCCACAGGGTGGAAGGAAGGAAGTGCTTCCATAGTTGCCCTCAGGCCACGACGCACATATTACAGAAAGAACACACAACATACATTCACTTACACGTTCAATACATAAATATTAAACGGTTTCAGAAATCAGTTTTTACCTTGTATCGTTCCCAGTAAGACTGCACAAAGCACTCAGCTGCGGCTTTAGATGAAGCGTAAGGGTTTGTAGGTTGTTTGGGCGATGACTCATCAAACTCCTAGTTTTAAAAGGATATTTTTGAATTACACACACTCTCCAAATAGAAAAACAAGATCTAAGTGTGTGGCTTAATAGCAGTCTGTGTTGAATCCAGAGGACCTGGATTCAATCACAGCACACACCGTGAGTGCACATTAATATACATTGCGCACACAACAAAACACAATTGAAAACCAATCACACTACTAGTTTGAAACATCAATCACTCCATCTAAGAAACATTTTTTTTTTTTGCTCTGGTGGTATACATCTGTAATCCCAGCACTTGGGAGGTGGAGGATTGAAAACAGGAATTGAAATCTTGTCTCACTCTTACTCACTGCCCATCCACACTGAGACTGACCATGGTCTGTTACTCACTGCCCATCAACTCTGAGATTGACCGTGGCCCTGTTACTCACTGCCCATCAACTCTGAGATGACCGTGGCCTGTTACTCACTGCCCATCCACACTGAGGTTGACCGTGGCCTGTTACTCACTGCCCATCAACTCTGAGATTGACCGTGGCCTGTTACTGAGCCCCAACAGAGCATGTATTTAAAAGAAGGACTGGGGGAAAGAAACTATGGACTGAAGAATGGTCCTATCTTTTTGTTTAAAACGTACAAGAATTAGGAATGATTTCGTATGAACACAGCCAGGTGTGGTGGCATATCTCTGTAATTCCATCATTCAGGAGACAGAGGCAGGAAGACCGTCAGGCTAAGATCAAACTGAGCAACACGGAACTACAGGCCAGCCTGAGCTACACAGTGAGACCCCGTCTTCAAAACATCAACAACAAAGGAACAGATTCCAGTTTCAACAGCAATTTGACTGCACTTGTCATTGACATTCTAACGTGTTTTCTGCCCAGAGGAGCTGGTGAGCCAGTGCATGTCCCAGCACATGAAATGACAGCATTGTGTTCTACAACTAAGACTACACATGAGACCTGCTGCGGGGCTGCACAACACTCCGACCCTGAGTAAACGTGTACCAGTGCTAACCGTCCCTCACGTGACGTGGTTCCCTTGATAGGAGAAGCAAGTATCACTTTGGAGGGTGACACAAAGCATGTAATTAGAGCGCAGGAAAAGACCAGTGAACTTTAACAAGACAGCCTTCTATACTGGGTACAGTAGAGTGTGTGTATGTATGTGTGTGTAAGTAGAATCGACCTTCTAAGCTTACCTGATCGAGACTGCCTCCATATACTTCATCTGTGCTGACGTAAATAAATTTCTCCACTCTGGCTTCATAAGCAGCACTTACCAAGACATGAGTGCCGTAAACATTGACATATGTAAACTCGAAGGCACGGACAAACGAAAGATCTAAAAAGGAAGAGAGAAAAGCTACAATGATTCCGTTCACCAAGAAAACTGACTCAGTTTTAAGAGTGCTCACTTCCCATTACTTAGCGCATGTGAAGTAGGTTAAGGAAGAACACAACACAGGTTGATTCATATTCGGTTTCATGTAGTCCACAATGACCTCAAACTTATGTAGCTGAGCACGACACTGAACTTTTATTTTAATTAAAATTTCTATGTGTGAGTGGGTGTATATGGGGGTGAGCATGTGCGTGCCACACCCTGGGTGTGGAGCCATTCTCTCCTTCCACCACGTGGGATCTGGTATCAAATTCACGGTATCAGGCTTCAACGGGAAGAGCCTTTAATACATTGAGCCATCTCAGTGACCTAATCTTCAACTTCTGATCTTCCTGTCTCTCCCTCTCAAGTGCTGGAAAGACAGGTAAACATAAAGAACAGATAAGCAGCCTGGGACCTTATTTAATTTTGGTTCATGTGCCCCACTCCTCCTTTAACACAGCACGTGGCACCTGACAACCTCTAACTCTACCTGTCCTGGGCTACACGGCTTCTGATTACGTGTACACGCCTCTCTAAACCACAATACAAGCTTCTCTACCCCGAAGAATAACCAAGTACAGAGAGTTTCTACTCAGAGACATCCCTGGTTTGGGGCCAATATACAGCGAACTGCTAGGGAACTGTCTACTTACTATCCTATACCCACTGTGGTAGTTTGGTAATTGGCCCCCATAATCTCATAGGGAGTAGCACTATTAGGAGGTGTGGCTTTGTTGGAGTGGGCATACCTTGTTAGAGAAGTGTGTCACTGTGGGGCAGACTTTGAGGTTTCCTGTGCTCAGGATACTGCCCTGTGTCTCAGCTGACTTCCTGTTGCCTGCAAGATGTAGGACTCTCAGCTCCTCCTCCAACATCATATCTGCCTTCACACCATTCCCATGATGCTCCCCATCATGATGATAATGGACTGAACCCCTGATACTGTATAAACAAGCCACTCCAATTAAATGTTTTTCATTGATAAGAGTTGCCATGGTCACAGTGTCTCTTCACAGCAATAGAAACCCTAAGACACACATGCATAATTGGGCACACCTATGATTAAAATCAGATGCATGATGGGAAGGGCCATGCAAATTAGGAGAAATGATTATCTGACCTTACCTACCCAATCAAGATAGACAACCACCAGAATTATACCCCCCAGTAACCAGCTCCTTCCCTACACTCTATCAACACAGAGTCATAACCTGGGACCCTTGAACACCCTTGTCACACACCCTCTGTGGAACACTAACACAGGGCACGTGGGCCGGCTGGGCTTATACACTGGTGGAAAAGGCTTGCCTAGTAAGTATGATGCTAGTCCCCAGTGTGACCAGTATGGGGGTGGGGGAGAAGCTGAAAACGAAACCAAACACCCTAAACTAGAAACGAACAAACAAAAAACACAGGACAAGGTGGGAAGAAGTACTTGAACTTGCTGGAGATAAACAGTCCACATCAACAATCTACAAATAATTTATAAAAACAAGAATAACCCTACAGTAAAATACATGAAAGACACACAAGGTTTAAACAAAGAAATGGCCCTTAAGCTTATGAGGCCCAACTTCACTTATAAGGAAGAAAACTCAAATTTAAAACTTTATCAGACTAGTAAAAAATAAAATTAAAAACATTGATAAGAGGGCCCAGTGGTAAAGAGCACTTGCTCCTGCAGAGAACTCACGTGTGACTCCCAGCACCCACATGATGGCTGAAAACCATCAAGACAGCAGATCTAGGGGATGGGATGCCTGCTCTGACCTCCACAGGCTCCTGCACACATGTGACACACTGCTGGAAGACTCTGCTGCTTGAGGTTGTAATTCACAGGTAGCTCTCCGAGCTCAGTGTAATATGGAGGACTCCCTCTGCGCAGGGCTGCCTCCCTACCCTGTCTGAAGTGTTTCTAGACGCGGATGCACGACCTTATTTGGAAGCTGTCCCTGAGCTTGAGTGCCTCACCTATCTTAAGTGATAACTAGGTGCTGTGCCCCAGGACCCCAGGACCATGCTGCCAAGTGCAAATTAGGTGATGCCTAGCTGTGATCCCCATTACCCTCACCCTGAAATGAGCCTATCTGTCTCAGTGAACTCAAATTCCAGAAGGCTATTTCTGTCATATTCAAGGCCACACAAAGCCCTGCATGCACCTCTGCTCCCTCTGTCCTCGCCAACAGACCATGAGGAAAAGGGAGGCCCTGGCACACATGTTTACACTTGGGAGCATACACTTATAATATTTAAAAAATAAGAAAAGGTATTTTGTAGCTGAGGCTAAGCAGATGGAGGATCACACTTTTGCCCAGTAGGAGTGAGCCTCCAACACTGTTCTCGGCCCTGCTACCGTGCGGCCCTTTACTGCAGTTCCTCATGTTGTGCTGACCCCCGCCACAAAATCATCTCCACTGCTACTGCAATTCTGCTAATATTATGAATCATAAAGTATCTGATACGCAGGATATCAGCTATGTGACCCCTGGGAAAGGGGTATTTCACTCCTGAAGAGCTCACAACCCACAGGCTATTCAAACCCAGAGGAAGGAACCGGGGGATGGGCAGCTAGACTGGATTGTGTTTAGCCCTTGACCCACACCTATGAGCTGCGACTCCTCCTCCCAAAGGGCCTCAGAACGTGATGTCTGGAGGCAGGTTTCCAGAGGGACTCAGTCAAAATGAACCTTGTAGGTGAACACACATCCAGACGTGTGCCCTTACAAAAATAAAATCTGGACCCAAAACTGATGCAAGGGCATGAGCACAGAGGGAAAGCCATGGAGGCCACAAAGAAGCAGAGCATGCTGGGAAACCTTGAAGACTGTGTCAAGGGCAATGAGGTTATGCCAAAGAGGACTCGAGAAGCAACTAAGGGCTGCTTCCAGTAGCTGACAGTAGGCATGAGCGCTACACCACAACACCACAACTGACTAAAACCAGCAAGAAAGAAAAGCCGTGTTAAATCCATGAATTCGTAATGACTCCTTACAGAAACAGAAGAACCACATCAGCGCGCAGGCAGAAAAAAATAAAGCAGCTACACCGACTGCCACCTCAGCTGAACCCCAAGGTGCCCTAAGAGCTGACAAGAAGAACCTGCTCTTAAATTTTGATTTAACAAATGAATGGAAGAAAGACAGTGAGAAAATCATCATTGCTAAAACTCAAATATACACAAATGTTGACCACCCAAAATGGTGCTACAGAAAACAGTAAGACTGATGTTTATCAGAACGGAAAAAATGAAACACAATAGACCTAAAGCTTAGCTAAGAACAAAGCCAGTGTGCATGATCTGGGAAGAGGGCAAAGGTCTCTGGACTCTGCACTCTGAAGGCTTATTACATTACATCAGGTGACCACAGACAGACTATGTCCTTTCCAAACTAGCAGTGGGAAAAGAAAACAAAAACAACTCCGCAGCTGAGTCTTTAAAAGAGAGCAAGCGGGTAGATAGCAGGGACAACCAGACAGACTTTTCAGAAGAGTAAAATCTAGGCTGAGGGTTAGCTCAATGATCGAGTGCTTACCCAGCACGCACAAGCTGTCATGGCGGCCAAGAAGTGCTGGAAATGAACTATAGGAAAGACGTTCCAAGAAGGATCTCGACTTCACCAGGGAAGAAAGATGACTTCAGAACTGGGGCGATGGCTCAGCAGGTACGGCTGCTGCTACTCAAGCAAGAGGACCTGAGTTCAGACCTCAGCCCCACAGGCTGTGCATGTGTGTGATCCCGAACTGTGGAGTGGACCCTGAAATCCCAGGAGCTCGCTGGCTTCCCAGCCGAGCCTCGACAGTGGCTTCCAGCTTCAATAAGAGGCTCCATCTCAGATAAAGGTTCAGCTAGCCAGGAACACAGAAAAGATCACTACTTCTCATTTTTCTTATCAAAATACCTCTCATTAAGGAATTTCAATATGAAAAATGTAATAGACTCTTTTTTTAAAATGGGCAAGTGATTTCAACAGTGATTTTAAATTATCAAAAAGCATTTATAAAAACCATCTGATCTCACTGAAACTTGGAAAAATAAACTTGGACCCCCACATAAATGAGTCTGTCCACCACACAGCGCTGAATCTGAAAATTGCAAATCAGCATGACTTCTCAGCAAAACTGCTTGCCACAGCCTCGCTGCAGGTCTCATGACCCTGCAGACATCAGACAGGAGGGATCCTTACAAGGACATGGTACATGGCCCAGTTCACAGCACTTCTGCTTAAAACTGCGCAGAATGAAAGTGAGCCAGTGTCGGGCAGGAGCCCAAGTGGAGCCGCTGGCCTTTCTTACGCGGGAACACTGAGGCAGCACAGGGAACACACGGCACCACACCCGTTCCCTAGTGTTTCACATGTGGAAAGAAACTGACAAAAAGGTTTTACAAACTACGTTTGTGTACACGTGTGAGTATGTGCACAAGGACACACGCAGTAGAAGATTTAAAAGTGGCCCAAACAAAAATATAACATCTAGGGCTAAATATTAGTCATCAAAACCATAGAGAAGGGCGGAGGGAAGCGCAGGCTTGCAGCTGCAGGAAGCAGGAGCAGCAGCAGCTACTGCCAGCGGCAATGCTGCTTCCAGGCGCGGTGAGGACCACACAGGTCAGTCACGTACTATTACTTATTTAACTGAACTTTCAATTCTTGCCGTATGTCCCAGGGGAAAGGTTTGCTGAATTATTAAATAGCATCGCAGATGCACGAGGTGGTGTGGATAACAATAACTGGAGCACCGCCACTCAAGGACATAAAACAACACCGACGCTCATCTTCTTCTTCCTTCCGGAAATAACCGTTAGTCTGAGTTTGGTTCAGCTCAAAAGTTTTTTAAAGCCAGTTTTCATGTTCTACTTCAGCACACACGAGTTAAAACATCACCTAGAGAAAGCCCCAATTGTCAGGTCTGAGGATGTAACTCAACCAATAACGTGAGTGCTGCTAAACAGGCAGGGGGAGCTGAATGGATTTCCAGGATCCATGTAAAAAACAAACTAAGTCCTGACTCACCCAGGGACAAGGGACTGCTTCGGCCCAGTGGGTGTATCCTTTTTCAAAGACTTTGCTACGTCCCTGCATACTCATCCCTTTACTTGACTTGGGATTTACTGACTAGGGAGAAGAGGCCGGTCACAACCATAGCATACAACAGTGCTTACCTACATGTGTCTGTGCAGCGAAATGTAGCACTATATCTATCTTCTCCACCTTGAACAGCAGCTTCACAAAGTGTGAGTCACAAATGTCACCCTGCAGGAAAGACAAACACGGACGGGTGAGGGTCCCCGAGCACCCGCACTCAGAGCAACCAGCCTGAGTCCAACAGAAAACGTCACTCAAGCAGCCAGGCAAGTACTCTACTGTGCAGTTCTTTAGTATCTTACAACACATGCACTTAATTCAAGATATTTTTGCAAATATGTCCAAGCAATAATTTTGCTGAATACCAACTTGTTAAATACTGTGCTGACTTTTATCACATACTTATAAAGCTAAGATTGCAAGAAATATTTTTTTAGCATTAAGAAAAATAAGCCTTTCCGAGAGCTATACAAACATCTATTTAAAACAGACCTAACTACTGGAATAATATTGGCAGTGTGTTTAATCACCACTAACTAAGATTATAGTGCTCTGATGCTTGTATGTATATTTTTTAAGACAAGATTTCTCCGTGTGACAGTCCTGGCTGTCTTGGAACTTGCTCTGTAGACCAGGCTGGACTTGAACTCATGGAGATCCACCTGCCTCTGCCTCCTGTGTGCTGGGATTAAAGGCGTGGGCCACCACCGTCTGGCAACTGGTATATATTTTTAATTCATGTATTTTGTGAACCATTCATAGATTTGCCAAGGTACTAAAACTCAAATGCAGCTTTTTACGTGACAATCTACAAGTAGAACTCTCTACACCAGGTACTGTTCTGGGAACTCTCTCATCTTTAACACACAAAGATTATGATTTCAGCATGACTCAAGAGGCAACGTCATCGGAGCTTCCATACCTGTATAAATTTGTAGTTTTGCTTGTTAGAAACAGGTTCAAGATTCTTTAAGCTTGCACAGTAATCCAGCTTCAATGAGAGAATGTGGTGGGGGAGGAAACACAAGAAGCAAGGTCAGCTCTTTCTATGACAAGTCAATACAGTTTGAAGGTCACAAATGCTAACACTGATACAAGAATCACCTTCCAACAACGCTTCCCCGTTCTACAGTTTCCCACATCCTAAAAGTAAACCTAGGCCATTGCTATTTTCAAAAGAACAACTCCAAGAGAAACGCTGTTATGAATCTCTTGAAGACAGTGTTCCTGATCAAGCTCCTCTTCATCACCAATGGCTAAACACTAAAAATGTTTAGTTCTTCACAGAAAACGAGCAACTGAAGATTAAAAAAACCCTGCTTTATATATATTTAATTCATTACACTTCTTCTTCTGGCACAGCAAATCAGTACTTATCTATTTAAGAACTCTTTGGGGCTCAGGAGACAGCTCCAAGGTTAAGAGCTGAGGTTGGTTCCCACCAACCACATCTGGTGATTCACAGCTGTCTGTAACTCCAGTTCTAGAGGTCCAGATCTAATACCTCTGGCCTTTGAGGGCAGCTGCGCTTGTGTGCACATACCCATAATTTATCTCTTTTTTTAACTTTCATTTAGGTATTTTGAGGCAAGGTCTTACTATGTACCCTTGGCTGTCCTTGAGTTCCTTAGGCAGAGAAGGCCGGCCTTGAACCCACAGAGATCTGCCTGCTTCTGCTGGTTGTAGCATTGGACACCAGGAGGATTTGTTAAAGAGGCATATGTGGGAGAATCAGAGGTTTGAGGGCAGCCTGAGCGCTACCCTTAGAGCAGGACAGATGGCTCAGTGGGTAAAGGCACTTGCCACATCCTGATCCTGGGAGCTACAGAGTGAAGGAAAGAAATGACGCCCCCCACAAGTGGTCTTACTGTCTCTCTATGCACAAGCTGAAGCTCATACATGCCCTGCTTCCAAATAAATAAACGATACGAAAGAGAATTCTGTTCACCTGTTTATAACTTTAAGACAGAAAAAAAAATGCCAACAGTTAACAACTGTTCTTTACCTGTACATTTTACTATTGCATTTTATGAAATTACAACCATTTGTATCTTTTGATTAAACTAAAAAACCATACTCTTCAGTGAGACTTCAACTATGACCACAAGACTGTCCAAGACTAAACTAACGTCACTGTAGTCAGGATCTCGCGTGTTCCTGGGCTGGCTTTGAACCTGCTATACAGTTCAAGGAAAACCCTGACATTCTAATGCTGCTGCGCTTACGTCCCTAGTACTCGGATGACAGGCAGCTGCCACTGCGACTCATTTTATTATGTTCTAATGCTAGTACTCTCTGGTTTTCTAGAAAGGAGGTCGCATCTTGTACACGAAGCTCACTTTTTATAAACTTACCTTGTCTAGATTTATGATGAGATAGTTGGGGTAATCTTCTACTAAGGAGACAACCACATGGGACGCACTACAAGGCAGAAGGACTTTGTGAGTGGCAAACACTGACCCCCCGCGATTCCTCAAGTTTCCCTGAGCTGTGGAGCAGCAGGAAAATACCAAGAAATGACATCACACTTATACTCCGGGTTCTTGGGGGTAATGGCAAGCACCGACTATCTGTGTAGATGATGCTGATACTTGGTGGCCTTGTCTCTTGCTTTCTAGGACATTCTTGTGGACCAGTCCTTCCAGGCAAGTACCAGCACTTCCCCACACCCACGCTCCTGTTCATTAAGTGAACCTGGCTTCCCGGTACCCTCAGCAATCCGGTACCCTCAGCAAAGGGGCTGTTGAATTTGAAAGGGCCACGGCTTGTCAATGTAGTAAACAGGAATCTCTGTATCCTCACACAGGGGACACTGTGTTCCACGAGGGAGAACAGGTTCCTGTTTATTACCCATCTACTCAACTACTACCGAAGACCCTCACAACATGGACCGGGCCTTTCTGCAGGCACTTAATGGACACCAGCCTGCTCTCATAGAGTTTATAGTCTAGAATGGGGACAAGGCCATAAACAAGTAAACATAAATAATGAAATTTCAGGCCGTGTTAACTGGTTCAGTTACCTAGGGTGGTCCCGTAAGGGCTCCTAAGTTGCTATGTGGGTAAATTAACACCTGAACTGGATAGTGCAAACATCCAGCAAAGAAAGATGTGTACATGTCTCAAGGCAGGAAGGGGCACTAGCCTACTGTGCTCCAAGAGCCCTGAGAGGCTTGTGACAAACACAGCAAAGCAAAAGACTCGGTTGGTAAGCAGGGCTTGAGCACTCGAGTCTTCTAGAATTGATAGAGATTTCGGACTTTATCACAAGCCGCACAGAAACCACAACTATAAAACTATGAGGCAGCGGCATCTCACGGCTTTAAAAACAACAACTTTAAGCAACGCTTGTAAGGCATCTAAAGGAAACGCGTGTGGGGGGGGGGGGGACTCAACCAGGGGAGGCTCGGTAGCTGTGTTCTAAGCAAAAGACCGCAGGATCAGGCCTAACGTGGTGAGAAGTCAAGTTATGGGCAACCTTTGACACCAAGAAAACGGGCGCGCTCATGGAATGTGGGTATGAGTGAGCCTTGGACAAGCTGCTAAGAGGCTTTGCAAACGTGTTCTGGAAGGAAAAAAGACCGAATCCCATCACGATCGCCGCACGGTGTCGAGACGCGCTGCTGGGAGGCTGGGCAGAGACTGAAGGAAATGCAAAAAGCTCAACGCGTGCACCTCAAAAAGTGACAGTGGCAAACGCCTCAGGCAGGTAGGAGGAGGCACACCACCACAGCACCCCCGACACAGTCGCAGTTTCAAAGCAACCTCGTTCTCGTCGACCCCAAAGTGAGGGAAAACTGGGAGGACGGTCCCGACCGTGCATGAGGAGCCTCCCCGCCTCGGATGGGGAGAAACTGAGCCGCCAGCACCGTTACCTACATGAAACCAGCGCCGCCGGTCACCAGGACCCGCTTTGCGTAGCTGCCGGGAGGACCAGACGGCTCCTCCCGGCCAGGAGCCGACATCTTTCCGCTCAGCAGCGCCAGCGCCGTAAAGCGCGGAAGCCGGAGACCCGAGGGAAGCACCGTCCGTCACGACGTTTTCGCGACACGGCCCCGCCCCCGCCGGACACGTTAAAGGGAAATCCTCAGCCGCTTCCGGGTTCTCCCAGACCGCTGCCCGAGGGGCGGGGCCGGCAGCGACTACGCAGGCGCAGACTCTGCCTGGGCTAACCTGATCCAACTGGGGTCACTGGGGAGCTAGGGTCCTGAACGAGTTCTAGGCAACTGTACCGAGTGTGGGTTACTTCTGTAGATACTTAGACGTTCGGAGTTAAGGATGGGTGACTTCATTCTTCGGCTGTGTCCGTAGACCATCCCGCAGCCGAGCAGCGACACCCCGGGAATGGACACAGTCTGGAAATGGGAAGTTGCCCTGCAAAATTACGTTTTACTGTTGTTAATATGATCACACATTGTAAAGGCTACTTGCAATCACGATGGAGATGTTTCGTAGATACCCCTATTGGAGCTTACTCTGCCCCATCCCGGCCCTCCTCACTCCACTCTTATCACCACGCTGCTTCTGCCCTGGCCTAGATGCCCTTCCGTGGAATGTCTGCTAGTGTTTACCTACTCCTGCAGTTCTCAGTTTGAGGGCCAGCCTATTGGAGTCTTTCCTTGACTCAATTTAAACAGCAACCCATATCCTAACCGCGTGGAACCATTTAATTTTAGCATTCTTTCTTGGCGTTCATCAACATACACCCGTGATGTAATTGCTCACTGTCTCTGCCCCGTGGAAGTAAGGGTTTTCACTTCTCTGGGACCAGATCTATCCAGAACAAAAATTCATCAGCAAGTAGGTTCATGATATAATTGCTCATTGCCCCTGGTATATTAGAACTGTTCTAATATAGTCAGCTTGCTCTTCGTGAATTTGGAGGCTCTCCCAATTGGGAATGGCTGGCTGCTGTATTTTTTCAAATGAATGCAGGCATCAAAAGTGTGTCTTTGGTGTAAGAGCAGTATTACTGATCAAGAATGAAAACGTGAGATGAAAGGAAAAATCTGACAGTGGTCAAAGTCGGTGTTCTGCTTTTCTTTTGGGACCAACCCCACCCCTATTCTTGGCATATTATAATTCCATTAAAAGTTTAGACAAGCTAAATTTACTAGAGTTTTATTTTAGAAATAAATAAAAAAACAACAAAGCAACATTCAGGAAGAAAGTTTCAAAGAGCACCACCATGCAATGTGGTGGTGCAATGTAGGCAGTCAGTATGTACAGAAAAGGGTAGGGATTGTGGTTCAGGGGCTAAGACCAAGCGCTGATCTTCCAGAGGAGCTAGGTGGGATTCCCGGCACCAATGTGATGGCTAACGACCATCTGTAACTCCAGCTCCAGGGTATTAGAAGCCCCATTCTGGCCTCCACGGGCACTGTGCCCTTATGGTACATAAACATCATGCAAGCAAAATTCCAATACACAAGAAAATAAATCTCTCTTTTTTTAAAAAAAAAACTAATATTTAGGAAAGACTTAACAGGTTATAGATCTAATTGCATCTTCTCAAAGGGAAGCCTGATACAGTTCATCTTCTATATACAGCCATAATTGATCAGTTGGGAGCCTGTTGACTAGCTGAAGTTACTGAGCTAAGCTGCAGTATTCAAAATACTGGGGGCCAGTCTTTAGGCAAATTTAGTTTAATAGCACATGTATTTGTAGAGGCTTATCTGAAAAGATCCACCTGAGAATATTAACAAAGGCTACCTTTCGGAGTTGGGTATTGGCAAGGAAATTATGAAGTCAGAACTTAAAATGTTGCTCTGTACCCTTGACTATGAATGTTTTTCTAAGGTGCATGAAAATTACTCATATTTAAAAAGAACTAGGATAATTTTTTAAAGTCTCAAAATATTAATCCCCTCATTCCCCTGGGAAGCCAGGGGTGCTGGAAATGCTGATAAGAGAGTTATTTAAATGGTGAGGTATGTTGTGAGCATGTTATAAAAGTATCTTGTTGAATGGAAATAATTTGCACACACTTATTCATGAAATAATTTTTGGTTCCTACTTTTGCTTTCATCAAGATGCTCACTGACCTTCTGCAACTTTACAATAGAGTGAGAAATTCAGAAGAACCAGAAGTCATTTACAGTACTGTGTGACCTGACAGGGGAGTGAGGTATTCTTTATTTGGGGTGAGGGTGGGGAGCTGGAGACAGGGCTTCTCTGTAGCTTTGAACCCTGTCCTGGAACTAGCTCTTGTAGACCAGGCTGGCCTTGAACTCACAGAAATCTGCCTACCTCTGCCTCCGGAGTGCTGGGATTAAGGGTGTGCGCCACCACTGCCCGCCTGGGAGTGAGGTATTCTGTTTCCAAGAAACCCAACTCAGACTCAGAGTGTCAGAAAGGCTTCTTTAGGTATGTTGGGGATAAAGAAACAAAGCGAAGCTAAGGAGGAGCTGTCAACTAAGAAGTAACAGCCAAAGGAATTTGCAAACCTCATCAACACAGAGGGTCAGAGTGTTTATGGATCGGATAGCGGTAAGGATGGGCCTTAACTGAGAAAGGGACATTTGAAGTATTTGAACCCATATTCTAAGGAGCGAGGGTTGTGGACTAAAAGCGATGAATACCCTTTGAAAGTGATGCTGCTGGGAAGGGTGGTTTGGTTTTGTTCTGCTTCTAGCATTCTATAACTTTAAAGTCAGAGGTGGAGTGTGGCTAAGAATTAACATGGGGAGGAGGTCAGTTGCCACAAGCCAGTTAACTGACGGCTGGATAGTGTAGTGGCTGCGGTTTCATACCATGCCCCGAAGAAAGGCGCGTAATGAACGTGATCTTTAATTCTCAGCTGTCCGGCCTGGTGGGTGATGATATAGTTCCATCAGGATGGAACCCAGAATTCATGGAAGGAAAAATCGGCTTAGTGGCGAGAGAAATTAGTCTTTTCAGTTTGGACCTGTGACGTGTGCTTGCAGCATTAACGTGGGCTTAGGAGCGGGAGAGGAAAAGCAAAAGAACATTTTCTAACTGCGAGCGCGTTTTCCCGGCAGCAGCAGTGCGTTCTTTCCTGGAAAGCCTCAGACGTTGATGACGAGCGCTCAAATGCGCAGTGGCCTGGCGCGCAAGGGCTGCTAGGGTGCTCGTTTGCAGTGTCCCCAAACAGCATCCCAGAGGCTCCATTTAAAACAGGCGCGAAGTAGCGGCACCGCCGGGGAGCGCTGGGACCGGCCGACCAGCACGTCCCGCCCATCACGGCCGACGATTGGCTACCGTCTCCGGCTCGTGGCGGCGATCCCGTGCCTCATTGGCTGTCACTCTCGGACTCCCGCCCCCTCGGCCCCGCCCCGCTCTCCGCCGCCGACGTGGGTTGAGGGCCCCAGGCGGTTGCCAGGCGCGCGAACGAGCGGGCTGCGGGCATGGGCGGCCTGCGGCTGCTGGCGCTAGCCCTTACGTGCAGCTGCTGGTGGCCGCAGGGCGGCCAGGCCAAGACCCTGCGGGGCAGCTTCAGCAGCGCCGCGGCCCGGGACGCCCGGGGCCAGAGCATCGGCCATTTCGAGTTCCACGGTAGGTCCCGGGCGGGCCGTGGGCTGGAGGCGCGCGGTCTCCCGCAGGCCCGGGGTCGGTAGGCGGCGGCCGCGGCGCCTCCCTCCCGCCACGTCGTCCCGGCCTCCCCTGGATCGCCGCGGCCGGGCGCCTTCACCAGGCCGCAGCCCAATGCACCTGAGAGCGGTTTCCATTTCCCCGACGCTCCCCGGTGCAAACGGGACCGTCCTGATGCATCTTCCCAGAGCTGTGCCCCCTGCTCCGCACTTGGCCTCACTGTGTGCATTTGGGCCCTGTGGTGGCGAGTGAATGTCAGCCCAGGACCCGAGCTTTCCGGTTGTTTGTAACACCGGTTGCAGGAAACGTACTTGGAGCGGATTTGGGATCTGTCATTGCCTCCCCTGTTTGGTTACCGTACTACCGTGCATTAGATTTACCCTGTGCCTAGAGTTCAGTTGGTGGAAATGCGTTTAAGTGTTGAGAAAGTTTCGTGATTGATATACTCTAGCCTGTCTGAAAGGGCTGCATTTTATTCTTACTTCCTGATATCCCCCAGGAAAAGCAATAACGCTTTCATTTGATGAATTTGCGATTCGTCCTATTGGTTTTGTCCCAATTTATTTCCTCTCATAGTTTAGTGTTTTCTTGGCACTTTAAATTTGACCCTACTGCATTAGACGTGAGTAATTTCCTTAATGAAGGTCGGCTCTTTGGCTTATTTGATCGAGTTGCAGCTGTGGCTGTCTGTGTACCTGCTTAGGGAGTCTCAGAAGAAGACAGTGGTATAGAAAGGAGAAGCTACATTGGCGTGGGAAGGATTGTCAAGTCCTGGAAATGTGCAGAGTTAATGGTGTAAAAGGATGCTTTAAAAAGACAAAAATTGAAGATTTTATAATATATGACTTTAAAAAAATACCAATTTTGCACAATCTGAATTTCCTTCCTGGGTGAAGGAAGAAGAGACCCCTGAATAAGCAGCTCCGCCGTGTTTCCGTCACAGTCTCAGCCCCTTACCTCCCGGTGGCAGTCCTCTGAGAACTGCCAGTGCTGGTCATCAAGGAACTGTGGGAGCTCGTGCCCCACAGAGGTACCCGTGACCCTGATCGTCATTACCTTGTGAACACGGAGGGAAACATGAAATCTAGGTTATCCAACACCCCGGGTGTCATTCGGGAAGGGTTCCCAGGATAGGGTTACATGCTGTTGCAGGGGTCTCCTGACAGATGGGGGAAGGGATAACCTGTGCACGGTTGGTCTCTCTCTTACGTACTGTGCACATAGATTCTCTTATGCGTAGTTCTTGCCATGTTTTGGTCGGTTGCAGTGTAACTGGGTAAAGCTGTGCCGAGACAGAACTGTAGCCTACGCTGAGACAGAACTCCTACCATTTAAAGGGCTAGTGGAGCTCTCGAGTCACCTGGTAAAACCTGATGCTGTGTACTCACTCACGGAAGAGGCTTGTTCTTCACGTACACGTTTTAACGTATTGAAAAGGTTTAACCAATAACTCAGTGACCAGAGAACTTAATTAAGACTAGGAAACTGTACAATGTTGAGAGGTCCACGGCTTCACCTCCTTACCAACCTCCATCCCCCTACAGGCAACTGCTTTCGATATTTCGAGAAGAGCTAATACCTATACTCCTCAAAGTGTTACACATGATAGAAACAGAAGGAGCATCGCCAACAATCTCTTTATAAGGCTACAGTTACCCTGATACCGAAACCACACAGAGACTCAACCAGGAACGAGAACCACAGACCACTCTCACTCATGAACATGGATGCAAAAATACTCAATAAAATACTGCTTTAGTCCTTTTCATGACTGAACTAGTTGATAATTTCTGTTTTCATGCCAAGGTGACCACGCTCTTCTGTGTGTCAGAATCAACAACATAGCGGTGGCCGTTGGGAAGGAAGCTAAACTCTACCTGTTCCAAGGCCAGGAGTGGCTAAAGCTGCAGGAGAGCAGCCCTGGGTACAGCTGTAGTGAGAGGCTCACCCGGGCCCAGGTGACAGGTGAGCACTGGGCCTTTGTCTTTGGCCATTAGATGTATTTTCTCCCCTTTCCTGTGGCCGTGTAGTACAATGTGGTGCGTGTCTGTCTTTACCAAGATGTCTATAAATTTGTGACGACATACAAGTGACTGACGATATTTTGGTTATTATGTTTTCGGCTGTGGTTTTCAAACGTTAACCATGTCTTTGTTGAAAGGATAGGATGCTTTTTTTCTCCTTTTATCATTCAAAAAGTTTTTAAATGTCCAAATAATTTATGAAGGAGTCTTCCCTTATGCTCTGTGGTGTATGTAGTTGGTGCCAATATCCAGACACATTTTTACCTGGTTGTAGTTTGCAGCGATGACACCGAACAGCTGCCACCTGCCAGCGCTGCACTGAACACCGAGTGTGCCATTTCATACGGCTTAGTCCGTGTTTGACAGCGTGCGAGAGAGACCAAGTTGTACGGTGGACCAGCAGTGCGTATTGTACCCCAGCACTAGGAACCGTAGGGTTTGCCCGGGAGCTGGTCTCTCGTCCCTCTCAGCCGTTTCTGCCGGAGTCCACAGTGTCTCATGATTAGGATGCTGGCTGTTGGGAGACAGAGGGGGGCTTTTGTAGTTTAGGAGTGAAGTACATATGCCATTCTACCCAGTATAGCCCTGAAATTAACTGGTTGTGGAAGGCATGGTTAAAGAATCTGTCTTAGTTTCTTTTCCATTGCTGTGATAAGACACTCTGACCAGGGTAACATATGAAAGAGTTTATGGTTTATGGCTTGAGAGGGTTAGAAACCCTGATGGCAGGCAGGCATGGCAGCAGGGAGCAGTATTAGCAGCCAGCACTCACCTCTTCATCCACAAGCTGCAGGCAGGACGTACTGGAATGGCACAAATCTTCTAAGACCTCAAAGACCTCCTAATCCTTCCCCAACAATCCTTCAGCCGGGGACCAAGTGTTCAAGTATATGAGTTCTCCTCCAAACCACTGTGGCGTCCATGAGCAAAAGAGCAGCCATCCTGCCCTTTGTCTCCTGTGTCTATAAGCATCCTCTCCTCGCTGAGCTGTGTGGGTTTCTCCTGGCTAGGCAGGTAGAGTGGTCCCGTTCTAAATATCCTCTCAGCCCTGAGATTCTGAACTTACCTGGAGATCTGTGTTAATCCCTGTCAGCCTTCCTTTCTGCCGCATTGCTCATCTCTGCATTTCACGTGTGTCTAGAAGCCCTCTTCCTTTGCTCTAGTTCCTCTGATGTTCAAACCGAGCTTCCCACCCAGCTTCCCATTCTGCTCTTCAGTGCTCCTTGTTTCTGGAAGCAGCGCGTCTGTCTCCTCCACCTCTTCACTCTCCTGATCTCCACAGCAGCGCTCCCATTTCCAGAAACCCACACTCTCACCCACACATACGTAATTAAAATTAATAAACCTAAAACAACATCCCATGAGATTTCAGTTACAGTAAGTGCCGTGACTATTGTTTACACAGTATACATGGAATGACAGCTTGTGAGACTGGGTGCTTAGTGAAATGTGTGTGTTAGAAGTGCCTGGAGAGGAGCAGCCCCAGAGCCTTGTGCCTGGCTAGCGGGAGAGGAGCAGGTTCAGAGCCTTGAGTTTGGCTGGTGGGAGAGGAGAAAGCCCAGCACCTCGTGCTTGGCTATCAAGAGGGGTAGTTTGCTAGTTGATGTTTGGTCTGGCGCTACAGAGACTTGTCCTTGTTTCACTGTAAACTTGTCAGCTGTTTAAAGCCTTGGGTTTTAGAGCTGTCACTTGGTTTTCTTACACCACGTGGTCCATACTGTACCATGTCTTATGTCCATTTACAGAAGCACCATTTCCTCCATCGCCAGAGTGCAAACCCACAACTGGAAATCACTGAGTGACCTGGGGAAACCTGTGCATAAAGCAAGCAGAGTGGACTGTGTTTAGGCCCTCCGTAAATGGAGACTTCCTCTGTCTGGTCTCTGGACTGGCTTCTCTCCACCCACAGGGTCACAGCTACTCAGTACCAGTTACAATTGTTGGGCCAACGTCTTAGACCTTTTACTGGCTAGCTCCAACTACAAATCAACCCCTTTCTATAGTTTATATTTACCATGAGTTTCTTGGCCTGTTACCTCACATCTTGCTTCTTGGGCAGCTGCCTGGCATCTCTCCAGCTCTGCCTACTCTCTCTATATCTCTGTTTGGATTTCCCACCTAGCTTTACTCTGCTAACCCATTAGCTGAAATAGCTTTATTCATCCACCAATAAAAGCAACACATGTACAGACGGACCTCCCACATCACCTGCTCACTCTGAAATGCTACAACTGCAATTACTACCTTTTGGGGAGTTTTCGATCAGGGTTTCTCTGTATAGCCCTAGCTGTTCTTGAACTCACTCGGTAGAGCAGGCTGGCCTCAAACTCAGAGATCCATCTGCTTCTGCTGGGATTAAAGGCGAGCACCACCACCTCCTGGCTTGGAATTCTCCTCTTAGCATGGAGGAAGATACAGCACTGGAGTCCCATGGAATCTGCTGTCTTTGTTGTAGTCGTGCATCTAATGTCCTCCCCTGTTCTCTAAGACAGGAATATTTTGGGGATTATGAAATGAAAGCCTGCAGGAGGGGCTGGAGAGTCGGCTCAGTGGTTAAGAGCACTTGCTGCTTTTGCAGAGGGCCTGAGCTCAGTCCATGACACCCCGCAAGTGTCGTGTCAGGGAATCTTATGGCATGTGAGTTCACCAAACACCTTCCATACACACACCAGTTAAAACAAAAGATAACAGAAAATAGCAGTTTTAGAGGAAATGGATATGATTTTGTTAAGCTTGGAGGCCTAAAATAAAGTACTAAAGAATATATGCTCATATGTATTACATAGTTTTATATTTTTTTTAACCTATGTATTTTGTATAAAATGTTTTGTCCTAATTTGCTTCTCTGTTGTAATTAGCTCTGTGACCAGACGTTCCTTGGGAGGAAAGGGTTTACTTCAGCTTACAGATAACAGTCAATCTTCAGGAGAAGGCAAGGCAGACTTGAAGCAGGGCAGGAGCTGAAGCTGGACCCTGGAGGAGTGCTGCTTGCTGGCTGGCTCCCTGTGGTTTCCTCAGTTTGCTTTCTCTCTCTCTCTCTCTCTCTCTCTCTCTCTCTCTCTCTCTCTCTCTCTCTTTCTTTTTTTATTTTTATTTATTTTTTTTCGGGACAGGGTTTCTCTGTGTAACAGTCCTAGCTGTCCTGGAACTAGTTCTTGTAGACCAGGCTGGTCTTGAAGTCACAGAATCCTCCTGTCTCTACCTCCCCAGTGCTAGGATTAAAGGCCTGCGCTCCCCACTCCCACCCCCCACCCCCAGTGTCAGTTTGCTTTCTTATGTGATGCCACCCAGCACCTGCTCGTGGAGCGCACCACCCACTGGGGCTGGGCCCTCTCTGCTCAGCCATCATTTAAGAAAGTGCCCACAGGCTTGCACACAGGGGCTGGGCCCTCTCCCCTCAACCATTGTTTAAGAAAGTGCCCACAGGCTTCGGGGGCCGCCGATTACCATCCAGCCATGGCCAAGTCCAAGAACCACACCACACACAACCAGTCCCGGAAATGGCACACAAATGGCATCAAGAAACCCCGGTCACAAAGATACGAATCTCTCAAGGGAGTTGACCCCAAGTTCCTGAGGAACGTGCTTTGCCAAGAAGCACAACAAGAAAGGCCTGAAGAAGATGCAGGCAAATAATGCAAAGGCTATGAGTGCACGCGGAGGCCATCAAGGCCCTGGTGAAGCCCCAGGTGGTGAAGCCCAAGGTGCCAAAGGGCCCCAGCTGCAAACTCACCTGTCTGGCTTTAATTGCTCACCCCAAGCTTGGGAAGCGGATTAGAAGCTACTTGGCCAGGTGTCCGAAAAACAAAGGGTTAGTTAGGCTCCAAAAAACAAAGCCCAAGATTCAAGCCAAGGTAGAGGCCTCAGCTTCAGCTCAGGCTCCCAAAGGTGCCCAGGCCCCTGTGAAGGCCCCATAAAAAAGGTCTCAGTCTGCCAATGTGAAGACAGATGGACTGGTGTGAACACCTACAGTATTTGCAGATGTTCAGGACCTTATGCTGTTTTTACAAATAAACTTGAGGCAAGTTCTGTTAAAAGAAAAAGAAAAAGAAAGTGCCTACAGACTTGCACACAGGCCTATCTGTTGGAGGTAATTTCTGAACCTAGGCTCGCTCCCCTTTTCAAGATGATTCTGACTTGTGTTGAGTCGACAAACCAGCTGGTGTGTGTGTGTGAGTATGTTTTAGTAATTTCATCATTTTTCTTTTTAAAAAAATCTTAACCTTAAAATCTGTTTAATCGTTTAAATCACTAATGGTCATATTTACAGTGTATTGCTTCTGAGGAGCCTTAGTGAGAAAAGCACATTCATTATTTCATGACACTGTAATAGGGCCACGTACATAATAATCCATGGAACGAGTACATGTGCAGAGC
Organism: Alexandromys fortis; assembly: GCF_014885135.2. NCBI lineage: Eukaryota > Metazoa > Chordata > Mammalia > Rodentia > Cricetidae > Alexandromys > Alexandromys fortis. The sequence goes on along the minus strand of NW_026067950.1, from coordinate 5,300,776 downwards.
GGTAATGTGATTTTTACAGAATAACAACCGTAATAAGCTTGTTACTTTTGCCCTGCCCTTATGTAAAGCCTTACTTCTGGTCCACACTGAAAATGAGATCCATCTGAACTCTCTGTGCTGAGTGCTGCTAATAGAGACCTGGAACTGAGCTCAGGGTGGCTGTGAGCACTGTGTGGTGGATGCTGGGAACTGAGCCCCGGTCCTCTGCAGGTGCAGCAGTGTTCTTAACCACTGAGCTATGGCTCCATCCCCAGCGGGAAAGACTTTCCTCGTGTGTGTGTGTGTGTGTGTGTGTGTGTGTGTGTGTGTGTGTGTTGTAGAGCTATTGGGTATTGGTGCAAGGTTACGTGAACTGCCACTAAGTTATGCCTCCAGTCCAGGCATTTTTATATACTAGAAACTACTGTCCGCTTTAATTAAAAGCAAGCACATAAGACATTTAAAGACACTAAAAATTAGTATAAATTTCTCTTAAAAAACTAACGTATGCCAAATAGTTTGTTGTCAGAATGATACAATATTACATAGAGAATAATTTGCTGTCTTATATAGCTCACACACATGATCCATTTCATGTGTTTGGTATTCTGTAGAAACCATTTTAGGCATTGGTGTTTCACTATACATTGAGGTTAGCGGTATTCGTTTCTTTTTATAGTGATTGGACAATTAGCCAGCCGTTCAACACTTCTTCAGTGATTCACATTTGTTAATATGTGAGATACTAATTACACTCTTATGGAACACACCTGCTATGTGGTAGTCTTTCGTCTCAGACAGAATAACAGCATTGCTAAGAGACTTGCTGCCAGAAGACAGTGAGACAGAAACCAAATCCAGTGTTCCTTTTGGAAGCAGCGCAGTGTCTCCATTTATGTAAGTCTGTACAATTTAAAAAAGAAGCCATCTCACAGTTCTGTGCCATGTCATCGTGAGACAGTCTAGATGCTAAGATGGCAACCTCTGTTTTGTAAAGACAAGCCCACATTTGAGCAACCTCATTTGAGCCATGTGTTGATGTCATGGTAAAGTCTTACGAAGCACCTTTGGGTAGTTAACATAGACCAAACTCTTAGCCACGATTTTTCAAGATTCTCTCAAGACAGGGTTTCCTGCAACTAACTCTGTAGACTAGGCTGGCCTCGAGCTTAGAGCTCCACCTATCTCTGCCTCCCAAACGCTGGAATTAGTGTGTGTGTGTGTGTGTGTGTGTGTGTGTGTGTGTGTGTGTAGCTGAGAGGGATTCAGGTTCCCAGCTGTCCATTTTCTCCTAGTTGAGGAGACAGTCTCACCAAAGCTAGAGCGGGGCTGGCAGGGTTGACATGTAGTTAGCCCTACATACGTGACAAACACCGTTCTAGAAGGTTCACAGAAGCTGGTCTTCACATCTGTTATTTACTGTGGGTCTTACCTTTATTTTGTACACACAAGAATTCAGGTGGCAGACTTGTCTCAGTTTGTCTTAGTGCTGGTGTTTCACATCACAGTTCATCTCTGAGGAAAGTCAGGTCAGGAGCTCAGACAGGGCGGGACCCTGGAGCGTGGAGCTGATGCAGAGACCGTGGAGGAGTGCAGCTTGGACTGCTCCTCATGGCTTCCTCAGCCTGCTTTCTTACGGAACTCTGGACCACCAACCCAAGGATCGCACCACACACCAGACGCTGGGCCCTCCCCCACCAATCACTAATTAGGAAACTTTCTTACAGCCAGATCTTACGGAGGTATTTTCTCAACTGAGGTTCCCTCCTTTGAGATAACTAGTCTGTATGAAGTTGACATAGAACTGTCCTGCACAACACCGAGGCCAGGTTCTGGTGCAGACCTCTGCCCAGGTTCGTGAATTTGTCCTGCTGTATCTGACTCCGGTGGGCACCTCTGGCCCAGTGTTGCTGTGTCTCTTTCACTACTAACACCTTGTGAAGAGAAAGACCAACTAGAAGAAACCTTGTTAGCAGGATCGTTTTTGGACATGAGGGCTTTTCCCTAGGTAAAGCTTCCATTTTACATTTAAACTAAGGGAGTTACTTCCACAGATGTGGCTGCGGCTGCTGCGTGCTGTGACGACGTGGTTAAAACGATTGTTTGGTTTGTATTTGACCACATAATATAACTCTTAAATGTTACTAACCCACTGACAACTTTGTAAGTATTTATTAAAAATTCAGTTTCAGTGAAACTATTTCTCTTTTGTGGTACGTTATTGATACTTTCATAGTGATTTCATTGCTTAAATTGATCATTTTAGTCTGCTTTATAGTGTGTATGCTTTATTCTAATATTACACCAGGGCTTGAATTTTTGAGGCAAAAAACCCCCCAAAACAGATTTTAAACTCAAATTAATTCTATTACTAAAACATTGAAAGCGTTGCTTTGAAAGGTACTGTTTTCTTTCTCTCTAAGTGACCATGAACCAGACAGAACATAACCTGACAGTGTCCCAGCTCCCGGCTCCCCAGACGTGGCATGTGTTTTATGCAGACAAGTATACCTGCAGAGATGACGTGGAGAGTCCCCAGGTGGAGGATATCCCGTTTGAAATGGTGTTACTAAACCCGGATGCCGAAGGAAATCCATTCGATCATTTCAGTGCTAGAGAATCTGGTAAGATGTGTGTTTGAATATATCCTAAATACACGAGAGGTTGTGCACGCGTATCTTCATTTTACTGTCGTAGAGTATTAAAAATGAAAAGCAGCTGAAGTTTAAAAAGCAGAGTGCTGAATTTTATATATCTTGGCTTTAGTATTTTAAAGACAGAAAATAAAACAAGTTATAAAATATTAACAGGTAGCTGTATATACAGATAATAGAGTTGTATCATTTCTAGTTTCCTTTATACATTTTAAATTTCGTTTTTAGGTTTGGCATTGTTTTTATATGAAATGTTAATGAACTCAACAATCCACATGGAGGTATAAACTAAACTACTTTGTAGAAATCTCCCTTCCATTAGATTTGAACAGGCTCAGACCTTGCTTCTCTGGGTTCTTACATTATAATGGTCAAGTCTGTGGTGTTTTCTGGAATCAGATTTATTCAATACAAGTCTTCATTAAGATTTTGGGTCACTGTGCCTTACCCTACTGAAGTGAGATTCTGGCCACATAGAGATGATTGGCATGACATGATACATGTGCTCTCACGTGACCGGTTTGTCAGGTAACATGCTGGAGTAAGCATCTGTGTAATCCATCCAGGAAGGAAAAGGGTTGGGGTTCGCTCCATCACGAGTCAGTAAAGAAACTGCTGTTGGACCTTGTTTGCCGTAAAGCAGTTGAACAAGAGTAAGGCCACATTAGACATAATTGATTAAGTTCACTGTGTAACTTTGCCAACATCAGGAAAACAAATCCAAGCGTGTAATAGGGGGTCACATGGAGTGTGAGAGGAAGAACAGTCAAGTGTTAGAGTGACAGTGGGGCGCCAGCTGTCTTAGACTGAAGCCTTCAAACAGCACTCTGTAAAGGAGATACAGCCATTGAGAAGGTTTGTGAGGACAGATGACACCATAGGCTGTAGACGTGACTGGTAGTCAGACTGCCGTGTCTGATCCTTGTCAGCAACGCCAGTGGCTGTTCTCAGTGCTGTAAGATGGCATCAGTGAAACCCAAGTCCATGGATAGCACTGGGCAGGTGTCTGGACTAATGGCCCTCATGTGGTTTGGGGAACCCAGCCTCCATTATTTCCCTGACAGTTATTTTAGGACTGCTCAGGGCTTATGAGGAAGTAACACCCTGCGAGGCCACAGGCCCTCTCCCTGCTGCCTGTCTGCAGATACCAGACCTGCAGCTCTCTGGAACCTGATAGACCTTGTTTTCCTCGTCCTGGCTTCTAGTTCAGTTGTGGTTTTTTTCTTTTCTTGTCCCTAATTTGGCATCTGAACTTCAACCCCACAGCATAAAGTAATCCCATTTGCTGTGCTGGGCCTCTAAATGCCAGTGAGTCATTCTTGCCCCGACTTTCTCTGAACTTGCCCACACCTCTGGTGGTTTTCTGGCACCCAGGGTTACTGCTAGCTTTTCTTTAGAATTTACACAAATAACTCTAATCCATTTGCCAGTCCTAGGCTTGCTGGCCCCCTTTGCCTGTCTTCGTGACTGATTTGAGTATCCAAAAGTTTATTCTAAAATGGGAAAGTTACCCAGGTCATGCCCTAACAGTATGTGATCAGTTATGATCTGTGTAGAGCCAGCCAGCAAGACTGTTTATTTAACAGTCAGAAGAGCCCACAGGTGCCCTGGATTCTTTTGACAACTTAAATTATTGAAAACCAGTCTGTGGTTGGCTTACTTTCTGAACGGTTTATTACTTTATTGACTAAAATGCACAAAAGCTCTTGTGAGGAGGTCTGTATTGAAGTTAAAGCTGGTGCTTCTTAACCCATCGCTATACATCTGGAGAAGATGTATACACCTAGAGAAGCCTTTTTGTTGTTAGTTTACGTGTTCAAACAATAAAATATTGAGAGGCAAAGGCAGGCCTGGCCTACAGAGTGAGTTCCTGGGCAACCAGAGCTATTGTAGTAAGACCCAGTCTCTAACAAAGCAAAAAATAAAATAAAAAATAAATTCACTTCTCCCATGACTCAGACTTGTTTTGGGTAGTGGGCCAGGCGTTGAATCAGAGCTCTGAAGTTGTTTCTCATGTGCGAACCACTGTTGAAGAGAGCTGTGTCCCACATCCTGTGGGAAGTGTGTCGGCTTCATGGCAGAGCTCCCGAGGGTCCTTCCTCTTGTGTAGACTCAGATTAGAATTTGTTTCCGGGGAACAGTCTCCAGTTCTTTGAGAAACCTGTTCATTTGTCTAATTATATCCTCTGCGGAAGAAAATTTGATTTTCTGTTTTTTCCTGAGAATTGACCCTAGCTGAAAGGTTGAAGGTAAGCAACCTGCTATAAACGACACAGAATCAATACTGCGTGCTATTCTCCCTAAACTTTATAGCCTGCTTTTTTTCTTTCGGTCCAGCTAATGCATTCTAGACTTTGATTAATCCCTGATTTGCAGTAAACCTAATTTTACAAAACCAACGGAGGCAAATCTGATGTCAGTTAATAAACTAGTAAGTAGGAATATAAGACTTCTCAGGTAGGAATACTGAAATCACTCCTTTAAAAGATTAATCATGAATCTGAGAGGGGCAGGTGGGAGGAGTTAGAGGAGGAAGGGAGTGGAAATGATATAAATATATTATTCATGAAATTCTCAAAACAAATGTAAAAAGTTAAAAGATAATAAACTATATTTTCTGCTCTTGTTTGAAGTACCTAGACTCTTGAGAGCATGTTGCCTAAAGCAGACAGCTAGTTTTTATTGAAATAACATATTTCTAGATTTCAGCAGACATATTTATGTCTTTCTGTTTTCCCTTTTCCCCTATATGTTCTAAAGATAAGTGGACCGCCACTTAACTCTAGTAAAATGTTGCAGCTGTGGGGCTTAACGCATGTGATGTAGCTAGTAAAGATACTAGGTATTTTAAGAAAAAGGTCAGGTGGCGGTGCACACCTTTAATCCCAGGACTCAGAAGGCAGAGACAGGCGGATCTCTGAGTTTAAGACCAGCCTGGTCTACCGAGCTAGTTCCAGGGTAGCCAGGGATACAGAAGAAACCCTGTCTCAAGAAAACCTAAAAAAAAAAAAAAAAAAAAAAAAAAAATGGAGGGAAGGAAGGAAAGGAGAGAGAGAGAGAGCACGCGCCTTTGTAAGTCTTTGGTCTGACCAGGTTCACACATCTTCCCTGTGTCGGCACCAACAGTTTGCATGTTGGAAATCGTCAGATAGTTTTGGAATCTTGGTTGGTTTTGAGACGTGTGGTGGAATTGCTGGGCTCGGAGGCAGGATGGAGCCCCCACTGCTCCTTCTCTCACCTCTTTTGCTTTCCAGTTGCTCACTTGAAGCTCAGGCTGCTGGATGCCGTTTATCCGGTCTCCCTGCTCAGTCTCTTGAAGGCTTCCTTACGGCTTGCTTTATGATCTCCACGTTTCCTCCTAAGTGCTCACCATCTGCTGGTGCTCGTCTGAGTTTTCCTAGTTACCCACCTGCTTTAAAATTAGATTTTAATTCCAGGGTGAACAACACAAATTGCTTTCTTGTGACTGCTAGAGGCAAAACAGAAGTAAATTGGTAGCTGCAGAGAAGACAGTCTTAGAGCTGATCTGCTAGCCTGGAGTAAGTCCTTAAGGGTGTGTGGGCGACAAGGTGAGACTCACTTAGTGAAGATTTAGTTAACAAGAGTCAGTGTCTTAGTTTAGTTAGTTTAATATATTCATCCAATCAGATGTTTTTCTTTGTTCTTTATAAGCTTATCCTTTTCTGGGAACTATATTTACCACGGAATAAAGTGCCTTTGTCCTTAAGTTATTTTGATTTCTCAGTAAATGGTCCCAGTTTTCTTGTGGTGCTGGATCTGCTGCAGAGGGCAGCAGCTCCTGAGCCTGGGATGGGCACTTCACAAAGGGTTACAGCTGAAGAAAACTTAGTGGGTGCTTTGTACACTTTGTGTAATTCTTTAACGCAAAGAAGGAAAACTAAAAACGAAGATCAATACCTGGGCTAGTGTAAGGAATTTTATTGGCCCACAGCTTTTATTGTGTTGGTCGACTGTATTTTCTGCCTTTTTCCAGTGCTCTAGTAATCTAAGGATTACGGTGCCGTTGTTCTGAAGTGCAGTCTCTTTCTATGAATGGAGCGTTCAAATAGTTTTTAAAACTGTTCCACTTCTAGCAGTTGATGATTCTTCTGCCGTCTTCTCAACACTGAGTGGCTATCATCTGTGTAGAGCAGGAGAGACACCCAGTGGTGGAAGATCTTCTTGCTCCTCTGGCTCCCTTGCTGATGGCCCCACAGTGATGGAGTTTAAGCAGTTTGTTTGCTGGTTTTACTGGGATGTGTCTCCTGGTTAGCTTTCTAAATATATTTTTTAAAAATAATAAAAGTACTTTCTTTTTTCCTCATTATTTGGTGTTTAACCTAAGTGGGAAGCTAGCACAATCTCAGGCTTCTTATTGAAATGGGAACAACTGCAAGTCCGTCCACAGACTCAGCAGAGAACAACCTCTGTGTGCAGCCAGTATTGCACACCGGATTCGGTGGAATGGGAAAGCCCTGCTCTTAGGGAGCACTGTAGTTTAACTCAGCGCAGCTGACCTCCGTGTCAGCAGATTCCACATCTGCGTGTGCAGTCAGCCACAGATAAGCAGTATCATGTGAAAATTTGTCTATTCTGAAAATACGCTAGCCTTCTTCTCTCCAGCGTCCCCTAAACAATGTGACATGATGCCTCTTTATCTAGTGCTTACGTCACACGATAATCCAGAGGTGATTTAAAGTATAGCAGGGTATGCATTTTATTTAAGGGGCTTGAGGAGCCATGGGTTTTAATGTCTGAGAAATTCTAGGGACCAGTCCCCCTTGGATTGAAAAAGAAGACTGTAAATGAATCCCTTAAATTTAAAACCACAAAATTCCGTCTTCTAATTTCCCACTTGGAATTGTTGTGCCCAGATTACGACCCCCAGAGAGAGACCACCAGAGAGGCCCAGACTGTAATAAGCAAGGTTTAATTAGTATAATATGAACTAGTTCGGAACCCCCGTCTCCCAACACCTTGTTGCAGCGAGGTAGAGAGAGGAGTTGTATCTCCTTTGTGGGGTAAGCTTTTAAAGGTGTAACTACAAAGAGGCTTTTTGAAGCTGTTTGGCACAGGTGCAAGAACTTTTGCGCCCCCCCCCCCCATCCTGCTAAGTCAGCTTTCTCCTTGTTTTCTTCATCACCAGGTGGCTGGCTGGGCTAAGTGACCTTGTGTGTGTGTGGGGGGGGGGGGAGGAAAGCGCTGCTAGCCTGTGTTTCTAATTGTAAAATATTTTGCTAGGAAATTCTCGTCCCTTTGGGAATAAGGGTGAGGGTCTCACAGGAATGGTGGCCGTTTGTTGTCGTAGCTCTGCTTCAGGATCTGATTGCCAGAGGGTTTCCTCCTCGGCAGTAGCTATAGGAAGTGCCAGAGAAGAGGGCTCTGGACATAGATGTCTTAAAGCTCTGCCCCAGTGAAAATGGAAGGTAATAGAACATTCCCAAACTGTGCTTCACATGGCTATTATCAGAGTCACTGTAGGGTTTTGCAAACCAGGATGCCTGGCTTCATCCTCAGTTTCGGGTGATAGATCAGAATTGGGACCCAAGAATTTGCAACACAAGTTCTGTGTTGATTTTGATGGATCAGGGACCACACTTGGAAAAGCATAGTCGAGGTCTGTTAAGCTACTGGAGACAACAAATGTTTTGAAGTTCTCAGGAAAGACGCACACTTGGAGCTTACAAACTGTATCTAGGTGAACACTGAAGTAACACTGGCATTGTCAGACGAAACAGAGTTCAGGTTTTCAGTGAGTCGCCATCCTGAGCGACTGCTGTTCCACAGACTGACTTTAATCAGCTTGTTTTACGTTGTCTTCTTATAGTTAAAGCTTGGTCTTTCCGTCTTTCTTCCTTACAGAAGTGAGTGCTTTGACTGCGGTTTCAGGACAAGCACTAGAGGTCACTTGACAAGATGTAAAAGCTGTCTAGTGCTGCCCTGTGTTCCTGAAGCAAACTCCCTCTCTTCTCTTCGCAGGGTTGCATGAGTTCTTTTTCCTCCTCGTCCTGGCGTACTTCGTGACGGCTTGCGTTTATGCTCAGTCACTGTGGCAGGCTCTTAAGAAAGGAGGACCCATGCACGTGATCCTCAAGGTCCTGACAACAGCACTGCTGTTACAGGCGGCTTCAGCCTTAGCCAATTACATGCACTTCTCCAGGTAACCACTGTGTTCATCACTACAGCTAATCAGTCCCAATCAGTCCAAGGCATTATGCTTGCTTTGATTATGAATCACATCTGTAATTTAGATTAATCTCTCAACGCTCTCTTCTTCAATTCCTCAGGTACTCCAAAGATGGAATCGGGCTGCCTCTAATGGGAAGTTTGGCAGAAGGTGAGAATCCATCTGAGCACATTTTCAAAGATAAACTTGCCATCTTCTTTTCTTCTAGAGAGAGAGAGAGGACAAAAAAACTTTACTTTCAGCTAGCGGGGTAGCTAAGTAGTAGAGTACTTGTCCAGCATTGAAGGAGGCCCTGGGTCTGATCTCCAGCACTGTAAGATGGTGGTGGGCGAAATAATTCTTTTTGCTGTGTGTATTTTTCCTACTTGCGGTCAGTCAGAGCTGAGCTGAACTAGAACAGGACTGTAGATTTAGCTCTCAGATCTTTGATCTTACAAGTACGTCATGTGTCTAGCTTAACTCCTCACGTCTGTTATTCACATGTACTTCCTCAGTTTATTCTCAGTGAAAAGTAGATGCGCATTGCTCAGATGCACAGTGAGCACGTGCAGGTCACTCCACTAGCGAGCTGAAGGGCCCAGTTTCAGTCCCAAGTTTTCCAATCCCATAGGTGATTCTGTGAAATCACTGGGTACCCAACTTTTTCTTTCCGCTTCAGTTCTGGTAATTCTAAGACTTTTTGCCTGTGAAGCAAGCATTCTGTCGCTGAACTCTGTCCCTAGGTATTTGACAGTGGGGTTCACTTTGTGACTGTCTTTGAGCTTACAATGTAGCCTAGCTGCCCCCAGACTCGGAGTCCTGGCCGTCTCCCATGTCCTAGGATTCAGTGTGCACCAGCATGCTCTGTGCAGTGCTTGTCGGACAGTAGTGAACTGATGTGGCTAAGTGTTGGCAATTCTTTCAGCAAAAGAGTTGGCTAGTTCCCTGGTTCAATTCAGGAGAGCAGAGCTCTTATGTGATAAAGATATAAATATGTATACATTTATATTGTACAAATATATACTTATAAATGCTTTATAAATATATCTATTTGTATATAAAACAGGTAGCTTCCCCTGCAGTACAAGTGCTGGCCACCTGGGGGCACATGGCACTAGTTCGTGAAGCTCTGCATCTGTCTGTAGGACTCTGACGTGAGGGATGCTGCGGCTATGGAATCTTATACTCCCATCTTATAGTTTATCCATCAAACGCCGTTAGCACCTCAGAAAGGATGCTAATATCATCTACATTGTAGAAATTACATTTAAATTTTATCTCTTTTGTCAGAATTGTACACAACAATAAAAGCTTTAAAGAGAAGACCAGCTTTAAGGTTAGACGAATATAGGCAGAATATAGCCATGTATATACTTTTTAAAAACGGTAGTACTTCCCTGCTTTTATAACTAATTACAAATTTTATGCCAAATATTGAGTGTGTTAGAACTATTATATATTAATATCTCTTACTGAATTTTCTAGTTTTTGTGGTTTGAAAAGGGAAATTCTCATCTCAATATAAAATGTGCCAGATTCTGTGAATTTGAAACTTTATTGATTTTGGTTTTCATTTTTCTCCAGTTTTTGACATTGCCTCCCAAATCCAGATGCTCTACCTGCTTCTGAGCCTGTGCATGGGGTGGACCATAGTCAGGATGAAGAAGTCTCAAAGCAGGCCACTCCAGTGGGACTCTACCCCTGCGTCCACAGGCATCGCCGTGTTCATTGTCATAACCCAGGTGAGAGCTGGCCCTGCAGAAACCACACCTGACCATGTATGTCTTGCTGCAGGACAGAAACAGGGAATTTAAGAAATGCTCACAAAATGATGAAATGCCCTCACAAATCTCCTGGGTGCTAGTGTGTATACACAGCAGGGACTGGCTTACTAAAAATACATTTCTTACTTTTTCTGTTTTCTTAAATATTAAAAAAAAAAAACAACTCACATTTCTTGGTGCTGGAGAGGTAGCTCAGCAGTTAAGAGTAGGGTGGCTGCTCTTCCGGAGGACCCAGGGACAATTTCCAGCATCCACATGATGGTTCACAGCCGCTTTCAGAGGCTCAGACACCCTTTTCTGACCTCTGCAGGCAAAAAAAAAAAAACATATACATGAAATAAATTAAAAATAAACAAACTTGTAAAAAAATCATGTACATTCTCATTTCTCAAATCACAGCTCTCTTAAAAGCCAGGTTCTAAATGATCATGTCTTTGTAATTTTAATCCATTGTCACAGACAAGTAGCTGACTGATAATTAAGGTTGCCATTGCACTGGACCGGGACACTGAAAGAACTGAAGCCTGTTTTAGACATAACTGCTCTGCAGCACCAGCCACCAATGCCAGTGATACCAGCAGTCTATCAGTACATAAGCGCATACGTGTGTGACCAGCAGTCTATTAGTAATAAGTACATACGTGTGTGACCAGCAGTCTATTAGTAATAAGTGCATACGTGTGTGACCAGCAGTCTATCAGTACATAAGTTCATATGTGTGTGACCAGCAGTCTATCAGTAATAAGTACATACGTGTGTGACCAGCAGTCTATTAGTAATAAGTACATACGTGTGTGACCAGCAGTCTATCAGTACATAAGTGCATACGTGTGTGACCAGCAGTCTATCAGTACATAAGCGCATACGTGTGTGACCAGCAGTCTATCAGTACATAAGCGCATACGTGTGTGACCAGCAGTCTATCAGTACATAAGCACATACGTGTGTGACCAGCAGTCTATCAGTAATAAGTACATACGTGTGTTATTAATAGGCTGACGGCATGTTAGCACTTGAATATGTAAACACAGAATTCAAATATGGAAAACCAACTGACAGGAAATGGTGGTTCTATAATCATACTTCTTTGTTGTAAAAGTCAAGTTTAGAAGTGTAGTTTAAGAAAACAGATAGATAGAGTTTGGTGTAAAGAGAATAGGGTAAGGGAAGAAGAATAAAAGTATGTGTGTATCTGTATGTGTGAGTGCATGAGCGTGTGTGCATGCACATGTGTCTGCACATGCATGCATATTTGTGGGGGAAGCGTGGGAGGGTACATGAATGTGTCTGCGTGCATGTGCGTGTGCGCACACACATGTCTGCATGTGCAATTTAGAAATATAGTAAAGAATATGAAGACACGAATGAAAATAGTAAAACGGAGAAATATATAGGATAGTGTCAGGAGGGAATTTCTGTGAGTACTGAAAATTCGCCCGCATTTAATTTCCAACTGTTTAAAATACCCTGACCTCAAAAAGTAGGAGTAAGACAAAAGACTGCATTAATATGATACAAGGAAAATAACGTGCCAATTGAAAATCGCGGGCTTCAATCATAGTTAAACATGCTGTTGCTAGAACAAAATAAGTTACACTGGAGTAAGTTAAACTGGAGTAGCTGTGTACAGATGGAAGAGGAGGCTGCCCACAATCCCTTACGGCCAGGGAACTGGAGTAGCTGGGGGGGGGGGTTGGGGGGGCTGTCCATGACCCGTCACGGCCAGGGAACTGGATTTGTGTTTAGAGCTGGGCCTCATTATGTAGACCTGGCAGGTCTAAAATTCACAGGAATCGCCTGCACCTCCCTAGTGCTGGGATTGACTGCATGAGCCACCATGCCCTGCCCAAGAATTGTATTTAATACTGACTTTTATTTACCAAAGGTGTTTGGAAGTGACTAATGACTCATTTTTAAGCTGAACTTCCATAGGAAGCCCAAAAAGTATTTGATGGTAAGAAAGATTACAGTAATTTAAGTGCTTGGTGTTTAGTTGGGACAGAGGAGCATGGGTAGCAATGAACGGAACAGCAGAAAGAAAGCTGTGTCCCAGTAACAAGATGACAGCGAAGGTCAGCAGGAGAGTGAGGTGTGTGGCAGGGCCCGGGCTAGCACCAGATGGAACAGATGTGCGTGCAGGCCGACAGCAACAACCTGCACCCAGTCCTCAGTACCGCACAGCAATAGACCAACCCACACACATGGTGTGGTACAGGCACGCACCTTCACATATATAATAATGGTAAAATAAAATCTAAGTAAATAAACAAAAATATCTTCTTTTACGTAGGGAAGTTGCCAGAAAGAGTGGCGTTTGACAATTTGGACTTGGCACGTTCTGTTAGAAAAGGTTGTGAGCTATCTGAAAGTAGTCTTAAATTGGGCATGGCGAGGCATGCCCATATTGCCAGATCTCAGGAGGTAGAGACATGAGATTGCTGGAAGATGGAGGCCAGCTGGGTCTTCATCATGAGTTTTGGACCAGCCAGCGATACACATCAAGACTCTGAAAAAAAAAAAAAAACAGGCAAGTTAGCCTTGAGATAGGAGAACTGGGGTAGAAGGAGGTGGGTTTAGAAGGAAGTTCCCGTCCTTCCCCTTGTCCGTCTCATGATGGCGGTAGGAGCTGACGTGTCACTTGCTGGAAGCCCCAGGATCCTGCGAACAGGAAAGGACTGCACTAGTAGCTGACAGCCTTGGCGACTGACAGACCTTGCATCCCTCAGGAAGGTTTTTCTCACATGGACAGGATGCTCACAAGACTTGAGAATGTGTTTTGTTGTGGATACGTGTATATATATTTTTTTCTCTAACTGTTGTTGTTATCCACAGAGCGTTTTGCTACTTTGGGAGCAGTTTGAAGACACTGGTCACCATAGCTCACATTCCCACCACAGCTTGGCTGGGGTCCTGCTCATCATCTTAAGGGTTTGCCTGGCACTGTCACTGGGCTGTGGACTCTACCAGATCATCACCATGGAGAGGAGCACGCTCAAGAGAGAGTTCTACATCACATTCGCCAAAGTATGCTTCCGAGTGTCCAGTCCCTCTGCTGCCAGTGTCCAGAGCACTGCTCTAAGCCTTCTGTCGCTCAGCTAATCTTCACGCATGCATGACCTGGTTACGTTCCCATTTTACAGAACCCGGAACAGTATTTTCCATGTAATCTTTGAATGGCCCATTGGCCTACATCTTGGTTTTCCTTTTCAATAGTGAGTTTTCTTCTCGTCTGTGGGAATTGAAAAACGTGCTTTTAGCAGCTGTTCCCTGTCTGAGGCACCCCTCTTGGAGCTCCAGTGTTCTGTAACAAGCTGTGAGGAGCTGTCCTTCCGTACAGGAGGATGCATGCAGCCTGGAGGCTGGTGCATGTACTGCGTGGCTGTCCCATCCCATCCTCCTGCGTCCATTATCTGCATCCGTGTGCCTGAGAACCAGAGAGCAGACTGGATTCGTTCTGTGCCCATCCAATCAAGATGCTTTCGAGTAGCACAGAGTGACCTCTCTCTTCTTAGGTCTCATCGCTTTCTCCTAGAAGCCATACCACTGGTCCTACATTTCTTTGTTGGAGGAGGCTGCCTGTTTGTCCAGCTGCTCAGAACCGAAATAATCACACAGAAACTATTGAATAAATCACTGCATGGCATATTAGCTCTAGCTTCTTATTGGCTAACTCTTACATATTAATTTAACCTATTTCTATTAATTTGTATATTGCCACGTGGCTGTGGCTTACCAGCTAAATTTCTGACCAGCATCTGTCTCTGACTCCACCCCTCTTTCTCCCAGCATTCAGCCTAGCTTCCCCCCCTCCACCTAAATTCTGCCTTGCTATAGGTCCAAAGCAGTTTCTTTATTCATTAACCAATAAAAACAACACACAGACAGAAGGACCTCCCACGTCATTTCTCTGCCAGAGTTTACATGCCTTTCCCTCTCTTTCCTAAGAGAAGTAATGTACTAGGCACTGTCTTTCCTGTGCCTCAATCTTTGAAGTGCCTCTAGCATTATGAACTTGTTTCAGATTTAATTTTGAAAAAGAGATACATTGTGACAGTTCATGAGAAACTAGAGAACAATATTTGGAAAACATAATGTAGAATTTCCTGTTTTCGCTCACCCTGTTGCCTCTCCTCTGTAGTACCATTCTGTCAATCAGAGCAATCGCTGGGAATCGTCATGGGTATTGTTACGGAATTCATTGAGTATGGACATGTGAATATGACTTCATGGCTTCATGGCTTTTTGCAGAAATATTATACATTTGTGCCTCACTTTTTCAGTGACTAATTGCTGCCTATAGCACAGCATTGGTAGTGTATATTATATGTATGTAACACTATAAATGTAATGTTGTAAGTACTCTAAAAGTTACCAATTTGGTCAGAGAAAGGAGTATTAATGTTATAGCAAAATGCATCTGTTTCTACATTTTATCTCAAGTTTACTCTGAAGTTCAGTTGAGGCCAGCCAGGACCTACGTGTGAAGAGAGTGTTAAGATTTTATTTTTATTTTTTGAATATGTGTGTTTTGCCCTTGTATGTATGTGTGTGTGTGTCTGTCTCTCTGACTCCACCCCTCTTTCACACACACACACATACACACACACACACACATATCACATCAGCTATCAGATCCCCGGAACTAGAGTTACAGACAGTTGTGAGCTGCTGTGTGGGTGCTGGGGACTAACCCTGGGTCCTCTGCAAGAGCAGCAAGTGCTCTTAACTGAGCAGTTTTATTTGCTGAGCCATCTCTCTACTCTAGGTCCTAAATATTAATAACTTTTTTGATTTTTGATTCCTGATCTCAGTCTGTAGCCCAGGCTACCCTCCAGCTGCAGTGCTCCTGCTGTGGGGTTTCCCGACCCTGAGAAGACTGCATGTATTCTACCATGGCATGTGTGTTGGTTTTGTTTTTAATCTGATGCATTTCAAGTAAAGACAGCAGATCTTACTGGTTTGTCGATCTCTTCTAGGGCTGTATCCTGTGGTTCCTATGCCAGCCAGTGCTTGCCTGCATTGCTGTCATTTTTAACGACTACCAAAGAGATAAGGTGATGTTTTCAGATCTCTCTTTAGAGCGTGTTAAAGCAGGAGATGCCTAGTTAGCCATTCACAAGTTTCTTGAGTTCTTTAAACTCAAAAGAAAATATTAAAACTAGTGAGTACATAAGTAAGAAGTTAATAAACATTAAAAAATAATTTAAAAGTTAGTTCATAAGCAAAACGGTAGAAATCGTGTTTTTGTTGGTCTTGTTTGCTTTTGAAACAGGATCAGACTATATAGCCCTGGGCCTCAGGCTGGAATTGGTCCTGCTGTTTCTGCTTTCCGGGTGTTGGGATTAAAAGCACAAGCTACCACACCCATCCTAGATAGGAGTAGCTGTCATGGGTGATAGCTTATTTCAGAATCTTGTTTTATAAATTAAATTAGGAGGACATGTAATGCATCTTTTTTAAAAAAGAGATGATTAAAATTGCTCACTGTGTACTGCCAACAGCCAAAATAGACAGAAAATGGCATTGCTCTAACAGACTACAGAGTAGAGTACCTGCCTGCCCTCAGCGTTTCAGCAGGAGCTCTGCCTAGTGTTTACAAGTGTGAGTAGCGCGCCTACGGCAGCAGAGCTGTGGCTGAGGCAGGAAGATGCCGTACTGATGTTACTAAAATGGCCGAGTCCTGAGATTTGTAGCATGTACACCCTGGGGAGACAAGGGACTTCTCCATCTACTGTAGTAGTAAACTAAAGGTCAGAGAACTTTACCCTTGAGCAGTCCCACGCCTGAAGGTGGCCTGCTTTCTGTGGGAGGTGCTTCATGAGATGCACCCGTGGCAAAGGTGAAGGATGCTGGACTGGGTAGAGAATGCAGAGGAGGACGCATGGTAAGTTAAATGTAACTTACCTTTTCTCTTCCTGCACACAGTGAAACATTCCCGTTCTTTTCTTCTTTCCAGGTTGTTACAATAGGTGTTATCCTTTGCCAGTCTGTCTCCATGGTTATTCTCTACAGACTCTTCCTGTCGCACAGTCTGTACTGGGAGGTTTCCTCACTCTCCTCAGTAACACTACCACTGACCATTTCATCTGGACACAAAAGTCGCCCTCATTTCTGATACTTGATTCTTGTTAGAACAAGAAGTGACGTGGACAAGTGCAGTAAGGCTCCAGATGCGGTAACATCCCTTCATGCCTTTGCCAAGAGAGACAGACGGAGATAGCAAAACATGCTATCTACACAGCTGCATTCCAGCAGTTCTGTACTCAGACAATAAACTCTGGAGAGAGGATCTTGTTCCCAGGTGACTGCAGCACTTTTGCCCAGGAGGTCAGCGTGAAAGAGAGGACGTGAATGGGTGTGGTCGGGTGCTCACACTCAGGTCTAATGGTCTCAAACAGTGTTCACTCACACAATCACGCTTGTGCAGAGCCAACTACTCCAGGTATGACGTCAGAGTGGGACGCTGATTTTAAAACTACTTTTTATGCTTTAAAGAACGTGCATTTCATATTGTAATTTAAAGGAATTGGAAGTGAAATTACTCCAGAAAATAAATAGAAAGTGTGTTAACAGTTAAATGAATCAGCTTCTGTTTAATCATGGGTAGAGTTATTCTGCAATTTTTGCTTGTGTTGTTGGCCCTAGTTCAGGCTTTTTCTTGGTAGGAAAGGATTTTGGAAAATCTTAGATACATTACATTGGCTGTACGAACAGAGGTTTTAAATCTGAGCACTTGGGTAAAGGAACAAGCAGTTTTTTGTGTTTAAAAAGAAAGAAGGAAAAAGTAGTATATTATATAGCACTAAAATTTTAATCCTGAAGTAATTCATTTCTCTTACATTAAATCCTCAATTATAATTAAGCTGTATACACAGATTAAATTAACAGAGGCATTTCACATAAATATTGGTTTCAGTAATCAACTACCCATGAATTCCTGCCCAAGGATACTTAATCAGGATTATATTTTCGGTGAATAATTGAAAAACAAAATGCTCACTGGATTTGTTATAATCCATGTTGGCACTGGATTGTAAGTAGTGCCATCTTGAATCCTTTGTAATAAAGCTGAGTGTGTGTGTGTGTGTGTGTGTGTGTGTGTGTGTGTGTTTTGTTGTCCCCAGATTGTCTGTAGTTTTCTAAAAAGTGCCCAGTTAAAGAACTGCTGTGGTTGTCTGTCCTCTGCTGTGGTTGTCTGTCTGTCCTCTGCTGTGGTTGTCTGTCTGTCCTCTGCTGTGGTTGTCTGTCCTCTCTCTAAAATAAGAATCCTGATTAGTAGTTACTGATTGACAGGTACTCAGTTAGTATTTGTCAAGTTAATTGACCTTTTGTTTACCTCTGGCTATCTTTAAATATTTTTATCTGCTTACCATGTTTTTAAGCAGGAAATGGTGCAATAGTCTGATCATTGAGCTTTTAATGAAAGACTCCAGGTAATGTAGCATAATTAAAAAGTATCTGTGTTTTTGTCTTTATTTTTCCCTTGCATATGGTGTCATTGAAAATGAAAATATTTTGCTGCATTTGAAAGGTAAAATATATCTGCAGCTAGCAAATCTACAAAGTAGTAGAGTCCAGCCCGTGACTAGCGAGGCCTCCTGCAGCACGTGAGCTGCAGGGCAATACAGAAGTGTAAGGTTCTCAGAGAGCTGGGCCAGCAGGTTGACCGCACACAGGACATGGACCAACGTGCCTGCATTTGCAAAGCTTTTAATAGGGTTTTTGTTTGTTTTTAATATATCCAGTTGCTGATAATTTATATTTTACTGTTAAGAGCTGTTACTAAGTCAAGAAAAATAGTTGTTAATGAATGTGTGGACCTATCCGTTACCTAACAGACTCAAAGACAAAGGTTCCTCATGTCATAATGGTGCCTGTTTTTTTTCTTTTTTCTTTCTTTGTTTCTTCCTTTCTTTCTTTCTTTTTTTTTTTTTTTGTTGTTGTTGTTGTTTTGTTTTGTTTTTCGAGATTGGGTTTCTCTGTGTAGCCCCGGCTGTCCTGAAACTCACTCTGTAGACCAGGCCGAACTCATACTCAGAGCTCTGCCTGCCTCTGCCTCTGCCTCCCAGTGCTGCCTGCGCCACCACCTCCCGGCTGGCTTTGTTTTCTTAACCACTCTGTCATAGCAGGATGAACCATCCCTGCCCCACCTTGTTTTCTCCTGTCAGACAGACAATGCCTTTTAAGTTATGGGTTTTTTTTTTAATAGTCTTGGACACCCCCATCCTGTTAAGAAACACTGTTTTCTTTCTTTGAGAAAATAGGAAATGTTCGATTTTATTGACATGTATAATAATGTAAACACCAACTATAATCAGATGTTTTAATTCAGTGTGAGTAAACCAGGACCCATTTAACTGAGTAGGAATAAATAAATGTTTCTTTGGAGCCCACCAGACCTTTTTATTTATTTACTTTTTTTATTTTACTTTCATGATTTATTGAGCATGTTTATTAGGTTTTATGTTTTTAATTTGAATCTGTGTGTGTGGAGGCCGGAAGAGGGAGCCTCATCCCCTGAGTTGGAGTTACAGGCATTGGAGGGCCTCGAGCTGTGGGTGTCAGGATCCCAGCCCCCTGAGAGCAGCAAGCTGCTGAGCCATCTTCCCAGCCCCCAGTGTGTCGTTTTTCACTAGGTTGAATGAATGTTTGTAGTTAGGCGTGGCTGGTGCTTTCACGATTGCCCTGCAGTTGTGCTCAGATCGGAAATGAACTTCAGTAGCTCTGAACACATAGACCACTCGTGCCTGAACCAGTTTACAGCGGACAGGGAGAGTTCGTCCGGGGCTTGATCTCGAATGAAGGAATCTATATCTGACAAAAATATACACAAGTCCAAGGTCAATACTGGTGAGACCGACCCTGTGTGTGAGCAGAACATGATCCCTTTGCCATGTTTCCCTTGGGAGAATGCAGCTGTTTGTGACACATGCTTACACCTAGCTCCGTGGTCGCAAATCTCAGAGGATTTAGGTTTCGATTTGAGATGATAGGATTGTTACAAACAGCCAAGCAGCTGCAGGCTTTCTGAAAAGAGGTTTACCACCTTTAAACCCAGCTTGGATTCGTGAACTAAGACCAACCTGACAGGCTTTGCTGTGACGTTGGCAAACCAGTGTGGATGCCCACAGTTTGCATCCTGCGGTCATCTCTCAGTGCCTCCTCCTTCCACATCTGGTCACTGTCCTCACAGCTCTGTGTCAATATACTGACATTTTGACCAGTGCAATAAGAAATGAGAAGGAACTAGAAAAGGATACAAATATGAAAGGAAAAAATCAAATTATTCTTTTTGGCAGATGATGTTTAAAACACAAGAGACCTTAAAGATCACACACACACTCTCTCTCTCTCTCTCTCTCTCTCTCTCTCTCTCTCTCTCTCTCTCTCTCTCTCTCACGTACATGTGTGCTCACAGAGAGAGAGCCCTTGCTCTATAGTTTCAGCAATAAAGCAAGATAAAGATACCTTGAAATAAACTTAACCAATGAATTCAAAGACCTTTATAATGAAACTTAAAACTCGGGAAAGGAAACAAAGACGTTAGGAGATAGACCTCCCAGAGACCCATGGCTTAGAAGAACTAATAATATAAAAACAAATATTCCCAGAACAACATTTGGATAAAAGCATAAAATCAGCATATTCAGTTCAATTCTTATCAGAATTCCAATGCCTTTCTTTGTGCATTTTTTTTAATCTAAAAATCTCATGGAAGTTTAAAAGACCCAGATAACCACAGAAATCCTGAGCAAAGAGTAATACTGAAAGGATCACCAAGCACAATTTTAAGTTATACTGCCAAGTCATAGTAGCAAGAACAGCATGCTACTAACAGAGCAGAAGTATTAGCCTAAATATAAGCTCACACAGCCACATTTTTATGAGATGCAAAAAAAATATACACATTAAAGAAAAGGTACTGTCTTCAACAAGTGGTGGTGGAAAACTAGATATCCACACATGAAGTGATATAACTGGATCCCTGTATCACACCCTGTACCAAAAACCAAACAAACAAAAACCAAAGCCATCACTGACAGGATTGAAGCCCTTACTGGTCACCTAAGCTGAAGCTACTGGAGGCGAAGGAAGGAAGAACACTTCTCAGTAGGATTCCAGTCACTCAGGAGACAACGCCCATAACTGACAGATGATGCTGTGGGTGTTGGGGGTAACAACCTCCAGATACCCAAAGGAAATGGCATTACTAGGAAGTGTGGCTTTGCTGGAGGAAGTGTCACTGTGGAGGCCAGCTTTGGGATCTCACATATACCCACGCCACGCTCAGGGATTCAGTTCACTTCCTGCTGCCTGTCTGTTGGTGTAGGATTCAGCTCCAGCACCATGTCTGCTTGTCTGCCACCATGTTTCCCTCCATGACGGTATTGGTTAAAATCCTGGAACTGTAAGCCACCCCAATTAAATTTTTTCCTTTATAAGAATTGCCATGTTCATGGTGTCTTTTCACAGCAGTAGATAGCATGTCTAAGACACATACTTATGAACACTAAACTGCTGCACAGCAGAAGGAAATTGTTAGTTGAGTGAAGGGACACCCTACACTCTACAGAGTGGGAGAAAGCTTCGCCAGTTGTACGTCTGGTTGATTAAAATCCAATGTATATAAAGAACTCATATTAAACAAAAAATCATAAAACGGAGTAAAGAGCTGTAGAGTTCTCAAAAGAAGAAATATAAATTGCCAATAAATATTTTTTAAAGTGTTCAATACTCTTAGTCACCAGAAATAAAACCGTTAAAATATTTTGAGATTTCATCTTCCTTTTGTCAGAATGGTGGTCACTAAGGAAACAGCAGGCTACAGAGATGGCTCGCAGCTGCCTGTAACTTCATCCCCAGGAAGACTCAATGCTTCTCGCCTCCTTGGCCCCTGCACATACTCACACACATACACATCATTTTAAATCTTAAAATAAGAAAAGTACTGGTGAGGATGTAGACCAAAGACAGCTCCTGTGCCCCAATATGGGAATGGAA
Organism: Alexandromys fortis; assembly: GCF_014885135.2. Classification (NCBI taxonomy): domain Eukaryota; kingdom Metazoa; phylum Chordata; class Mammalia; order Rodentia; family Cricetidae; genus Alexandromys; species Alexandromys fortis. The sequence continues at coordinate 5,279,192 of NW_026067950.1, read as the reverse complement.
ATCATTCTACCACCATGGGAATCCACATGTAGGCCCTCAAAAAGCTCTAAGTAGATCCCCCATGTGACTTGTGTGCACCCGAGTGGCTTGAAATGAGGACATCACAGACATAGTTGAGCATCCACTTTACCTGAGCAGCAATGCTTCCAACAGCTAAGTTACGGAGCTGAGCTACATGCTGAATTACAGGAATGGGTAAATAGGTCATATATACAACATAACCCTCGTCCATAAACAGAGTGAAGTTATGTCACATACTAGAAAATGGGTAAAACTGGAGATAGTTATAGTTCACTACTGAGTCCAAAACCTGGTTCTTTAAAATGAGTGATAAACTTTACAAACCTATATCAAGATTGTCAGAGGGGAAATAAAAGGGAAAATACAAAACACCGGTAATAAGAATTAAAGCTACCACACTGCAGAAGAGAGAAAAACTGAAGAGCAAAGGAAACGTATAACTGAGATAAATCATGACAATTTAGGTGAAACAGCTGGTGTGCTGTAAACTATATGAGTAACATGTGGGCCTGCTTGTTGGGGTTTCTGTCCTGCCCAGTTCCCACAGCTGGTAAATCCCAAAAGAAAATTACACAGAGGTCTCCATAAGTTATAAACCGATTGGCCCATTAGCTCAGGCTTCTTATTAACTCAAAACTTATATTAGCCCATTATTCTTGTCTATGTTAGCCACATGGCTTGGTACCTTTTTGGGTGGGGCAATCACATCTTCCTTCTTTGGTGTCTGGACAGCACTGGGGAAAGAGTTTCCTTCTTTCCAAAATACTCCTGTTCTCATTGCCCCACCTCTACTTCCTGTCTGGTTGTCCCACCTATACTTCCTGCCTGGCTACTGGCCAATCAGTATTTATTTAAAACATAATTGACAGAATGCATAATTGTCCTGCACCATATATGTCAAGCAATATTGGTCCAAAGTGCTTGTCATGCAGGGCTGCCAACCTGAGTTCGGTCTTCAGAGCTCATGAAAAGATGGATGTAGTCATTCACATCTGTAATTCCAGGACTCCTAAAGCAAATGGGAGGCAGGGACAATTGCCTGGGAGTTCGGTCCCAGTCAGCCTGGAGTACAGCATCAGCAGGAACAACGGAGACCCTGACTCAACAATGTGGAAGGAGAGAACAGCTCTCTGTTCACCTCCACAGGTGTGCCCACACTGACGCATCAGTAATTAATTCAAAAAGGAATATGAAGGGCTTGAGGGCTTGCCTGTTTTATCAATGGAAAGGTTGCTGTGACTTTGAGTCCTACAAATTTTGCTAGATGTTTGATCTCCAGTGCAGAAGTGTTGAGTGAGGCCTAATGAGATGATTTGCAGAAGCTACCTAAACGGACAGCAATCCATTTATGTGATCTCTAGAGATCGGTTGATGATAAAAGTTAATCCATCCATTCTGTTTTTTTGTTTTGTGTCTGTGTGATCATTTGTCCTCCCAAGCCCTGCCATGCTTTTATGCAACACAAAGACCCCTGCTAGATGTCATCACCAAGCACTTGACTTTCTAGACTCTAGAACCACAAGGTAAATTTTTTTCCTCATAAATTTTACAGGTTAGGTTAGAGTATTCTTTTATAATAGAAAAGGGCAAAGTCTCTATCTATTAATGTAAACACTAATACCAAGTAGGTTTGCATTAGTGAGGACTTCCCAGGTTCATGATGAATTGCCTCTTCTAACATTGCACATGACCAAGACGCACTGAAGAGTGAATAAATACCTCAAGAAGTTCTATAACTAGTTAAGAAAATGAATCCTGATTAAAATACTAATGAAATAGGTATCTGGCCTAAATGATTTTACTATAAATTGTATCAAGTATCTAAGAAGAAATAGCAATTCTAAGTAATATGTTTATCTATGTTTCGGTTTTATTGCTGTGAGTAGACACCATGACCATGACAACTCTTAGAAAACATTTAATTGGAGCTAGCTTACAGTTTCAAAGGTTTAGGTCATTATTGTCATGGTAGGAAGCATGGAATGTGGAGGCAAACATGATGCTGGAGAAGGAACTGAGAATTCTACATCTTGGTCTACCAAGCAGGAGAGACTGTGTGCCACACGGGGCATAGCTTGAGCATATCAGACCTTAAGCCCCACCACCACAGTGGCACATTTCTTCCAGCAAGGCCACACCTCCTAATAGTGCCACTCCCTATGGACCAAGCATTCAAACACATGAGTCAATGGGGACCATTCCTATTCAAACCACCGAGCCCCATAGCTTGTAACCATAACATAATGCAGAAAATGAATTCAGTCTAACCTCAAAAGTACCCATAATCTGTAACAGCCTCAAACCTGTTTAAAAGTTCAAAATCTCTTCTGAGATTCATGCAGTGTCTTAACTGTAATCCCCTATGAAATCAATTAAAAAAAAACAGATGATGGGGGCTGGAGAGAAGGCTCAAAGGTTAAGAGCTCTGGCTGCTCTTCCAAAGGTCATGAGTTCAATTCCCAGCAACCACCTGGTGGCTCACAACCACCTGTAATGAGGTCTGGTGGCCCTTTTCTGGCCTGCAGGCATACACACAGACAGAATATTGTATACATAATAAATATTTTTAAAAAACAGACCATATACTTCCAACATATAATGGCACAGGATATACATCATCATTCCAAAAGAGAGGAAATACTGGACCAAAGCAAGACCAAAACCAGCTTGAAAAGCTCCAAGCTCTGCATCTCCGTGTCTGATGTCAAAGTGCTCTTCAGATCTCAAGCTCCTCTCAGGTTTGCTAATTGCAACACACTTCTTTCACTTGGGTGGTTCCGCTCCCTGTTAGCAGCTCTCCTCAGCAAATATCCTATGGCTCTGGCATCTCCAACATCTTGGGTTTGCCAATGCAATCCAGGATTCACGTTGACAGCTTCAAGCAACAGCTTCTATAGGACATTCAGGGACATCCCTGACACATACCTACCTGGTTTCAGTTGCTTTCCTTAGTCACAAGGGAGATTCCATAACCCCTTTCTTCTGTCCTAAAAGCCAGAACAATGTGGCTGAAGCTGCCAAGTTCTGCTGCATACTGGGGCTGGAACATGCTCCCTCGTTCAATTACATCTTCACCAGCTTTCTGTTTTCAGTGGCTTCCTTCACTACTTATGCTTGGCTGTCTTGGAACTTGCTCTGTAGACCAGGCTGGACTTAAATTTAGATATCCACTTGCCTCTATCTCCAGAGTGCTAGGATTAAAGGTGTGTGCCACCACACCTGACTCGAAATTGTTCTTTCATTCCTTTTCCTAAATTGGAAGCTTGGCTGAATGGGATTTTGCCCTGAGGTTACCGCTCCCTTTATTCCATTTCTTAATCTGTTTATCTCCTTGAACACAGAACTTAGTTCATTCCACTTCCTGGTGCCCCTTTTCTTCTGAAATTGTTCTACATCTTGTATTTTTTTTCTTGCTCAGCTTGGTCCCTTTCATTTTAAAACTTTGTAAGAGTGAATACTAATAATCACATGACAGTGTCTATACTAGGCTACTTTGGGAATTCATCTGTCAACAGAATTAATCCAATTCATTTTAGCCTAGGGCAGGCTCTACAAGAAAAGGCAAAAAGTATCCACATTCTTCACCAAACTATCACAAGAACAATCTTTAGGGAACATACTAAAATTTTTTTCCTCTGAAACTTCTTTGTTTTTACATTAAATATAAACTAATTGGCCTAATAGCTCAGGCTTCTTATTAACTCTTATAACTTATATTAGCCCATAATTCTTGTCTGTGTTAGCCACGTGGCTTGGTACCTTTTTCAGCAAGGCAGTCACATCTTGCTTCCTCTGCAGCTGGGTCACGACTCCCCTCTGAAACTTCTTAAGCCAACCCCCCACACTTCAAACCACCCTTAGCACTGCTGTCTTCCATATACCTACTAGTGTGGCCCATTAAGCAATGCTTCCTAATCTAAAGTCCCAAAGTCCACATTCCTCCAAACAAAAGCATCGTCAGGCTGATCATAGCAATACCACACTCCTGGCACCAACTTCTGTCTTAGTTTGAGCCTCGTTGCTGTAAAGAAACACCATGGCCACTGCAACTTTTTCTTTTCTTTTCCTTTCTTTCTTTCTTTCTTTCTTTCTTTCTTTCTTTCTTTCTTTCTTTCTTTCTTCCTTCCTTCCTTTGCCTTGAAGTTCTTGCTATACTTTCTTGGTTAGAGTAACACCAAGATATTTTATATTGTTTGTGGATATTGTGAAGGATTTTATATCTCTATTTTCCCTAATTTCTTTCTCAGCCCATTTATTGTTTGTGTATAGAAGGGGTACAGATTTTTTAAGTTAATTTTGTATCCAGCTACTTTGCTGAAAGATAGTTTATCAGCTGTAGAATTTCAGGGTTGCTTCTGTATACTCTCATCAACTACAAATAAGGATGCTTTGACTTCTTCCTTTCCAATTTGTATATTCTTATCTTCTTTAGTTGCCTTATTGCTCTCACTTAAACCTTAAATATTATATTGAGTAGATAGGGAGAGAGTGGACAGTCAATAGGGAGAGAGAGAGAGAGAGAGAGAGAGAGAGAGAGAGAGAGAGAGAGAGAGATCCAGTGTTATGTACCTGATTTTCATAGAATTGCTTTAAGATTCTCTCCATTTAATTTGATATTGGGTATTGGCTCGCTGTATATTGCCTTTGTTATGTTTAGGTATGTTCCTTGTATCTTAATCTCTCCACGACTTTTATCATGAAGGGGTGTTGGATTTTGTCAAAGTTTCTTTCAGCACCTAATGACATATGATCATGTGGGTCTTTTTCTTTCAGGTTGTTTTTACAGTGGGTTACGCTGACAGATTTTCATATGTTGAACCATCCCTGCATCTCTGGGATGAAGCCCAGATGATTTTTCTGATATGTTGTTAGATACAGTTTGCAAATATTTTATTATTTTGCATCTATGTTCATGAAGAATATTGGTCTGTAATTCTCTTTTTTTGTTGAGTCTTTGTGTGGTTTGGATATCAGGGTAACTGTGGCCTCATAAAATGAATTTGGCAATATTATTCCTACTGTTTCTATTTTGAGAAATAATTTGAGAGATATTGGTATTAGCTCTTCTTTGAAGGTCTGGTTGAATTTCATGCTAAAACCTTATGGCACTGAGCTTTTTTTTTTTTTGAGACTTTTAATAACTGCTTCTCTTTCCTTAAGGGTTATAAGTCTATTTAAATAGTTTATTTGATCTTGATTCAACTTCGGTAAGTGGTATTTATCGAGAAAATTGTTCATTTCTTGTACATTTTCCAGTTTTGTGGAATACAGGTTTTTGAAGTATGACCAGTAATTATTTGGATTTTCTTGGTGCCTGTTGTTATATCCCCTTTTCGTTTCTGATTTTGTTAATTTGGATATTCTCTCTCTGCCTTTTAGTTAGTTTGGATTAATTTGTCTATCTTGTTGATTTCCTCAAAGAACCTACTCTTTGTTTCATTGATTCCTTGTATTCTCTTTGCTTCTATTTTATTGGTTTCAGCCCTCAGTTTGGTTAATCCCTGCCTTCTACTCCTTTTAGGTATGTCTTTTTGTTCTAGAGCTTTTAGGGGTGCTGTTAGGTCGCTAGCATGAGACCTGTCTAATTTCTTTATGAAGACAATGCTTTGAACTTTCCTTTTAGCACTGCTTTCATTGTGTCCCATAAGTTTGGGTGAGTTGTACATACATTTTCACTGAATTCTAGGAAGTCTTTAATTTCTTGGTTTATTTCTTTGTTGTCTGCCAGAGGCCAACTCCGCCAGACAACAGGTTCCAGTGAGGAGGTAGGGAGTAGGCAAGGGGAGAAGTGAGTCAGGCCACAGTGGTGACAGGAAGCAAGCAGTGACAGTTCTCCTTTATTCGTGCAGAGTTCACTCCTCAGGGATAGAGTCTTATTGTTCCAAGGTATAGATCATATCAGTCTTGTTTCCAGACATGTGTTTAGCCTTTTCTCTTGCACATCTGGGATCATGAGCGTAGTCGTCCTTGATAAAACATGTCAGAGCACAGTTATCTTTTACAACCATTTCTCTTGAGTTTAGTCATCATTGATAAACAGAGTTATCTTTTATAATTATTTTTACTTATCAAACCCATAGCCCAGTTTTTAAGAATCTAGAGGCATATGTCAGCCTGTTCTCAGGCTGTAGCTCTTGTGGCTTCAAGGATGCTAAACAGAAAGAAAATCTCCAAGCCATCCTGGGCAAAATGCCATGTCCTGAGCAGTGTATTATTAACTCCTAATGGTCACAGTGCCCAAGAAAAATCCCCATGGCAATGCTGCTGGAGTTATTATTCAAATTCTGGCATAACACAATGTTCGCATTTTACATCTTTATAGAATTTATTCATATGTCTAATCCTGGCATTCTTTTGTTCCTTGGTCATAAGACACCACATTGGCTTTGCATGAACTAGCTTTTCTAAAAAAGGGAGGTCCTGACACCTCATTTTTTTATCATCTTTCCATGCCATTCTTTGTCCATCAATATCAGTTCCTGTGTAGGGCAGAGCTAACTTCAGCTAGTCTAGCTCTGTGGCTGTCTGTGCCACATAATTGCCTGAGTGTATAGTGGGAAAGACTTCAAGTCTGATCTATGGCCAGCTCCTCTAGCCCACTAAATCTTACTGATCTTGCTAAGTGTACCTTGATTTGATTATCTTGTTTCTGAGTAAATACAGAGGCAGATGTTTTTAAGAATATCTCAAAGCCTCATAAAAAGACCTCTGTCTTCGTTATGTGTGTCACAACCTCCAAGACATGTGATAATTGTCTTTCTGTGTCTGAGTTACCTCACTCAAAATAATGTTTTCTAGCTCCATCCATTTTCCTGCAAAATTCAAGATGTCGTTATTTTTTTCTGCTCTGTAGTACTCCATGGTGTAAATATTTTCCTCATCCATTCTTCGGTCGAGGGGCATTTAGATTGTTTCCAGGTTCTGGCTATGACAAACAAAGCTGCTATGAACATAGTTGAGCACATGTCCTTGTGGCACGATTAAGCATCTTTAGATATATACCCAAAAGTGGTATTACTGGGTCTTGAGGAAGGTTGTTTCCTAATTTTCTGAGAAATCCAAAGGGGTTGTACCAGCTTGCATTCCCACCAGCAATGCAGAAGTGTTCTCTTTTCCCCACAACCTCTCCAGCATAAGTTGTCATTAATGTTTTTGATCTTGGCCATTCTTACAGGTGTAAGATGGAATCTCAGAGTTGTTTTGATCTGCATGTCATGAAATACCTTGTTTGCATCATCTATGGTGATTGGAACTTTTGCTGGTATAGTAGTCTGGGCTGGAATCTTCTGGTTTTCAGAGTCTCCATTGAAAAGCAGGGTGTAATTCTAATTGGTCTGCCTTTAGGTTTTGTTTTTTNTTTTTTTTTTTTTTTTTTTTTTTTTGGTTTTTCGAGACAGGGTTTCTCTGTGGCTTTGGAGCCTGTCCTGGAACTAGCTCTGTAGACCAGACTGGTCTCGAACTCACAGAGATCCGCCTGCCTCTGCCTCCCGAGTGTTGGTCTGCCTTTAGATGTTACTTGGCCTTTTAATATTTTTTTAATACTTTGCAACTTTTAATATTCTTTCTTTGTTCTGTATGCTTGTGTTTTGATTATTATATGTATGAGGACTTTTATTCTGGCCCAATCTATTTGGTGTTTTGTAAGCTTTTTGTACCTTTATAGGCATGTCATTCTTTAGGTTGGGAAAGTTTTCTTCTATGATTTTGTTGAATGTTTTTCTGTGTCTTTGAGCTGGGATTCTTCTTCTTCTTCTATTTCTGTTATCTTAGGTTTGGTCTTTTTATAGTATTCCTGATTTCCTGGATGTTTTGTTTTAATAATGTTTTAGATTTAGCATTTTCTTTGACAGATGAATCTATTTCCTCTATCATATTTTCAGTACCTGAGATTCTCTCTTCCATCTTTTGTATTCTGTTGGTGATGGTATTCTCTAGTTCCTGTTCACTTACCCAGATTTTCCATTTCCAGAATTTCCACAGTTTGTGTTTTCTTTATTGCTTCTATTTCCATTTTCAGATCTTGAACAGCCAGTTCCCTTCAAAGCCCACCACCAACAAGGCCACACTGCCTAATAGTGCCACTCTCTATGAGCCAAACGTTCAAACTCATGAGTCTTTGGGGGCCATTCCTAGTCAAACCATTGCAATATTCCAGAAAAATAGAAGAGACAGATAAGGTGCAGAGAGAAGTGTTCTTTCAATGTACCTGGTCAGAGTACATTGACACGCGGGCCACGTGGAAGTGCGCCTCTGCCCGGTCTCACCTTAGACCAAAAGACAAAGAGTCGGCACCTAAACGTAGAACACGAGACTTTCAGAGCATATAAATGAGATCTTTATGTCTTGTCCTCAGACACCAAATGTGCAATCTAAAAAAAAAAAAAAGAACTGATGATTAGCTTTGTAAAAACCAAAAACTTCTGATGTGCAGAAGACAGCACTGATAGAACGATTAGAAAGCCGTAATCCGGGAGTCAGCACTGTAAGCCATACAAAGACTCTGCAAGGAGAGTTTCATAAAGGTCTCCTAAACCCTAGAGCGAGAAGTCAGCCCAGTTTAAAAATGAGCCAAAAGCTTGAGCAAGCATTTCACCAAAGAGAATAGAAGACGGCAAATCAGCACATGCAAAGATTTTCGCGTAATTAGCTGTTAGGGAAATGCAAATTAAAACCGTGGTGAAATACCCCTGCACATCTTAGAGTGACCTAGATGAGAACACTGAGATTACCAGGACCTGAAAAGGGTATGGAGCAACTGGGATTCTCCCAAGCTCGGACAGCAATGGAAGATGGTGCAATCCTTTGGAGAAGTGTTGGAGTTTCTTGCAAAGTCAAATGACCATGGGACGGAGCAGTATGATTAGTGGGCACCAACTCGGACAAAGGAAAGTTTCCATTCACACCCAAAACAGTACATAGTACTTAAAACAGTCTGCCCATGCTCAACATTCTAGAACAAGACAGATACCCCTTACTGATAAAGCCTACTATATCCAGGCCAAGGAATACTACTCGTCAAGAAACATCAACAGGTCTCAAAGGCCTCTGCTGCTTTCAAGAAAGTGATTGTCAAACTCTGTGCTGTGGGGTCCCATGTAAGTGGGCATTCCCACTAACACAGCCATAGGGTGGAGGGGTCAAACTCCATGCTGTGGGGTCCCGTGTAAGAGCCATTCTCACCAACACAGCCGTAGGGTGGAGGGAAGGAGGGAAGGAGGGAAGTGGGTTAACCGTGACTGGAAAGGAATAACAGCGATGTACTTCTGGGTGCCCACGGGTGGGCTCTGTATTCCCATTGTAACCCATATGTACTTATGTAGTAGTTTTCTACTACCAAATTTATCTTAAAATTTAATTTTGAGATAAAGGAATGTTGAATGCTGTCATCTCCCAACATCCAAGAATATAGTGATAGACTTATATCTTTTGTTCTATGTGTGTGACTGTTTTTGTTTCTTTTCTGTTGCCCTGATAAACCTTTCCAAGGCGACGGAGAGGATTTTTTTGGGTTATAGTTCCAGCAGGAGGAGTCTGTCATGGCGGGGTGGTACAACGCTGAGCAGCAGGCATGGGGGCAGGATCGGGAAGCCAAGAGCTCACGCCTCAGCCATAGCCGCCAAGCAGAGAGCACACTGGAAGTAGGCAAGGCTTTCAGCTCCAGCCTTGCCAGCAGTGCCCTAATTCCTCAGGAAGGCTGCACTGCCCACACCTCCCCAAACAGTGCCATCAGCTGGGCCAGTTGTTCACACAGACACACAGGAATAAAATGTTTAAAGTTAAGTTTTTGCCTCCTGTATCGCTTAATATTTTGGATTTATTGACATTAAATGCCTCAGCGTATGGCTGTTTAGGAATAAAAGAAGCTGAAATCCTTCATAATTAAGATGTTAAGATACACTAGAAGGATCATGGACTTCGTCGCAGGCAGACCTGGTTTCAAAACCCGGTTCTGCTAGTTTTTCCTCGACTTTCCTCGGTAATCTCTCTGCCACTGAGGAAGGGTCTCACGGAACAGAAAAGCGCCGTCAGATCCGAGAGGTGGGTCCTAATGTCACTAACTTCCAGGATCATCGTGGCAAGTGTGGACGGAGTTGTGACTACCTGGCTCCGTGCTCCTATGTATAGGCCTAGAGGGTGTGCAGAATTCTTGGTGAACCCAAGGTTATTACTAACCTACCATTCATGGAGATGATATTTAAATGGCCCGAGATGAAATGTTTGTTTTAAGTGATCATACATATGTGATTAAGACAGAAGGTAGGTGTGACTGGACGGTGTTCAAGATTCTGTCTAACTCACACACGACTGAATTCCAACTAACGCCCACACAAAACAAGCTTTTACATCTCGAGCCTAGCCTGTGCGCTCCGTAGATCTTTTAAGAGATTAGCTTTTAAGACTGGCTCAGAAGCCAGCGTTTGTAAAATGTCCCCCTCAGGGGCAGGCAGGGGAATGAAGCTTTTAGTCCTCTAAACCTGGAAAATATCTTCTTTGTGGGTACAGCACACTTTGCTGTCGTTCACGTTCTCAATCGAGTCTCTGCACTGAGATCAACTTTATTCTGAAAAGGCTCCAGGTTTCGTGGCTATGATAAAATATGTGACATTCAATGGTTGTGAAAATTTACTCTTTTCAAGTTTACAATCCCTTCCTACAGGTGCAAAGTCTGTCTTTGACTGTTGCTCAGAGTGTGGATTATACAATGGAATCGTGAAATTAACCTGAAAATTGCGATGCACAGCCTTCCAGGGCGAAAGAATTTAAGTTTTAAGTGTACAGCAAATATTGCAGCTCATGACCTCCGTCTGGATTTTGTTACTTTCTAAATATGAATTCTCTTCACCAAGGCGACCTTCCTCTACCTGCGCTTCAGCCTTCTGAAGCCAACTCTCAGATCCCCCCATTTTCCAGTGAGCCCCCCTTCCCTCCCGGGGCTCCACCAGCGGCTCAAGCTTTTCCTGAGTTCCAACAGCTGCGGCGACATGTCTAAACTGCATTGTCTTGAAAGCGTTGGCTCTAGGAAGAATGAGAAAGGAGCCAAATGATGAAAACAAAACATTTCACAGGGTTCCTATGGATACGCCCTGCCACCAGGAAGCTCGCGCTGAATGGGGTTGAGTCACTCGCTGCTGACGGCCTCTCCTGCTGGCCACCTCCTCTGAGTGTCTCAGAAGAATCACTGAATCTGTTGCCTGCAATCACACCACTAAAGGTGTGCCTTTTTTGCCTATAAAACCCATTCCTAAGTAGGTTATAGTGTTTGAAGTGATTTATTACAATCTGTAGAGATAAAATATGAATATGGAACAAGGGTTGTGCAAACCAAAGTGAGAAATGGTTTGCTTTCTGGAGGGGAGTAGTCAAGAAATAATGAGTGCATTCCAATCAGGGTGAAGCCTGGGAGCAGATGGAAAAGACTTCCTTTATTGCAGCTTAAATCTGGTGGAGCCAGACTTGGTGATGACGAGGTTGATCTTAGGGACCACCACGTGTCACTGTGGCTCTCCTCTTCGGGAATTTGGGTTTTAGTTTTCGTATATCTGCTTCGAGTCAGGACGCAGGTGTAAACAGTGCTGGATGCCCCTGAGTTCCCGGTGGCAGTGAGCCCATAGGGAGTATGATGCCATGTCATTTAAAGACTTGAAAGGAAATGCTTCAAATCTCCATCCTGGGTGATTTCCCTGTAGTTGGCCTTTTTCTATTAGCTCTTCCTGTATAATTTTTAAATGAATTTTCGCCTGTGACACATATGGGAAGCATATGCCCTACTTTGTAATTGGCTGCTCAGATTTGGACGTGAAGCAGAGACACAAGCGGTGTGACACACACGGGTCTCGTACTGTCACATGTAAACATGGCTTCCATGTTCTTCAGTCCCCCAAGATGTCAGCTCTGTGTGTGTTTTCACTCACGTGTTTCTTGATTTCGGGTTTTATTTTATTTCTTTTTAAATCAATTCTCAGTCTAATTGTAATTTATTCTGACATGAAACAATAGTTCTTATCCAGATGGGTTAGGGTTACACGAAGAACAAAATCGTGCCTAGAATAATTGAGAATCTCTGGGGTAGTTTATGACCTCTGTAGTTCTTAGAATTTTACAGGTGGTTGTAAAACCAGAGGGAAGGACCGCTCTGTGGAGTCAGGAAGAGTAGGGAAGAGTCTAACCTTTCCTCAAATTGATCTGGTTCACCTTGCAAACATATGAACACAGACTACGGCTTCTCTGGTATATTGAGGGATGAAAAGTTGAACACTAGCTTGCTCTACATCATGCCAAGAATGAAGTTCTGAATGTTAGAACAGATTAGAGGGAAGGACTAGGTATGCTAATTTGCTTAGAGACTTATTTGGTCCGTGGGACTGAGGCTGTTCTACTGAACCAGCTTGAGAAGTCCTGGAGGCAAGGGACCCTGGGGATCTGTGCAGTGGTGTGCTCCCGCCAAAGCCAGTGCAAAGTTTTGCAGCAGGTGACAGTTCCTCTGCCAAAGGTTTCGACTACATGGGTGACTTAGGCCTGGAACCTCCCCAGAGCATGCAGTGAGGGGAAGGGGACATTTCGTCTTAACGTTTGTGTCTGTATCAGAGCAGACAAGCAATCTAACTTAGTTGGATCTCAGGTTGGAAACAGAGTCTTAAAGATTATCTGAAACAGTTGCCTTCTTCTGCTGATAAGGTCTCAAAGGTGCCAGAGGTAAGTAGTTTGGTGGCAACCCAGTCTGTCTAAAATACCTCTCTACTTGTTCATATTCCTTCATTCACTGTCAGAGGTGCTGAGGATGACGTCATTGTAATGTGTCCTAAATTTAACTGTGTGCTTATTTGTACATATTTGTTTTATGTTTATTGTGGGAAAATTAAAAAAGAAAGAGCAGTGACATCTTCCTTATTTACAGAATTCAGGGAAGTGGTTAAACACATGTTATCTAACATAATTCTCTCATCTTCAAAAGGAAATTAATTCAAATACTCAAAGCAATTTACCGGCTGCCACATCGCTAAGTGGTGGACTCAGGAGGGCATCTCACGCCTCGTTGTGAACCATATTCGTTGCTTCATTCCATCCCCTTATCTCCAGTGGAACAAACTTCAGGTGAAACATGGGTGCTGCCTGGAAGACAGCTAGTCTCGGACATTGACAGTGTCCTGGAACACTCGTGGGCTTTTGGAGCAGGAGCGCAGCCGCGGCTTGGCGGGAATCCTGCCTGGTACCGCTGGGCTTCACTGGTGTGGAAAAGGAAGGACAGGCAGGTGTATCTTGTTCTGTATCGCTGAGTTTGGCACACATCCTCTTTATCAGCAACTAAAGTGTCATTCATTCATATTAAACAGCCTTTCCTCAGAGTATTCAGAAGGGAAATTCTCACTTTACAGTTTGCTATATATTTAAGTTGTATACCTGTCCATCTTATTCTTGTGGTTTTTGTTTGTTTGTTTTGCTTTGCTTTGTATTTTCAAGACAGGGTTTCTCTGTCAAAAATCTTGAACTGGCTGTCCTAGAATTCATTCTGTAGACCAAGCTGGCCTCGATCTCACAGAGATCCGCCTGCCTCTGTCTCCCGAGTGCACCACCACAACCCTGCTCCATCTTATTCTTAATCTACTGGCTGATTGGTGTATCAATTTGACACAAGCTAGAGTCATCAGAGAGGAAGGAGCCTCAGAGGGAATGCCTCCATGAGACCCAGCTGTAAAGCATTTTCTCAATTAGTGACCAATGGGGAAGAACACCACCTACCATGGCCTGGGCCTTCCCCTGTCGAGCTGAGCTGGTGGACCTGGGTTCTAGCAGCACCCTCCATGGCCTCTGCATCAGCTCCTGCTCCCTGGTTCCTGCCCTGTCTGAGTTCCTGTCTTGACTTCCTTTGGTGATGAACACCAATGTTGAAGTGTAAGCCAAATAAACTGTTTTTCTTCTTCAAATTGCTTTTTGGTCATGGTGTTTTGTTGCAGCAACAGAAACTCTAAGACACTTAGCAAGTCTCATTAGCCTGCATTGCTTCTCCCTCTGCAAACATATGAGCCCCATGTCCCTCAAAGGTTGTTGACCTTGGGTTCAACAAGGCATGATATTAGTGAGAGGTAGAAAATGCTCCCCCAGACACTGGACATAGCTTTGGTATGGCGCTCTCTTGCCATACAGTTCTCTCCACACACACACAAAAAAAAGTTTTAAATGAAATTGTAAAACTCAAAAGTTTTCTTTGCATTTCCAAAACCATGAAAGACTAAATTATAGTTAAACTTAAAATATAGTAATGAAGATTACAAAGTTTTGTGTGAGACAAATGGGACAGAACACAGAGCTAAGACGTTGACTGCTACTCACATCATCAATTGCTTTACAGCAAAACTGCGAAGACGATTACATGGGGGAAGTTCTCTGCAGCAAACGCCACTGGATGATGGAGCAATGGGAAAGTAGCAAACTGTGAGCCTAGGCTCACCCCACAGTCACAAAGTTCATAGGAGAGGAATAATAGGCATGGGACACAGCGTTAAGGCTGCAGAGCTCCTCAGAGAAAAAGTCACGACAGAGACACACAGGACGCCTCACGCAGGCAGCGGACATTGCATGCACGGAGCCACGGAAGAATCTTAACTGGACTGGATAAATAAGTTGGACACATAAATTAGGGAAAAGCTCCCAGCGCAATTTGCAAAAGGGGTCAAAAATCTTGAACGGGCACGTCACGGAAAACAGGAGAACGAGACACGGAAAGGACACGAAGCTGGAGAAGGGGAATCGGACACAGGAGGTTGAGAATATTTGTATACATTATGAAATTTTCAAACAAATAAAAATCATTTTAAACTTTTCATTAGAGAAACCGAGAGATGGGAGTTTCCAAATGGCAAAAGTATAAATTAACTGAAAGTCCCATATGTTGCTGTTTGGAACGTAGAAAGTCAGACACTTTAGGAAAGTTATTGACACTTTCTTATAAAAGAATTGAGTATGCACTGCTCTTAGACCTAGCAAGTCTACTCCTATGTCCTTACAGAACTGCTATGGGAAGATGGGAAGAAAACAGACATCCACAGGAACATTTGCTGGAACAAATGTTCATAGTTGCTTTGTTCCCAATAGTCAAAAACCTGGGAACAAACCAAGTGTCCACACGGAGGAGAAGGAGTAAGCAAATTGTAGCGACATAAAAATAATACCAACATTAAAGAGCAGTGGGTGAGCAGCAACGCAGTCACGTCACAAGATCGTGTGGAGCAGGAAGCTTCTATTCTCAAGTGAAGGAACATTCTGTGGTCACGTGAAGCTTTAGAACCAGCAAAGCTAAGCCATAATAAAAGGAACGTGGGCATTGAGATCGGATTAGACAGAAACACACGGGAGCTCTCTGGTGTGCTAGAAACAGCATTTATTGGGTAATAGAAACCAACACTGTTTGTGGTCATGAGATCTATACACGTATCAAAATCCACTGAATTGTGTATTTATAACCTATGCATTCTGCTAAAACGATAGCGGAGACTATAAAGGCTGTTGTAGCTGCAGATTTGAAAGCAGCTAGCAAATGAAGTTGTCTGACGTAAGCAAGGGAGGGGCAGAACAGAATCACGTCAGACTGCAGTGGAATGTGGCTGTGTGGATTTCACAAGGCAGAGAGAAGCTGGAAGGTGCTACCCCCGGCTGATAGGATAGCGGGGCTCAACTGCTGTAGAAGTCCTAGCACCCGCTGGGTGGCGGTGGTTTGAAAGGACTAAGGGTAGAGTGAGGCAGGCAGAAGAAAATAAACTGAAACAACATGAAGTCGAAGTTGATTGCATTCTAAATTTAAAAGGCAGGGCCCAGGGATTGAGGGAAAAGTCCAAGTCTATTTCTTAAAAGCAGGAACGTGGAAAAGGACGGGCACGGGGAGACATCCCATGTTGCACCAGTGGCAGAACTGTGTAGAACAATAAGAAGAATGATTTATGCTAGACTTTAAGAAAGAATTTAGTGACTGGACATGCTCTTGTCTGCTGAAGGTCAGTCGCAATACCCTTGTGCCCACTGAAGCACCGGAAAGGGCTCTTGACGGTGATGCTTGATCTTACTGTACCCTTTAAAGTTGACATAGCACGGAGTGCAACGCTAGGCTCGCAGAGCTTCACAGACAACATCCGGTTGTCGCGGTGAGTTTCTGCTCTGTCCTCCTCCACTGCAGAGGTGGGGGTTAGAAGGAGAGAGAAAGGAAAGAAACACGGAGTCAAATAACGTTTAGGTAAATGTCAAAGGAGCTCTGCCCAAAGCTGCTGGGAAGGTGGCAGAGAGTGACCGCAGGCTTCAGGTACACATGCGGGGTTTATAGAGGAAGTAAAACTATCAAAATGATGACCAGTGGGCGGGGAAGTGGACGAGACCCACCCTGGAAGGACTGACCTTCTGGGAAAAGCACGTGGACGTGGCCTGAGCAGCGCACAGGTCTGGGTGCGCTGGGGTGGGGCAAGTCTTCTGCAAGGACAGAGAAGGGCTGGAGTTGGCGGCTCCAAACGCTGGCTGGCAAGCCGAACAGCGGACAATCATAACGTGCTGAACGTCAGATTAAGGAACGGTTTTACCCACAAATGCTTTGGGAGGAAGGGGATGGGAGAGCTTTGTACTGAAATGGCCAGCCTCAGATCCAGCTTTTAGTTGCTGAGGTTAAGTCCATGCCAGAAGCAGCTCAGAAGCTATCCCAGTGTACCCTGGCGGTGTAATGGACCAGGAGTGGCCAAAGATGACAGAGAACTCCCAAGATTTCGGTTTAGTTAGGAGTGACAAGCTGGAAGCTTATTATTTTTTTCTGTTGTTGTTGTTTCAAATGGTGGTGGCTTTAAAGAACTCGAACGTCTCTGTTGCAGGGTATGTGGGTTCAGAGTCCAAATCGACACTACAGTTCTCAGTGGAGCTGCGTTCTCAACGGAGACGTCCCCTGGTATGCTCAGTTGCTGGTGGCACTGAGTCCCTCGCAGTCCTAGGACTAAGGACCCTATGTTCTTGTTGGAGTCTCTGGCCATCAGCCACAGGCTGCTCCGTCTTCAGACCTTGCCATGGGACCCTCCCAAAGGCTCTCACAGAACACAGTACAATATTTCAGAGCCTGCAGGGGGCATCTATGATCTTTGGGTCTTCTTTAACCGCCTCACCTATTTCTATTAGGCCCACTCAGGTTCCTCTCCCTTTTGATTAACTCAAGGTCAACCAAGGTCAACTCAAGGACTCTACCTGTGCAAAGCCCCTTCATCTTTGCCACATGGCGTAGCATCACCAAACCGAGGGCCGTGTGGGGCACTGTGTCACCAGAGTTCTTTCTGAGAAAGTTCTGTGATTTTCTCCCCAGCACGTGTGAGCCTTGGAACACATCCCACGTCATTACAGATACTGAAGAATCGTTTTCCTGGGCTGAGGACCTAATGCAGGGTTCTTGCCTAGCATGTGCGAGGCCCTGAGTCCAGTCCCAAGTCTGCAAGAAACAGAGGCGTGCCTCTCTGTTTACCAAGCCTGCCCATTTGAATATAAGCCGGAGCCTAAAGCAGAAATTCCCCCTAGCTGCAGGCTCAACACAGATTCCCATGTTGTGTTTACTCTTATGTGCGTTCTTGTGTTATGTGTAAACAAAAGCGCTTTGAAATAATATTAACCAGTTCCCATTATATATTTGCTTCTCTTTGGTAAGAGAAGTTCCCCGGGAAAGTGTGTTAATACCACTTTTATTTTTGCTTGCTTTTATCAGCCATATGTGTTTATTTTACTTTCTGGGCTCCCTGGATTCAGGAAACTAAGACATCCTTTCTTGGGTTTGGGGCTCTGAGAAGTACCTTCATAATGACACATTATTATGTAACTCTCCAGAGCACGACCTCATACAGTAAATGGTGGTCGGTGTGATGCCCTCTACCACACAGTTGATGTCCATGGGCAGTATTGCAACTTGCTTTGACAGCCTGTGGGCTGGCATTTTTTACAGAGAGAGCTTGTGTTCCAGCTGCAGAGTTGCCCCACAAAGGTGAAAACAGTTGCTAGCCGAGCGTCGGCACTGCCTGCGGCCTCCCGGAGTTTCCTTCAGCTGCAAGAACAACACTGAACAACGTGGTGGATGCCTTCATTAGCAGCCTGTCTGAAGAGCAGTTTCACACCTGGAGAGATAAAAATATTCTCCAGAGCTCCTTTGGGTCTACCTGTGACTACCGCAGACCAGCTGCAGAACACATGGGGTGGGAGGTGGCGAGGGGGGCACAGCACAAACAACCCTTTTCTGAACCGCCTGCCCTTGTGTTCAGGTGGGGTATGTATCTGAAGAGGCCCGGGATATGCACCCCAGCACCGTTGTGCTGTTGGCAGTTCCCCCACTTTGCTATGGAAAAACAACTGAGCTCTCTCTCCCAATCTCAGATTATAACACACACAGGTTATTAAAGTAGATCAGTATTTACTTATTAAATATCAACTTTAAGGATTTAAAAATCCTTCCTTCTTAAAGGCCCAAACTTTACATGGGATGTAAAATTCAAAGGTTTACAAACAAGTGTGCTCTGATGTGTGCCGGATGAGCTTCAGTTACGAGGGAAAGCAATCTTTGAAGTCTATCAGCCCTTACATGTTCTCAAGATCTTGAGGATCAGGCCCTTCATTTGCATTTTCATATTTTCTTTGGCTCAAAATAGATTTGATTAAAAAACAAAATTTGGCAGGAGATTAATCCATAATAGGATTTTATTGCCTCTGTTATTTAAAAAACAACAATGTTGCGCTTTGAGGTGTGATTAGCTCAAAGGTACAGCAGCTGCCTCCCAGATACGTCTCCTTTCGCTTTCCTCTGTACCCGCCCACTGGCGTCCACGTTTGTGCTGTGTGTGGAAGTGCGTGCTTTTATCTGCACCATTTTCCTCTGCCAGTGTGCGACAAGCCAGTCTTTGTAGTTACTGTGTGTGTGGGACAACGTTTGGCGGGAGCCAGTCTGCCTGTTTAAAAGTGCACACAACAGAGGTGAGAACTGTGAGAAGTGTACAGTTGGGGTTGAGTTGCCCGCCTTGTCTCGGGAAGAGATTCCTGAACTTGACTTGGATGGCTCATTTTTTTTTTCACATGACATTTGACTAATATTCTCTGAACACAAGCTGAGAATTGAACAAGGCTCATGACGGAAGGTAAGTTTGACTCTGACACATATGGTCTGAGGCAGATGTGCACTTCAAAGACAACTACGGTAAACACACAGAGTGGGTCTGGAGAAGCCGTTCGGTTCTTGTCTGTGTCTGGGAGTACTACCGACTCTCTCTAGACAGCTTCATCCTTTACCTTTACTGCCTGTGTGTGCACCTGTGCATCTGTGCTTCTGCAGTTCACTCGGTAGGCATGTACATACATACATAAGCATGATGAAGGACAGCTACAGGGCACCCAAGTTTATGTCTAGCTCATGCATCTCTAAGTCAAGTTGTTTACCTTCATGGAATGACCCGCTGGCCTTTCACAAATCCAGAACGAGTTCCACACACAGCTCCTGATGTAATTCTGGACAAGCCCTATGTCTGTGGAATTTTTTTTTTTTTTTTTTTTTGCCATTGTGTCAGTAGACTAGGAGTTGTTTAATCGGTCTTTGGCCAAAGAATGCTGGACTTTCTCATGGACACCTAAAAGTGATTTTCAAAGGTGTACATTGAAGGTAGGGGGGTGCTGCTGGCCCCAGACAATATGTGTACTCCGCTCGAGTCAAGTGATTCCAATTCTTTCCTACAGTGGTTCTACTGAATCACACAGCAACTGGTAGTTCATAGAGACTTTTGTTCCTTTGAAATAACACTCCATATCTTTCCATAGAGAAAGGACAAAGGCGCTCTCAGCAAAGACTGTTGCATCTTCTCCCTTGTTCTCAGTGCTCTGTGGGGCTGTCACTTCTGCTCACATATGTCAGCGGGTGACGCTTGTCCTGTGATGCTGTCCACCTAGCTTGCTGGTACATTGTGTGTGTGTGTGTGTGTGTGTGTGTGTGTGTGTATATATGCATGTGCGTGTGCATGTGTGTGTGTGCGCGCGTGCGTGTGTGTTTGTGTGTGCATGTGTGGACGTCTTCCTCCCCCAGTAGATTAAACATGGTGAGAACAGGGAGGTAAGTGTTGTTGGGGCCTACCCAGTGCCTGCATCTGCCTCGCTTCTGGCAACATCACCTTGGCCTCTCTTGAACATATCTCGTGTTGCTTCTTCAGTCCATGCAGTGGGCCCACTCCCTGCCCCCGCAGCGTCAGACTCCCCAGCCCTGGTTCTATCTGGGTGCCGGTTGGTCAGGCATGACGAAGGTTATGCCAGAGCCTCACACTGAGACAGCTTGGGGGTTCTGTGGGAACTGCATGGCAGCTGCATGGACCCAAGTTAACCGACATGAGACACAAACACAAAAGGAAGGACACCAAGAGGAGGAAGGGACCTCTTTCTGGACTCAGCTGTGTCAGGTGCAGCTAAATCTCCACGGCTTTTCACCCACATAAGCTAGTGAAACTCACTGTCCCGACTTCCATTTCCGACTAACTTAAGAAGCATCTGCTGTTCACCCATGCCAAGATGAAGAAAAGGACACTACGCGTGTCCCATGAATGCTTGCTTCAATCTGTGTGTGAATTATCCCGATGACAGATAGAAAGTCTCAGTGTTAGCCTCTGATTATCTTTACTATATGACAGAGAAGTAAGCAAGAACTTCCTCAGAAGAAATTAGTGTTTTCATCCGGCGTGTTAAGAATATTAAGCCCACACTCTCAACTCTGGTACTTGTCGTTGTTAAAGAAGATTGTTAAGAAATGGTCCCTAATTTGACTGGTTTGTTGCATTATCTACTAGAAAAGATAACACAGTCACAGCTGGGAAAACCCCTCAAGATCCTAAAATGAATCACACACTCAAGTGCCGTGTACAGTTCATAAAGAGTTTGTGTGTGTGTGTGTGTGTGTGTGTGTGTGTGTGGTGTGTGTGTGTGGTGTCCTAGGAAGATTCTGGACTAAGATGTCCACATGCAAGTGAAATAACCAAAAGGGAAGGCTGGAATATGTCCTAGTTTTCAGGATCAAAACTATACACACACACTATATATATATATATATATATATATATAATAGCTTGAAAAATACCAGGTTAGGAGCTCAGAGCTCGGAAGAGGCTGAAGACCCAAGAACACCATGGCATCCCCACTGCTCCGCTCCGGGAGGTCCCTATGCATGCCCCCATGTAAGCTTCCTTCAAAAGGAGCAGGTGAGCCTCATTCGCTGCAGTGAGAAACAAAAGCTCATCCAGAGGAGGCAAATGACCGCCTCACTAAGTGGTTCCTGGGGAAGACAGTCCTTGCAGGGACCTTCACGCTAAGTTAGCTTTCAGGTTAAAGCCTTAGGGGCAAAGGGAAGGCTGCTGAGAGGAACTATCGTGTGGCTAGGTCACGATTCCTGACACTCAATTTAAGATAAATTAGTAAATCAGTGGATGGAGGCACAAGGGATCCAAAAGATATTCCTAGCAAAATGAATTGATTTTTGTAGACCTGGATGGATCCTGGAGTATACGAAAGGAAGAAAATGCAGCCACGTCCAATTGACATTAGAGTATAGATATTGGGGAGTAAAAATAGACTGAAAAAAAAATCCGCACGATTTCTAGGCTGAAGTGCCAAAATACTGTCCACGGATGCATTTTGTGTATTCCGTTTTTCACTTTTGCTTCCTGACGTAACTTCTCCTTGGATCACGGTTTAGGGCGTTAGTGCTGTTTCACACGGCTGTTTTCTTTTCTTGCACATGCACATTTGGTGCATAGCCTACTACTACAAGAATCTTGATACTGTCCCCATCTGGGCCATCAAAAGGCAACAGTGGGCACCATCTCCATGGCAGCACTAAGCTCCATGTCTTATTCCAGAAGAGGACTCTGCGAGGCCATGCAGACACCAAGGTCTCTCCTTGCCTCTGTCGCCATGTTCCCAGCTTCCACTGTCCCTCAGCACCTACCCGGAGTGAGGCCTGAGCCTGGAAGGACGCAAGCCTGTTGGCTAGTTCTGCTCACCTCTAAGTCCCAAGCAAAAACGGCACTTCTCACTCTGTGTGACAAAGAAAGGATTACACACTGGAATGGCACCGATGAGCAGACATTTTCTTAGTGGTCACACTTGAGAAACACAGAGAGTTTTTCAATCATTTAAAGGTAATTCTATCTGAGAAGACTGAAATAATCCAGTTTGGGCCAGACCTTCCTGAAAGGCAGAGACCATTACAACTGCGGACTTTTCCCTTTAGAAACCCAAATCCACTGCCAGAAATACTGAAAAGATGGGGCACGCCCTCCACTCCCCCGCACCTCTGTTTGTGATTTCCAAGGCCTGCTGGAAACCCCAGTTTTCTGTCCAGTCTGGAGAAACACCCGCAGATGCAAAGCTGTCTGTCAGGCAGGCTCCAGTCCATCCCTCCTCAGCAATGGGCTCCTGCCCCCGGAGTGGGGAAGGGGGATCCCCTGAAAACCCAACTCAGTGCTGAATGGTTGGATTTTGATTTTATATCTGCTGCAGAGAATCTGTCAGCTAACCGCAGGGTTTCAGGAAGGAACACCCACAAGCCGGGCGACAGGGAGTCAGACCACTAGGGGGATGGTTGAGCCGTGCGGGGCCGGAAGAGTGACTGTTGACTTTTCAAAACGACCGCAGTTGGACAATTTTAAAATAGTCATTATTTTAAAGTCCAACTTTAAGGACACTCAGAACGAGAATTCAACCTTTTTCATGCTAACTCCCATCTCACCCAAAGCCACCAAATGCCTGTAAACACCCCTTTCTTGTTTTAATGGCAAAAGGATTAATGGGCGCTTTGAAGTAAAGGCAGCTTCCACTGCCTGCTTCCAGCAGCTTCCAAGCAGGTGCAGCCCGGAAGCCAGGCCCTGTCCTGACCGTGTAGCTCGTGGCATATTTACAGAACACACTGGCTATTCCATCTTGAGTTTGCCCGCGTAGCTATCTAAATTCTCCTCGAGCAACTCAAAACCCAACAAGAAATCAGCCAAGGGTGGCTCTGCCCGGATGATCACAAAGGGATGGAGATCACACGGGATTTAGGAGACAGAAAGGAAGAACCTTTTCTGTTGTTGTTGACAAAGAGGCAAATTAGATTTAAAACGGGGGTGGCTATGAAGTGCGCGAGAGCGTGTGTGTGTGTGTGTGTGTGTGTGTGTGTGTGTGTGTGTGAGGGTTGCTTAGACAAAATGCCAGTAGTTTTTAGACCGGCTTCTCCAACAGATAAGCCATCTTACTTGGGCTGTGTTCATAATCAGTTTCAAATCTGGGCCTGGTAGCTTCACAGAGGCTCCTTGGAGAATGCAGGGGGATAATGTATCTGGAAAGGAGAAGAGAAGGAACTGGGTGGACATCCAAGAGCTTCACAATTGTTTCAGCCATCAGACATCTATATTTAATTTGTGTTTCGTAACCCAGGACACTCTTATTTGGGTCCAAGCAAAAAATAAATAAATAAAAAGGATGGGGAAAGAAAGAAAAAAGAAAATTAAATAAGTATAATAGAAGAATAAGGCGGGGCCAGTAGTTCTGGGCAAAGAAGGGCAATAAAGAGGATCTTTGTAACTACGGATAGTGAAATAGGCTTTTCCTCCTCCCCACCAAGCAGAATGTCAAATTCTGTCCCCCTTTTTCCCCCTCTTAAAGCATGCTAAAAGGAAAATTGTTCACAGAATCTTAAAGAACTTTTTTTAACACAACAGCTGCAAAAATCTATTTTCTAAACAAAGATTTATACATATTTATATGAGCTTAATCCAGATTTTTTTTTAATAAATCATCCTCAGAACTGCAGAGGTAAACTATATGTAAATACCTCAAGTAATAGGCTTGTAGTGCAAATCACATCATTTTATCTTCAATTTTGCATTCGTTTTTCTGGCTTAAAGGTGCATCAGAGATATGCATTTTAGCATATTCAGAACACGGGGCGTGAAATTAAATGTTTGACAGAGTGAGAAAAATATACAGACTTTGGAGATGCCTTAAAAATAGTAATTTATGTAGATCTAGAGGAGTGAAATCATTTGCAATGGAGTGACCCTCTCTCCAGGAATTTTGTGCTCAGTGTTCTTCCCTAATCTCCCGCTGTATCTTCATTTTTCATTGAACTAGCCAGTTTTCTGCGGCGCCGTCTTGTAGATAAGGAGAGTGCTGAAGAAGAAGAAAGGACGCTCGGTGGGTCCGTTTCCATTGCACTTTTACCCAAGGCAATGGGCAGAATTTAACGGATTCCTTCCAACATATGTTTTTGCCAGATAAGTAAACAGTGTGTGTCGGAAATGAAAAAGCATTTGCAATTTAATGACATTACGGCTCTCAGCTTAGGCTGGCGTGCTGCGAGGCGAAAAGCAGAAAAAGAGAGGAGAGCAGAAAGAGAAAAAGAACAAAGTTCATCTTCGCTTTTGTGCATTTTTATCAAGGAGAATATTACTTCTTTCCCCTCTTGTTCTCTCTTTCTTTCCTCGTCTTTTGGCTTTTTTGTCTCACTCGTTTACATCTCCCCCCTTCTCCTGCCTCTCTGTCCTCCGTTCAGTCTTACCTTTCCTTATACTGCCACGGACTCATTTTCTTTCTCTCTCCTTTGTGCCTCCTTATTCATCTACTCGGGCCATTCAGCTTTGCCTTATGAGAAGCTGTTTATCCCACAATGTATCTTTTTTCTGTGTGGGGCTGTCACTGCTATAGCTCACAGTCAACAGGATTGTTGGAGGGATTAGAACGTTTCATTTCAAAGCACTACAAATCTGCTCTCTTACCTCTGTCCCTGCTCCCAGCTCCGCTGATACTTGTCATTTCAGTGCACACCCCTCGTAGGCTTTAGTTTCACACCTGGACACCGAAGCACCCTGATGTCTAACCACTGATCCTCACTGTCTTTGCCTTGTACGCCGAGGCCTCAGAGCTCTCAAGCCTTCGCCTTAAAACCAGAGAGCCTTTCTCTCACTCCTAGCTGGGTTCAGACTGGTTCAGGAAACCACCCCATGGGTCAGAACCGTGTTTTCCTTGACAGGGGCATGGTGAGCTGCAGTCAGTGTTTGCCGACTTGCAGCTACTGCGTGTGACGCCCCTCTTCCTGTCAGACATCACGTCAGTGACTACTGGAATCTGTTCTGGAGTTTCCCATGATGCACTTGCATGTGTGTGGGGGGTATATGATCCAGGCAACACAGTAACTGTGCTCAGCTGTGGACTTAGGGCCAATGGAAGTCTACACGGATAGACACACAGAAATATTATCTTCCAGCCTTGATTTGAACTTACATCCCAGAAGCAAGAGTTGACTGGAAAATCCAATATTTTTCTTCATTAGCATCCATAGCATTTTTATTTCTAGGGTTTATCTTGGCTGCCATATTTTTACAGGCAGAAATAAGATTCCCCTTTTGAGGCATAATAGCTAGACTACCAGTCAGCCCCATTAGGAACGAGGAACATCTCCGAGGCTCCTTTGCTGCCTAGAGTTGGTCTGTCAGTTCCTAAAAAGACAACTTCTCACATGAAGATTAGGGCCCATCGTCGTCTTTTTATTTTCATGAGGCAAGGCAACGCGTTTCCAGCATTGTTATCATGAACCCTTGACGCTCAGCCCTCTAGATTTTTAACATAAATCTCATTCCAAGAATACACTTGAAAGTTACTTGTTCAGTCCTAAGGTTAACCTGCAGGTTACACGTAATTGAAAGGACCATAATCACATTGCAACCCCTGCCGCAGAAGGGCTTTTAAAAGATGCTTAAATAACACCCTCTTCTCTAAAGACATGCACATGTGTTTACCATAAAATTAGATCTTCCCCATCTTCCAGGCCCAGCCCTTGGTAAGTAGAAAGAAAATCTATTTGGACATAAGGTTGTAAAGTAGCTGGAGGTGGTAATTTAATCAAGCAAGGATATATTTCAATGTTTCTCTGGTCTTCTGGGCATTAGCACTTTAAATTCATTATGTCGGCTTGACAGATATTTGCAGCCTTAAGGATGGAGAAATGAAATCCTAGAAGTGCAGCCTGCTAGAGGATATCTATTGAACTTAAGAGATTAAAATGGTATAACCATTGCAACAAAACGGAACACATCGCATTTCTCATTTGTTCCCCACTAAGCACGCGCATTTTGCAGATGTAAAATACAGTCTTCTCTAATTATAAAACCTGGCTCGAGAGCCAGGGCTTCCTAACATGTATTACTGATGAAGTGGATGTTAGCGAGGAAATGCTGGCTTCGTGTAGAGTCTGAAGATGAAGAAGTCTTCCATTTGGGATTTTCTGTATCAATCGTTGATTAAGGAAAATGGTTCAGTAGTTACATGCACCCTGCCATAAGAGGCAAGCACCATGCCTGTGTTTCCTGCGGCAGGCAAGTAACCAAATGGCCAAATTACAAAAGCAGGTCTTAACATACCTGGGACGTTAAAGCTGCTGTATCATTATGCCAATTTAGCAATGGTAATGATCTGTACTATTAATTCATCATCCTGAAAAATAGGGAAGAGTCGCCATAATTAACGATATTAAGCCACAATTAAGAAGCCATCCAAGCCGTTGTAAAGATCCTAGCGTTGATAAGGGCGTTTGTTGTATTACACACCTCTGACCAGGTACATTTTGTATAGAATACTGTTACAAACAACTCCCCAGCCTGAATTCAGACATGTCAAAAGAGCAGCCACCCACGGAGGCAGTGGCACCGGCTAGACGCCTTATCATCCCTTCCCATCGCTGGCTGCGGCTTCGCACTTTCTTACAGCAAGGACCAGCTTTGAAAAAGGTACAACCTTTTAGCATATCTGCTCTAATTCCTCACGGAAAAGCAAAATCGGGCTGTCTAGTGAAATTCACATGTGTCAGACAGAACCTCTAGTCCCCCGAGATTAGGGTCATCTTTGAAAGCCACATATCAAACGGCACAAAGTGAACATTTGATGTTGTAAAAATAGAGATCCTACACAGTCTAAGTCTAAGCCCAAGTCGCCTATCACCAGATGTCCGATAAGTTCCTCATTCTCCTCCCTCCCTATTTGAAGTCTCTATTGTGGAGGGGAGTCTTTGGGAGATAAATGAGGTCATATAAGAGCTGGGCTGCAGCCAAGGTGACAACCCTTTTAACTTTCCATGCCAAAGTACCCCCTTTGTCTTTGTCAGGATAGACCTGCTGGTTATAAGGGACTGGCTCAGTGCATGGTGTTTGCCGTGCAAGCACACACTGGCCACTGACCAAACACCCTAGCTGAAAGAGCAAGCTCCAGGTTTAGTGGCAGACCCTGTTTTGAAACATAAGACAGAGAAGTGACTAAGGGAGATAGATATACAGATGTCAACTCCTGGCCGCCACATGGGCTGGTATGCAAACACACACACACACACACACACACACACACACACACACACACACAAACGACAATTTCCTCTTCCACTAAGGAATTACATGAGCCCTTATATAAGGAGTTAACATATTCCTTATATCCTTGCCATTGAGGGTCCTACATTCTTTCTCCAGACACGTTTTATGTGCATCTGTTCAGATGCATAGACACCCCGGTAGTGTGTCTGTCATCAGTAACCACTGTGGAGATCTGAGTGATGACGGAAGCTAAGGTACAAGCAGACACACACAGCTGACACCCGTTTGTGACAGTGGAAACACCACATCCCGCCTTATCCTGAACATGGTGTTAGAGACAGACATTCGCAGGGATTCATAATGAACGCCTCTATATACTCATGTGGTTCTTTCTCTCTTCTTTTCTTCTTTTTCTATGAAGCCCAAAGGCCCATTGCAAACTGAAGCGGTGCCCAGTAACAGTGATGCTCAGCATTTTGCCGCGAATCCCTTCCTCCCACACGGCATGCCTTCCCATCCTTATACTGCATCTCTAGGGAAGAGCACCCACACCCTCCACACCCCAAGCCCTGTAGTAGGCAGCGCGCTGGAAAGGCCCGGACAACAGCGAGAATGCACTCTCAGAGCTGGGGAGCAGCTCTTGTCCACCTTGAGTGACAGGAGACTGTTCACCCCAACCTTCCAGCTCAGCGGGGATCTAATCACAGAGAATTATCCCAAGAACCAAATCAGTCTTTTGGCTAAGAGCAAAGGAAGAAGAATCAGCTTCTCCAGGGGAATGCTGGGAGCTTCATGACTGCTACTGTGGTGAACCGGTTTCCTCTGAGATGGAAACATTCCATCCTGCAGGGAACGTCTGCAACTGACCAGATGCTCCAGGCTCCTTCCCGACCACAGAACGTAACAAAAGCCGAGGGTCTCTCTCAGAAAAATAGTCAAGCTGCAAAGAAGAATCTCAAAAGAGAAAAGCCGTGAAGACTCCGAG
This sequence comes from Alexandromys fortis, assembly GCF_014885135.2. NCBI lineage: Eukaryota > Metazoa > Chordata > Mammalia > Rodentia > Cricetidae > Alexandromys > Alexandromys fortis. The sequence continues at coordinate 5,250,830 of NW_026067950.1, read as the reverse complement.
AAAATGCAGAGACCAGCCAAGCTGCCTGGAAGGGGCTTAGACCCGAGTCACTTGGAAGGACACTCTATAAGCTGTTGAGAGCCCGCAGTCTGTGCGGTGTGTGTCAGGTCCCCAGCTTTGTAAGCCGTCACCCGTGCTGGGGTGTGATTTGGTGCCGCAGCTTGCCTGGTCTGTAAGGCTGACCAATGGCAAGGTTTAGTCATTAAAATACAAAAGAAATATCACTACATTTCCCCTTTTTGTCTAAACTTCCTGTTGCCTGCAAGCCAAGATTCAGGACACTTGGCTACTTCTCCAGCACCATATTTGCCTGCACACTGCCATATCCTACCACGATGTTAATGGGCACCACCTCTGAAAAAGTAAGTCATCCCAATTAAATCTTTTCCTTTCTAAGAGTTACGGTGGTCATGGAGGCTCTTCACAGCAATAGAAGCCCTAGGACAGAAGTTGGTGCCAGGGACTGTGGTATTGCTGTGATAGGCCTGACCATGCCTTTGTTCGGAGGAATGTGGACTTTGGGGTTCTGGGTTAGGAAAGCAGTGGAATGCTCTAAGCACTGCTTGATGAGTTCTGTTGTGTTAACACTACTTCCCCAGAGGATGTGGAAATCCTGATTCTTACTCACTTGTACACGTGACGTGGGTTGAAAGGAGGATTCTTACAGTAGATCAATTAAAGATGAAATCCCTGGGTTTAACCCTAATCCCATAGAAGTGTGTCCTTATAAAGAAGCACAGTTCTAGGCTGGCAAAATGACACAGCGGTAGAGACGCCTGCAACCAGGCCTGACAGCCCGTGTTCGAGCTCTGGGATCCGCATGGTGAAGCAGGACTGGCTGCCACAAGTTGACCTCTGGCCTCAGCACATGTGCTGTGACACATTTGTCCCCAAATAAAATAAAATAAACAAATAATGTAAGTTTTGGAAAGAAAAGCTGTGGAACTCTGTAGAGGAACATAGGAGAATGCCGTGGAGCGGAGGTAGACTGGGGAGCTGAGTCTGAACACCAAGGAGCAGCAATGTGTGCCTCAAGTCCACCAGAGGCTGAGAGAGGTGTGTGGGGTGGATTCCTCCTCACAGCCCTCACGAGGAACTACCATCCTATCAGAGTTCCAGCCTCCAGAAACGGTCGGTGCCTGTGGTTCAAGCTACTTCATCTGTAGTCCTCTGTACAGAAGGGAAACGATGCTTTCAAAGGAAGAGAGAATGCGGATTCCCTTCTGTAGGTTCCCTGCGTATTGTTGCTGTTCCTGGTTGAGGGCAGCTCTGACGTCAGAGGCCTCCTCCAGACCCAGTCGCTAGCTGAGGTTGATGTCTGACCACTCCCACAAACACTCTTATGCATTACCCTTGGTCCCTAATGTAGCAACATTCAGAGATGCGTCTCCGGAAGGTAACTGGAGCTTGTGCTGATCCCATGAACCCATGAAAAACTAATTTATCAACTTACAGCTTAATGGGCAATTAGGAGACACTTTAGGAGGTAAGGTCTAGTCAGGGTGTGCCTCTGGAGGTAGATGGTCCTTCCCACCCCACCTGCTAACTTCTCCTGTTTTACTTCCCAGCCGACCATTATGAGCACTCTTGCTCTACCATGGGATCCTCACCATGATGGTGCTAGGATAACGCCCCTCAACCCCCTGAAACTAAGAGCCAAGAAGAAACTTTTCCTCCCCTTTAAGTTTCCCCATTCAGGAGTTTTGTCTAAGTGATGGATGTTAACACCACAGCCTTGATGACGTGAAAAAGAACCACCTTTGTGGACATCATGTTCTAATGAATCCAACTCTGCTTTTCAGGGGTTCTTTAGTCTCTTTAAAAAGATTTTACCTTTATTTTTAATTATGTGTATGTGGAACAAGGTGGAAGGTGCACTTGGGTGTAGTGCCCTTGAAAACCAGAAGACGGCATTGACTTTTTTGGAGCTACATGTTGTTTAAGCCACCTAAGGCTGGTGATGGGAGCCAAGCACAAGTCCTCTGGGAAAGCAGTGAGCTCTCCTAACCACTGAGACACCGCCTCATTCCTTAGGGGTTCTTTAAATTTCCAGTATCATTTAAATTTCCCTTTAATTATTACTTAATAGCTATCCCTCTGGGGCCTGGAGAGATGGCTCAATGATTAAGATCAAATACTGCTCCTCCAGAGAACCTGAGTTTGATTCTCAGCATCCATCTCAAGTAGTTCACAATCACTTGTAACTTCAGCTCCAGGGAATCCAAATTCCTCTTCTGCCCTTGGAAGGGCATCGTATGCTTATACTCCACACAGATACGCATCTATCTGTCAGAGCCTGCTCAGGCAGAACTCAGTTGGGGGTTTTCTGGGAAGGGGTGCTGAGGCTGAGGAAATGTTAGATTAAGACAGAAACACGGATAAATGGGAGGACGGAAGGTCAGTATTAAAACTCTGGGCTGTTTGGCTGATTTGACATGACCAGACAGACCTCCTGATTCTATCCTGTCTAATGTTTCTTTTATCTGAATTTCCTTTGGCCTCGAGGATCCCCTATCCAAACCCCTAGCTGACTTTGTAGGAGCCGGCTCATACATCTAGCCGGCTCCTTTGGGGCCGTCTGAATATATAATA
>NW_026067950.1:5017852-5248119 GCF_014885135.2 Alexandromys fortis | reverse complement strand
ACTTTAGTGAATAACTAAAAATAAAATAAATCTTTTTTAAAAAGTCCCCAGAAGTTATTATTGTGTTTGATTTTTTTAACTAAGTATCCTCTGGATGAATGAGGTTTTAGTTCATGGAATAAATTCCTCTCTGGCCTTATTTTGAAAGCATAAGAAACTGATTTATATGAGACATACCAGGAACTTTATAAATAGTGAATGAATTACGAAAGAGGCATACCTACACAGGCCAGCAGGCTTCATAGCAGGTAGAATTAATTTAAGAAATTTCTAGAAGAGCCAGGAGACAGGGAGCAGTGCTATGAAACACTGTCATCCTGACCTGACTGGGCCAAACACACAGCGCTATGGGCACCTACACAGATAGGGATATTTTGTGTTTTGATGAATAAGGCTTGTCTGAAGATCAGAATGCAGAGCTAAGCCCCTAGCGGCCAGGGAGTGGCGGCACACACATTTAATCCCAAGCCATGCAGAGACTTGGGTTCCCAGCCCTCCAATCTTAGGCCTTCCACCCCAGTCTGCCACCCCCCCCCCATCCCATCCACTCCCTGCATCCCACCCCCTGCAAAGTGACTGGGCCATGGTCAGCTCAGATGCTTGGGGTTCAGATTCACCTAGGATTACACGATAAAACACAGGATGCCTAGTTAAATATAAGTTTCAAGAGATTTTAAAGCTACAAAGCTTTAGTAGAGATATAGACCAGATTTAGTAAACTTCTACTAGAAGGCATTTGTTGTTAATGAACCCCCCCACACACACACTTTATTTATATACACCAGGGCGCCTCTGTGGCTTAAATGTCACTTTCTCAAAGGAGGCACTCCGAAGACCCACTCTAAGGTAAGTTATCCTATTGGTCTTCAGATGACACCATTGTTTGCTGTCTTCTCAATCACACTGATGGATTTGGAAGTGTATTTATGTGTCTGTACTTATTTGATCCGAGTCAGCCTTCCCCAGAAAGCCAAACGTCGTGGTGCTTTTGTTTGCTATTATGCTACTGAGCCCGTGACATTTATTAGATATTCGGCATGTGTTTGGCCATTGACTGGACGTATGAATGAATGAATGAACCGGGCAAAGTCTTATGTAGGAAAATGCCATGTTTTATTTCCACCTAATGTATTTGGTTAGACACGTAATGAATCCATAGATTCACGGGGAAAGATCCATCGAGGAGTTAATGGAATTTTCACAGAATCTGTTAGGAGTTGCATTGTGTCTCTTTAGATCAGGCAACACACAGCTCTATCTATAAAGGGGTTCAAAGAATTCCGGATTAACCGTAGCCTCCTCTAACACAGCGAATCTGCCCTTCAGATTGCTGGTTCTGTTCTACAGCAGAATTCTGAATAGATGTCTTCTTCGATTCATTTGTTTAAAATGTTCCAATTAAACCAAGACACACCACTGTTTATTAATTGGAGAATGAGCACTCATATACGCACACACACTCACACACACATATATACTCATACACACGCTCACAAACACACTCACATACATACATTCACACACACTTGCACACACATACACTCACACACTCATATACGCTCACACACTCATACAAACACACTGACACACTCATACATACACAAACACACTGATACACTCATACACACACACACACTGACATACTCACACACACACGACTTCTAAAGATCTTCATTTCCACTCTCTTTTTAGCTGTCAATCTTTATTCAGTGTAGCACTTTAAAGGAATAAGGGGCAAAGGCAGGTGGATCTCTGTGAGTCTGAGGCCAGCCTAGTCTACGTAGTGAGTACCAGGACAACCAGGGGTAAAGAGACCCTGCCTTAAAAAAAAAATTGTCTTGTATCTGCTGAAGCTATTTCCCGCCATCCTCTGTAGGTTTTCTTGTGTGTGTGCTGATGTATACGCACAGAAGTCTTTCTGCTTGTCATTAACTTTGCCAGCTCATGCTGGTGAGGTCCAGGCCACAGGCCGTGGAAGACGCAGCTTCTCAAACCCACAGGTCTATAGCCTAATGGTATGTTGCAAATTAGTCCCAAGTTCAGCATGTCTCCAGTCTCACACAGACGCAGAGCCCTGCAAATCTGGGAGCACTGTGGCTGCTGGCCACTGCAGAGTTGGTTCAGAGTCCCAAAGCGGTTTGAGAACTGCATCCACTTGCTTAGCTAAGAATGGAAATAAAATGTAGCCAAAAATATACGCAAAGCAAACAAAGCAAAACCAAACCCTTAAGATTATGTAATAGTTTTCTAGTCAGACAGACTGGCTTTTTTATATATATAAGAAAATACAACCACATGGCAAATTATTTTAACTTCTATGGTTTACTGGAAGACATTGCAGTTTTCTGCCAGTCCCAGACCAGCTTCGTGTCATGGGGGAAATGTCACACAGCTGGACAACTCTGGGTTCACACCTTCATCCTCCTGGCAGCCACTTTCCACCCCGGACCCCACAAATTTCTAATCAGAGCTGCAGAGGTGGGAGGCACTAGCCATTGAGGCATCTGGAAACCGGGAAAATGCGTGCTTTGGAGCGTGTGACACACATTTGCTGTGCCAGTGAGCATGCCAAAGGATCAGATTAGGCAAACTCCTTGCTATGGCCTGTCCAAGGAAGTTCACCACCGTTAATTTAAGTGTTTCTTTTTTTAATCAGTACCTGAGATGTATACCTAAGTAAAATATAAGAAATACATAAAAATATGAGGAAGGGGGAGAGGGTGACAGGAAGGGAGGGAGGGAAGGAAAGAAAATTTAGAGAAAAATCTTTAATTTTGGAGAGGAAGCATTGTTTTTCTTTGCAGATTAGCAAATAAATTTAATGTGACTGTGCTACTATTTTTGCTAAATTCAATAGCTGCTTGCAACATGAATATGTGCTGACATCTCTTTTTTAAAATTTAATTTATTTTTATTAGCAATGCATTTACATAGTTCAAAACAAACCCTGGCTGGCATATAACAAAAGCTTTTTTCCCCCCTCTCTTTCCACTCCATTCCCAATCCTTCTTCCATGCCTCTTTTATTTTCTTTCAAAGTTTTCAGGATTTTCTTTATATTTAAACACAAGCGTCAGCATTTTCGGGAACAGGCACGGGTGAAAAGAATCCAAACCAAATTGTAGCAAACACAAAGCCTTGGTCAGATCTTTGAGTTTCCCAGTGGTTGGACCTTCTCACTCGCTCTGGTCTTTTGATTTCAAAATTAGGATTCTATGCTAAAATAGTTAAGATTATAGGCATGTCTGTGGAAAGTTAATTATTTTTCCATAGGAAGTGAACCAAGCTGGGTTCTCGCAAAGTTCTGAAGATGATTTTTTTCTCTCGCTAGGTGGCGCTCACGTGCCTAGAGGTCTCTGAGTAGCCTGGCATCTGCAGATCAACAAGCCTTGGGTGGTTACCATGGAGACCCCCAATAGCACACAGAGAGCAGAACTTCAGTATTTCCCTCTCTCTGAAGAATGGCTCTTCTAGCCATGGTTTTGCTCCTTGCTGTGTGTAACCTGGTAAGTAAAGAGAAAACCTTGCTTCATTGGTATTTCTCTGCAGGGTGAATTATGTAAGGTTTGTGCCTGGGAGAAGGGACCCGTGGACCACTGCTTTGACTTGCAGGACAAAGCCTGAGAAAATTGGAAAGTATCCCTCATTGTAATGATACTTCACTTGTATTTTTAATAAATAAAGCATGCCAAAATGATGGGGAAGTTCTGTCAACCAATCACAGCTACCTGGATCCCAAAAAGAAAAACTGGGAGGACCCAGGTGCGCTCTCTCTCTCTCTCTCTCTCTCTCTCTCTCTCTCTCTCTCTCTCTCTCTCTCTCTCTCTCTCTCTCCACGGCTCCCACCGGACAGATAGGAAGTCGGACCTCCCACTCTTGTAGGGTGAATTTCCCCTTACAACCATTAAAATGTAACTGTTATTCTTGAGCTGGCCTGGTTATTTATCCTACCGACCTAATTCGCAACACCAAAGTTCAGGGAGTAAAGCAACCCCACTGGTCAGCCTTACAGACTAGGCAGTGAAGATACACACATTTAATCCCAGTAGCCACATGAGTTTGCCATAGAAACTGGGCGGTAAGATGAACGCCTTTAATTCCAGCCCTAGAGAGGGATATGAGATGGGACGAGACAGCTCTCCATCTCTTTCTGAGATTCCTGGAGGCAGGATCGCCATTTCAGACTGAGGTAGAAGTAAGAGCCAGTGACTGGCTGTTTTGCTTTTCTGACCCTCAGATTGAACCCCAATGTCTCTGGGTTTTTATTAATCGTGTTACACATCACCCGTGAATAATTTGGAAGGTGTTCTTACTTTTCTCTGAAGACCCTGAAGTTCATCTCATAACAAAACAGGCTTTAAACATCCTAGAAACATTCTATTACCCTTCTGGGTATAGAAACAACCACCGCCTTATAAAGGGGCCAAAGTGATTTGTCCATCCATGTTGTAATAAGAGCGGTGGGGCTGCGTCCCCAGCACCCGGCCGCCTGCTAGCTTATGCCCCGAAATAACAACACACAAACTGTATTCTTTTCAACACTGCTTGGCCCATTATCTCTAGCCCTTACGGGTTAATTCTCATATCCCCATCAACCCATCTCTAATAAACTGTGGCATCAGTCTTACCTGGAAAGATTCAGCATGTCTGACCTGGCAGCTTGCTTCATGGTGTCTGGCTCATAGAGCAGAACTATCGAGTCTGCCCAGGAGAGGGGAGCATGGCGTCTGTGAGCTCACTTCCTCTTCCTCCCAGGATTCTGTTCTGTTTACTCCACCCACCTATGTTCTAACCTATCAGGGCAAGCAGTTTCTTTATTTAATTAACCAATGACCTTCCTCCATCACATCCAGACTCCTCCCACCCCATGTAGTGATTGCAGGAAAACCCAAGCATTTCTCTCTTGACATTTAACCAGAACAAAAAGCCAGGCACTCCAACAGGCAATGAGAAGGGGGGGGGGGGGAATCCAACCAAGATAAAGGAGATATACACGGGATAACTTTAATTAGCTACATTTTATATCAAACACAGGTTTTTGCATGTTAGTTCACCCGCTATTACCCCCTTGTGTGTGACAGAAGTCCTCTATCTCAGGGCTTCTTGCGCATGAGGACACAAGCAAGCTTCTGTGGGGTCCTGGAGGTGCAGGGTGGACGTTGGTGAGATACAACGGAAAGGCCTTTGAGAAGAAATACACAGCTGGCTAGAAGAAATGAGGGAGACACGCCGCTTGTTTTTAAGCAACAGAAGTCTCAGCACATGGTACCTGTGTTCTAGAGAGAGTCTGGGAGCCAGTCACCTGACGTTTCCCTATGCCTGGTGTCCTGAGCTTTGCTCTGGTGTGGTCCGCAAAGTGCAAAGGCGGCAAAGTTTCCAGCCTGTGAAGACTCAGAGAGAATGGTCCCAGAGGCATAACCCACTGTCCCTGCTGCCCCCCAGCCTCCTGCCAATGTCCAGCTGTACACAGAAGTGCTGTCACCATCAAAGTCTCTCACAGTGTTCTCCAGTGCCTAGAGGAGGAAAGCGGAACAGCCCTCCCTACAAAGAACACCCCTTCCCAGCACTGTGGCGACAGCTTGTTTGTACTCTAACAAGTAAAGCTTGCCTGAAGATGAAGGGCAGAGCTAGCCACTAGTTCACAATAGAGGTCTGGAGGTCTGTACAGACAGGCAGAAAGTGATATGGCTGGGCAGAGAGAGGAATATAAGGTGGGAGGAGACAGGAGTTTGGCCCTTTTTGGTTGAGGAGTTAGCAAGGCAAGAGTTGGCTGTGGCTTGCTCCTTCCCCTCTTAGATCTTTCAGCATTTGCCCCATATCTGGCTCTGGGTTTTTTTTTTAAGACCAATTAGAACTTGTGCAATACAGGATATCTTCTTCAATTCCATCTCTTTGAAACTGGCCAAGTTTAAGTGACCGTCTATCCACACTCAATCAATGTCCTTTGCATATACTATGTTGCTTCAATCACCCATGTAATCATCCCAAATAAAAATGGCCATAGTGGAGATGCTGTGGCCACCATTTCCTTGGGCCATCAAACTCCAAGTACCTTTTACCCAAATTGCATCCTAATTATTGTTTATTGGGAATGGCAAGATAGCATGGCGTATCTCTTGTAGGGGGCCGTGTAAGAGGGAATCTAGAACAGGTTCCTGACTTCTGATGATGTGGTCCGTGAAGGCAGAAAACACAAAGACACAAAAACACAACAGCGAATCCATGACTCATGGCATGCCATGATAAAGGATCTCTGAGGACACAGTCTTCCAGGAAGGAAGTCATACAAAAGGCATAAGGACTTGACAGCTGTCTCAAAGGCCAATCAGAAATCTCAGCAGACCCGGAGGAACCGCTCCAGGTGGATGAACAGTGTGACTGGATGGGCCTTGGTGGAGTCTGTGGAAACCGGAAAAGAGTGGGCTGTGAGCTGGAAATGTGGATTGAGGCCAGAGTGTGGAAGGAAACTAAGGCGCTTGGACCTCATCCTAGTGGTAATGAAGAGATAATGAAGATTTTTAATTAAGGGTTTGGCATGATTAAGTGGTGTTTTAGGGAGATTACTGTGGCAGCAGTGAATTGGACGGGGGGGGGGGGGACAAGTAAGAGATTAGCTAGGATGCTATTATAATTATCCAGGCTTGAAGCAGCAGGGGTCTAGGGGCAGTGGGAATAGAAAGGAAGGGTGGAGCGAGAGAGATAGCAGGAGGGGATGCCAGGACAGTCGTGGCGACTCAGGGATGTGCCTGACAAAAGAAAACCAGGGCAGTAGTGAGGGCAGGGAATCAGGAGAGATGGTCGCAGGGGGGCAAAGGGTGAACAGGGAGTTGGCATAGCTGAACCTCAGTGGCTTCATGATGACCTGTGATGGAGCCCTGCAGGGCAGCCAGCAAAGCTACATGGGTGCTTGGAGCAACCTCTCTCCTGAAAGTCAGCCCGACCTCGTTCCTCAGAAAGACCTGCCACCCAGTGACTAAGCAGTTACCACGGAGTATGTGTATTTGGGGATGTGTTACTACATACCAACAGCAATGAGTGTGTGTATTTGGGGATGTGTTACTACATACCAACAGCAAGGAGCGTGTGTATTTGGGGATGTGTTACTACACACCAACAGCAAGAAAGACGGAATCCAGGTCATTTGTTGAATATTTTAAACTCCCAGAAAATGACTTTTTGATAAGTCACCCAACTATTTCAAGTGGATATTTTTAAAGGCAAATTTCCCAGGTAATATTCCCAAATGTTTAAATTTCCTCCTTCTGGGAGGATCAGCTTTACGGCACCCAGTACTGTTCAATTACAGAGTCATTTCCATGTTGAACGTGGCGGAGGCTGTGCGGTCTTGCTGGGACTCTGCAACTGCCTCACGACTCAGGGTGAAATGTACAAGAGCCCCCATAATCCTCCTCCTCAAAGGCCCCTTACCTAATTCTCTCATGCAAATTAGCCAGAAGAGAGCCTTCCAGATTGTATTTATCAGGGAAGCGCATTCTTCTAGCAAAAGGGACCAACTTGAAGAAGCACCACGTCCTTTCGCGCATGCCCGTGACTGATGGCTTGTGGCCACTTGGAATTCCACCAACACAGATGCCTCCTGGCACTTTGCTTTAAAAGGGAGCACACTGTGCATCAAAATGTGACCATGGTACCAATAAAGTAGCTGTGGACTTCACCCTCGGGTGTGACATTCAGCAACTGAAGACTTTTCTCATGTGACTCAGTGAACACTGTTGAGTTTCTGCTACGAATTCAAGGGTCCCAAACAAGTCAGGTAAGTGAACTATTGCCCAAAAAAAAGATCAGAGAGAGGAGAAACTTCACTTAAACCTTAAGAAAGAAATACTGGGGAAGAGTTCACCTCCAAATCAAGAGGAGAAAACACCCACACATGCCTCTGAACAGTACTTGGCTTTCTATGAGACTCACAGCTGTTTGGAATTTCTAGGTATTTAATTTCTAAAATTAGTTAATTTATTTTTTGTGTATGTGTGAATGTGTGCCGTCTGTACAGGAGCCTGCCAAAGTCAGAGGAAATGATCAGACATCCTGTAACTGGAGTTACACACTACTGTAAGCCATCATGTAGGTGCCAGGAACCGAACCCAGGTCCTCTGCAAGAGTCTTAGCCTCCCTTTATCTCTGAGCCATCTCTTCAGCCCCATTCTAGGTAATTTAAGTATGGGTTTCAGCTGTGAATTTAAGTAGGTCCCGTGGTATTTATAACATGAGGGTGTCAAGAGCAGATCCGTAGTTAGTTAGAGGAGTTACAATTGTCTTGACTGCCTGTGGATGTGGGCACTTAATGTTCACCTCACTGGTCCAGTCTTCACCTGCCTTCAAAGTGCACAGACTGACTCAGCTGCCCAAGCCATCTCTGGTAGATGGACGAGGTAGCAGAACAGGCTTCCTTCCAGCTGAACCCACCATGGGCAGGGACCTGGAAGAGTATGATGAGGTCTTATGCATCTCTTCCCCCACCACAACCTCTCCTCACACATGCCGGCTTAGCAGCTATTCTTATTCCCCAGTTCTGTGCCCTAAATTGCTATCCTTAACCAAGTATCCTGGCATGAACTACGCTTTATAGAAGATGGAGAATTTTTATTACATAATCAGGAAGTTCCAACAACCCAAGCAGACTGGATCAGACTGGCAGAGAGCCCCTTCCTTTTTCACTGAAGGTCCTGGCAGGTCTGAAGTCACATCTTTGATAATATCTATGTATCCCAAGCACTGTTCTGTGGATCTGCCACCCAACTAAAAATCCCCTCAGACTTCTTCAGAATGACCCCAAACCTTGATTTGAAGCCCTTAGGAGCAAATAATTGACAAGAGTTCTGGGCTCAGAAATAGGTGGAAATACACAGAAATATGTATTTTCGTTTTTACTGAATTGGTTAAAACTTTCTCTGGTGTACCTAAAGTTTCAGTTACTCTGCGTTAAGGTAAGTTCAGTTTTGGTATTAAGGTACATCTCCTTGCACGTGTTACAGCTCATTGTCCCTGGGTACCGTATGAGAAAACATGGGCTGGAAGGTGGCTCGGAGAGGAAAGAACACCTGCCACCAAAGCCAGCGATCTGGGTTCTGTCCTGAGGATGCTGCCCGTGTCAGGAGGAAGCTACTTCCACAAGCTGTTCTTTGACAGGTGTGCCACAGCTTGTGTCCTCTTGTGGCCACAGAACAAACACTGAAATAACAGAGAAACAAACAAACAAACACCCAGTGAAGAGTCCAGCCTCAGCCCATCCCCAGCAACCTGAGTCCGAAGTTTGGTCTTTGTTTCCTTCAGGAAAAAAAAAATTTACGAAGGTCAAAACTAATCTTTTTCCAGTTGTTCTTGGGTGAAAGTAAATTCCGAATTTGTCTGTTATGAATCTGTTGCCCTTTATTATGTGTCAGAAGTGGAAACATTGGCGGGCTGGACTGTGGCCATGATATATGGCTTTACACACTCTCTTCTCCTTGTTGAACGGGCATCTTTTCATGAAGTACGTCTGAAAGGGAAGACTATGCCTTCAAGTCGCAGGGCTCCCAATCCGTCACTAGTCACCAGCGGGATTAGTGATTCGCCTGGCAATGAGCTCGGAAAATTTCAGGACCAAAGATCTCCAAACTGTTCAAGCTTCTGCTACTATCATCACACACTGAACAGGAAACACAGGGCCTAGGATCCATGAAGCAGGGGCAGAAGTGATAGCTCAGTGGTTAAGATCACCGGCTGTTTTTCCAAAGGACTTGGGTTCGATTCCCAGCACCTACTTGGTGGCTCACATTCACCCGTGGCTCCAGGGAATTAAACAACCTCTTGTAGCATGAATTCTAATTGTTCTTAAAAAATAAAACCCTGGAGTCAGGTGTTAGAGGGTGGAAGTGAGATCAGAGGAGCAGAGCAGTCAGCCCCTAGAGAGTTCTTACCTCAACCAATGTTCAGACCAAAGGGCAATCCTCAGACTACACTGAGCTCCTGTCTCCTCCTGCCTTATATTCCTCTCTCCACCCAACCATATCACTCCTGTCTCCACTTTCCTAGTGCTGGGATTAACGGCGTGGAATCCCAAGTGCTGGGATCACCTCTGTGTGTTTCTCGTGTAGCTCAGAGTAGCCTTGAACTCACAGAAATCTGTCTGCCTCTGTCTCCTGAGTGCTGGAATTAAAGGTGTGTCACCACTGCCCGACCTCTATGGCTAACGAGTGACTTAGCTCTGCACCCTGATCTTCAGGCAAGCTTTATTTGTTAGATTACAAACAAAATATCACTACAACCTTTTCTTGCATCTGTGGATAGCAGGCATACTCTTGGTACACAAACGTACGTGCAGATAAAACACCTGCATGTGTAAAGATTTATTTAAAAATTGATGGAACATTTACTTGATTGGATTTCAGGGAAGGAGGAGAGGGATACTAGTCAGACGCTGAAGAGAGCACAGTGGCGAGGACTTCCCCAGTGAAGGCTCCGAGCATTAACGGTAAGCTGACCACTCTGCTAGTTTAACATCAGGAAATAGTAAAAGGTCTCGGAACAGTTGGCTGTCACATTTCATCAGCTACACCTGAAACAAACTGCTTCAGATTCAGGAACCCAGAAACCAACTTCTTCCTCAGAGAATTGTGGTGGACAAGGTTGAATCACGGAGTAGGTGGCTCAGGAAAAGGAACTACAAATGCCCCATCAGTGGCCTCTAAGACCACCCTATCAGCATCTAGAAGCCGCTTTACACTGCCACTATGAGACATACTTTCTTTGGCTTTGTCTCTGACATAGCAAAGCCCATAGTGACTTCAGGGTCCATAGCAAAGCCCATAGTGACTTCAGGGTTCATAGTAAAGCTCATAGTGACTTCAGGGTCCACCCAGAGTGCCAAGAAGGCTTAGGATCCGGTTATGCTTCTGTCACCTAACGGCTGCACTTGAAGTTCTGGTAGGACGTTCACAGATTTCCAGCGAGCCTGGAAATCTACCTGAATCCCACCACGTAGTAGTTAAGGACCTCACCAGCTCGAACTTTCTCCCTGTGGGCTGAGACTGAAGAGTCTCCCATGTCCTCTTCTCTTTTGCCCTGTGGTCTTTAGTATGAGCTTACTCACACTAATAATAGTGAGTAATAGAGTGAATACTTGTGAGCTATTACTTATAGACAATTTACATTGGTATAGATTCATATATACTGATACAAATTTAAATTATATTTGTTTTATTGAATATGCTCCTATTTCTGTTTACAATATTTGTGCACCTATGCAAAGTTATTTTGTCATATTGTATGCATACATGCTTCTATCTCTGCTTAAGACATTTGTATATTGATACAATTTTAAGATATATTTATCATATTTTATTATACATTTCTACCCCTGATCAGGATACTTATACATTGTTTACATTTTGAGGTCATTGTCCTCATTTGCTGCACAGTTGTTTAAAGATTGTTTTATATTCTAATATGAAGTCTTAGTTTTTAAGTTATACAGGTATTAAGTATTATAAGTCAATAGTCATCCACGTTTGTCATACTTATAGTTAGACTAATCGGGTTCTTTAGATACATAGAGATTATATCCTGCATAGATAGGTAATCTTCAACCACTTCAAAGAACTCTAGAATATGGCATTTAAGTAATTTAGGATTCTGTTGACATGAGACATGATTGCTCCTGGCAGCACCGATCTAGCCCTGAGAGAATGTTGAGCACTGAAGACACTCCACTTGGAGCTTGTTTTCTTGGCAAAACTGGCCTTTAGGAAAGGAACAGCTCATGCCTCGACCACTGACAAAATGCATGATGTCTGGACAGGACAAGCAGGATACAAGAAAAAAGACTGTCACATCTTGCCAAGACAAATTAAGATGGTTCTGAAATTTTTCCTGCCTTGGAAAATGGTCTGTCAGTTACACTAGGCCTTAGCCAAAGTTGGTTGCTCCAGTGTTTCAAATGAGACTTAGGGTGATGGCCCAGGTAGACAGTTGTCTCTGTCATCTACTGTACATTTTGGAAACTGCTTGATTGCACTTCCTGCCTACTCAAGTAATATTATCTACATTCTCAGGTCTTCAATGGGGTTGAAGACTAGATAGTCATAGTTACTTTCCTCTTAGGACTTAGCCAAGCCATTTCTAATACAAGACTTAGATTCCTTAGGATAGAATAATTATTGAAACATTCAACATATGTTTCTTGCTTAATATTGTTTATGCTGGTTATAATTCTAATTTTATACTTGACATCTGTTCTTATTGTATATAGTTTTGTATTTGGTTTGGAACTCTCTTATTCAGACAGAAGGGGGAGGTGAAGGGGAACCTCCTCAACCAATGGCTTTTGAAAGGCTGGTCCAGGTTGGGTGTGGCTTTGAGTACCAAAAGACACACATCCACCGCTCTTGTTCTCTCTCTGCTCTCACACCTGGATGCTGAATTCTGTTCCTATTCTCCATTGTGATCTATGAGTTCCCCTTAAATAAAAACCCCTTGTTATACCTTATTTGGAACTAGTGTGGGATTACTTTATTCATGTTCTCCTTCTCTGGTGCATTCCCCTTCAACTCACTTTATACAAAGAGTCACATGAGGCCATAGATCATTGTTCTCTTCCTTTCATGGAAAAACTGGAAGAGTTCTGTACTGAGAGGAACAGTAGAGTCCATTGGCATCATATTAAATCTTTCCCTGGGTTCAAGGATTAATGAGAGTTCAGAAAGTCAAGGTAACAAAAGAAATTAGCTCTGTAGAGGATCCCAATTTTGACTGCACAGGTTGCGTACCAACCAACCACTGAAACACCACTTAAAAGTATCATAGTACGCAGCCATTGGTAGTAGCCCTGTGTAGCTGGGGTGGTCATGGAGGCAAACAGACTATTAGCCAGAGGATGTGTGATCAAAGGCAAGCAAAAATGCTTGAGCAAACCAATGAGACACTCGCTGACTGGATAATGAGGCCACATGTATGTGAACTAGTTGATTACCAAGCCTATAGGAGGACATGTGAGACATGAAAGAGTATTTTAATACATCCAGACATGTAACAAGAGAGGAGAAACGAATGTTGAGGTGGGCAAGGTTCATGGTACTGAGTCAGATAAATAAGATTTTAAGGATGAGTTGACAGGTTATCACAGAAGCATGTGGAAGTTGGGTGCTTGCTGAAGGGACTCTGGCCAGCTTGGGCTGGGCAAGCATGGCTCTGGCTGGCCCTGCCCTTCTCTCCCATTCCCTCTGCCTTGCTAAAAATCGTTAGATTATATTCCTAAAGCTAGTCATCAAGGTCTAGTCCATTATTTGACCACTTCCTCTTCCTGAAGCTGACTACCAAGGTCCAGCTATCAAAGTACTGAAGTCCAGCAATCAAAAGCCCCTTTGGTTCATCTAATTAATATGCCCTATTAAGCACCTCATCTTAACCCAGGTTGTCCCCTTGTGCCTTTATAAACCTACATTTTCCTATGGGCCATGTCTGTCTCCTCTTTATCCAGAGACAGTCCTTTGTCTTTCTGGGACAAATACTTCTGCCCCCTTTCTCTTGTTCCCTTCTCCTTCTTCCTCTGCCACCATCTTTGTCCCTTATCCCCATCCTCTGTCCCCCTGGGGCAAATAAATCTTCTTTGTGCTGAGAACTTGGTCTTGGGGTCCTGAGCCGATACTTGTTCCTTCACCTGCTGTTTCCTAAGGTGGACATTGTCTACATGGACAATTCTCTTTGGGGATATTCAATATAATAAAAACTGGGGGGCTCTTGACTTTCAAGAGCTTACACTAGAGAATAGACTGTATTTGACTTAGTGTCATAGCTACTTCAATGTGTCAACAAACTGGACTGAATTGAGGCTGTGACTCCATTGCCCGAGGACTTGCTGGCAGGCACAAATGCTGACTTCAATCTTCAGTATGAAATGAAAGCGGGCACACCTTGTATGTGCCCATAACTAACTCCACCGTGAGCTGGAAGTAAGGGCAGGAGGATCAGAGTCAAGTTCATTCTTAGCTACCCAGTGAGTTTGAGGCCATCTTGGGATGCATGAGACCCTGTCTAAAAAACACAAACAAACAAACATAAAAATGAAACAACAAACCAAAACCAACAAAAAGCCTTGACTGGGCTATAATACTCACTTATTGACTAACCATAAATCAAATGATATTCCAAGATGTTTTGTAGCTGTGGTGGACATTGTCATTCATTTGACCTCAAGTAGTAGAGACATAGTAGAGACCCTTGTCATGGATGGGCCTCCTCTGCTCATCTGCACACTTTAGAAGCATACAGTTCCTTAGCAACCTTGCGGAATCAGTTGCTGCCACCTTAACCACCCTACAAAGCATGAGCCAACTCCATATAAGTCTCCTCTGTCTCTGCTGATGTGTGTAGATATATACTAAATATCCTCATGTATGTTCTTAATATGTATTTTATGTATATTTTATATATGGCTGGAGTTCCCTATGGTCACAGGTAGGAAGTCAGCACAACCTTTTTAGGAAAAGCAGGAAATCTGAAGTTTTCCTACTCAAAAGCTTCAAGGACAGATCTAACTGACTAGGTGTAGCCAATTGTGAAATATACCAAAAACCAAAGCTGGGGAAGTCTTCGTTGGCAGCCTGTTAACCTGGGGGTTTTCTGGCTGGCACTATTGGCTTTGGGGACCAAGTAGGAGTTTTGTTCTTTGCTTCCTTCCCTTAGGTGGGGAGCCATCCCATGTATTATCATATGCTAAGCAACAACTTATGTTATTCTACAACACTAGATAACCAAAATATGTCTCCAGATATCCACAAATGACCCCGAGAGGCAGTGTTGTTTGAAAGCCACCATGTTTACACTAAGCATGTGTTGTCCTGGGTCCATTCTCTGTCTGCTGTGACTTCACGGTCCACTCTTTGTGATGATCTCTTAGCATCTGTTGGCTTCAGTTTTATCCTACAGGAAGGATGAAGAGATGAAGACCTCAGGCACCTCTCCAGCCTCCTCACAATCCAGTTCTCACGAGTTCTTCCCCCTCCCTGAACCCAGCGCTTCTATAGAACTCAGAAGAGGGGCTGGGTGTTGAGTATAAAAAACCCCAACAGAGGGGGAACCTGGGGAAGTGAAAGCAATCAATTTTCATTAAATACCGACATTATTAATTTATGCAGGAGTTATATCTAAAAAAGTAAAACAGATAAATATAAAAATTAGACAAACAAAAATAACAAAATTTTTGAAGTAGATGTCCAGCTTCCTAAGAACTCACAAGGACCTGAGAAGGCTCACTGGTGTTAAAGCAGATATGAACCCCAGAGCAGAGGGGCATGCACAGCTCTGAGTGTTCATCACTGAAATGAATCTCTTTTGTGTGGGCATACTATGCGCCAGCAGGCGCACATCAGGACCTGAATTGAGCTCCGCCCCCAGTTCTTCCTCGACAGCACCGCTGGAAAGCTCCGCTGTCAAAGCAGAGCACATTTAGAAACGGAATCCCGTTTTCATAGGGGATGGTTGAGTGAACGGAGCATTTTCACCTTTAGAAAGAGCAGATTGCAGGAGAACAAGATAGCTGCCCCCCAAAGCTGTTGGAAGGGAGAGCCGTTTCATTCTCCTCTGCTCCCTAGAGCGGAGCGGAGCTTGCATTAAGGGGCCACCAGCACAGGGAGGTGGATTTGGGCTCCCATGCAAAGGAAGGAAGGAAACCGAAGGCATTATGTACCCACACAGAGCAGAGCCTGCCAGTGTCCACAGTGGTCTTATCCTATGCAATCCCCATGAGCTGCAACCGTTAGCCCTAGCTTTAAAGCACAGGAAATGGAAACTTGGGAAAGTTGTTTAACTGCTCACGAGGTTACACCGATACTCAGTGTCAGAGTGATGCCCAGAGGTTGGCTCTCCACTCTTACCCCTGAACCATGGACTTTCCAATACCAGTGCTTTCCAAAACATGCACACGTGTTGGGGGTCAGAGGCGGGCCCTTGCATGATAGACAGGTGAAGGTAGACCAGCCACCTCAAGTTGTTTTCCAGTTTGTCTGATGCTGACAAAGCACTTTCCCATTGCAATACTGCATGTGGCTCCATGGATACCCATTGCATAGAAACCCTTTTCATGGAGAGACACTGCACACACACCTACTTGCCCTAGATAAGAAGCCCATGACAGACTATAGTATGGATACCACCAAAGCCCAACTTGGTAAACCAATGAGATTTATTGGGGTTACTTAGAGGAATACGGGTGAGGGGTTACTTACAGGAGCAGAACAGACAGCTGCATCACTAAAGCCCACCCCAACATGAGTGACAGCTCACAAAAGCTGGGAACCAGGAGCACACTGCACAGCCTGCAGGCGGCTCCTCGGGTTGGAGGGTGTACTTTCCAGATGACTCTGATCTAAACCTCTTCCATGCAGCTGGTTTCAGCTTCTTCCAGGTCTGTCTTGGTGGGTTGTTTCCTAATTTTCTGAGAAATCGCCATGCTGATATCCAAAGGGGCTGTACCAGCTTGCACTCCCACCAACAATGCAGGAGTGTTCTCCTTGTTCTACACCCTCTCCAGCATGAGCTACCACTTGTGGTTTTGGTCTTAGCCATTCTGAGAAGTGTAAGATAGTCTCAGAATTGTTTACACTTGCATTTTCTTGATGGATAAAGATGTTGCACATCTTCTTAAGTGTTTCTCAGTCATTTCAGGTCCTTTTGTCGAGAATTCTCTGTTTAGATCTGTACCCCATTTTTAACTGGACAATTCAGTTTGTGCTGTTGACAGAGGTTTCTGTCCTGCCTGGTCCTGTAGACATTCATCCCAAAGAAGTACACAGAGGCCTACATTAATTATAAACTGGTTGTTCTATTAGCTCAGGCTTTCTTATTAACTAACTCTTACATCATACATTAACCCATTATTCTTGTCTGTGTCAGCCATGTGGCTTGGTCCCTTTTATCAGTGAGGCATCCTCATTTTGCTTCCTCTGCATCTGGGTGACAACTTCAGACTGAGCCCGAAGGGGGAAGAAAACATTCTAAGTATCATCGAAGTCCATGGAATGCGAGATCTGGGGTGGGGAGTCTATGGAGAGTCTCTTGAGTAGATCTTTGAAAGGCAGATATGACATCAGGGTAGAGGAAACAAACATAGAAAAACCACAGATTAACTCCCTGAACGAATAATTTACATATGTGAGGATGACTGGCAAGGACCGTATGTATGCCTGTGCAATGGGCAGACACGACGCTGGAAAGATGAAAAGCTAGGTCTCTCTCTCATTGGTTGTCTCTTCCTCTTCCTATTGCTTGTTATGCATTCAGATAGCTAGAAACTGTAAGATCCTTCTGAAGTACAGTGTGGTGTCTTGTGGCAGTCATGGATATGATGAGGAAGAACATTCCATCAACAGTGGATGGGAAGTTTTTAAAGTCAAAACCCTGAGATGAAAAGATAGAGCAGCAAGCACGCAGATCCTTCGCAGGTTCAGGTGTAAATGCTGAGCCATGAAGAGTCTTTTCAATTACGGGACACGGAACACATGCTGCTAATTCAGGATGTTCAGTTACATTTCCTTCTGTAACATGTGGACACAAAGGAACGGTACTGGGAATGCACTTTTAAGATCTATTGGGATGATGTCTTAGGTGGGGTTTTTATTGCTGTGAAGAGGCACCAAGAGAAACTTTTATAAAGGAAAGCATGTAATTGGGTGGCTTGCAGTTTCAGAGGTTTTGTCCATTATCATCATGGTGGGATATGGCGGTGTGCAGTCAGACATGGTGCTGGAGAAGGAGGTGAGCATTGTACATCTTGACCCATAAACAATAGAAAGCGGTCCGACACACTGGGCATGGCTTGAGCACATATGCGACCTCAAAGTCTGCCCCCACAGTGACACATACTCCAACAAGGACATATATACTCCAAAAAAGCCACACCTCTTAATAGTGTCACTCCCTATGAGCTTATGGGGGTAATCCCATTCAAACAGCCACATTCCACTCCCTGACCCACAGAACCTTGTAACAATATCAAAATGCAAAATACATTTATCCCAGCTTCAAAAGTCCCCATAGTCTATCATAGTCTCAACAATGTTTAAAAGTCCAAAGTTCAAAGTCTCTTCTGAGATTCATGCAATCTCTTAACTGTAATCCCCCATAAAAACAAAATCAAAAATTCATATCACATATAACATATAATGGCACAGGATGTACATTACTATTCCAAAATGTAGGAAAAGGAGCATAGTGAGGAAATACTAAACCAAAGCAAGACCCAAACCAACTGGGCCCACTCCGAACTCTGCAGCTCCATGTCTGATGTCAAAGCACTCTTCAGATCTCCAACTCCTCTCAGCTTTATTGACTATAACATACTTCTTCCTCTTGGAGTGGATCCACCCCCTGGTAGCAGTTTTCTTTGGCAGGTATCCCATGACTCTGGCATCTCTAACATCTTGGGGTCTCCAAGGCAATCGAAGTTTCACACAATGGCTTCTCTGGGCTTCTCCATTCAGAGACACCCCTGCCGCATGCTTGGCTTCGGTAGTTCTCCTTGGTTACTGCTTGACTCCAAAGCCAGAACCATGTGACCGAAGCTGCCAAGCTCTACTGCTTGATGGTGCTGGATCACAGCCTCTCGTTCAGTTTCATCTTCACCAGCTTTCTGTTTCCCATGGTTCCTTTCACTGCCTAAGCTTGGCTGTCCTTGAACTTGCTCTGTACACCAGGCTGGCTGTAAACTCAGAGATCAGCCTCTGCCTTCCGAGTGCTGGGATGAAAGCCTTGCACCACCACAGCCAACTCTAATATTTTCTTTAGCTCCTTTGCACAAATTGGAAACTTAGATGGGTGGGATCTTACCTCGAGGTCACTGCTCCCTTTATTCCATTTCTTAATCTGTTTATCTCCTTGAACACAGAACATAGCTCCATTTCATTTCCTGGTACTTCTTTTCTCCTCAAGGTTGCATTTTGTATTTTTCCTTGCTCAGCTTGCTCCTTTTCATTATAAATCTTCATTAGAGTCAAGACTGATAACCACGTGACAGAGACTATACTAGGCTGTTTTGAGATCTCCTCTGCCAAGAAAATTAATCCAAAACTCTTCACTTTAGTCTCAGGCAGACTCTCAGACAAGGGCAAAAAGTAGCCTCTTTCTTCACCAAAATATCTCCAGATCCATCTCTAGGCAACATTAAAATTATTCTACTCTGGAACCTCTTGAACCAGCTCCCCACAGTTCTAATTACTCTTAGCACCACTATCTTCCATGCTCCTAATGGTATGGCCCAATAATCAGTGCTTTCAGCACCAATGTTTTCCTAACCCAGACCCCCAAAGTCCACATTCCTCCAAACAAAAGCATGGTCAGGTCTGGCACAGCAATACCAAAGTCCTGGTACCAGCTTCTGCCCGTGAAGAGGCTCCATGGCCACGGAAGTTCTTACAAAGGGAAACATTTAATTGGACCTGGCTTACAGTTTCAGAGGTTCATTCCATTACCATCACAGTGAGACATGGCTGCATGCAGGCAGACCTGGTGCTGGAGAAGGAGCTGAGAGTTAATGCAGCTTGACCCTCAGGCCAGCAGGAAGTGGACTGAACTTCCTGTGGTTCAGTTAGTCATAGCTTGAGCATAGGAGTCCTCAAAGTCCCCGTGGTGATGCACTCGACAAGGCCACACCTCCTAATAGAACCACTCCTTATAAGCCTGCACATATGTAAGTACACTGCACGAATGCCTGGTACCTGTTAGGCCAGAAGAATGGGCCGGTTTCCTGGAAATTGGAATTAATGACAGCTGAAAGTCACTATGTGGGTGCTGGAAACCAAACAGGAGTCCTTTACAAGAGCAGTAAGTGTCATTAATCATTGGGTCATTTCTCTACCCCTGGTGAGGAATGTTAAAAGTTAACATAGGTCTCCTGTGTTGGTGAGCTTTTGTTGCTCTAACAAACACCTGAGGTGACATAGAATTACAGATGCCAATATAGACATCTCATAGTAGAGAAGACATTTATTGTAGGGAGAGCCCAGAAGTGAAATGGTAGCTGGAGAAGGAAGTGAGTGAGGTACTGGGAAGTTTGCTGTGGGACAATGGTCTTTCATCCTGTCACTTGTATTGTTTTTAATAAAATGTTGATTGGCCAGTAGCCAGGCAAGAAGTAGAGCAATGAGAGCAGGAAAAATTTGAAAAGAGGACGCAGTCTGCAGTCATGACCCAGTTGCAGAGGAAGCAAGATGTGACTGCCTTGTCGAAAAAGGTACCAAGCCACGTGGCTAACATAGACAAGAATAATGGGCTAGTTTAAGATGTAAGAATTAATTAATATGAAAAGCCCGATCTACTAGGCTGATCGGTTTATGATTAATGTTGATCTCTGTGTGTTTATTTGGGACTAAATGGCTATGGAACCTGGTGGGACAGAAACCTCTGTCAACATGTTTCATTTGCTTTGTTGTGTGTGTGTGCGTGTGTGTTTTTAAGGATATATATATATATATATGTATGTATATATATATTATTGCTGCAGGAAGAGTTGCCTGGAGCCATGTCCTTGAGTATATCATAGGGTCTATAAGCATCACCTCCTGGATAACAGCTGTTACAGATAGAAGTTTCTGTCCAGATCAGTCCTGCAGCCATTCAGTTCCAAAGAAATACACAGAGGCTTATATTAATTATAAACTGTTTAGCCTATTGCTCAGGCTTATTGTTAACCAGCTCTTGCAATTTACATTAACCTATAATTCTTGTCTATGTTTAGCCATGAGATTTGGTACCTTTTCTTGGTAAAGCATTCTCATCTTGCTTCCTCTGTGTCTTGCTGGTGACTGACTCTCTGCTCCCCTCTAAAAAGTCACATTAAGCCAGAAACCATGACTTTGAACACCTGGACAAAAAGGAATGCAGTTTCAATCGTTTAAAGCAGAAAAAAATAAACAATAACAAATGAAGACACAAACATTTCCCCCTCGACTAAAGAGGCCCCCAGACCTATCTGCCTGCAGCCCTGTTGCTAGAATGTGGTACCCCGGAAACAAGTCACCAAGAGCTCTGGTGTTTCAAGGATGTCAGGGAGAACATTATCAGTAGTGAGCCAGGGAAGGGCACATCGTGGAATATGAGCCCAGGGCAATGGTGGAGGGCTTTGATGTGGGAGAGAATTCCTTCCTTACAGCATACTTGGTGCCACATATGAAAGTCAGTGAATGAGATGCATGCTGGGAAATGGATTTCCATTCTGGGAAGGGATGCTGTGGCCGCATCTGGGATGAACTAAAACCTAAGTGGCTGGCTACACCTGTGAAGGATTTTTCTTAATTAAACCACTTGAAATGGGAAAGATCCATCTTTAATCCAGATCTTTTGAGGTAGTAAGATCCATCTTTAATGGGGGCCACACTTTCTGCTGGCAGCCTATATAAAGGACATGGGAGAAAGAGGCTCGCTGTCTTCGCCTGTTTGTCCTTACTGTTTTCTGCCAAGGCTGTTCCTTCACTGGCGTCAGAGCCTACTTCTTCGGGAATCTGGTATACTGGAGACCAGCTGAGACAGCCGGCCTCACAGACTGAACAACTGCTGGATTCATGGACCATCCATTGGCAAACAGGACCACAGCCTGTGCGCCACTCTGATAAATCCCCACATCCTATCAGCTCTTTCCCTCTGGAGAGCCCTGGCAACTACAGAGGCATTCACACAGAGGACCCGAGGAGGGTGCTTCCTGTCCTAGAGCTCTGGAAAGGCAAATTGGCAATCGGGCATAGCAGCTATTACCAGAATTATGGCCATCCCCTACCAATGAGAGGTGGTATCATAGAGACAGTGTGTCTCCCCTCCCCACCCCTTCTGCTCACCTCTGCACACTCTAAGATCCACACATGCTCCTGATCGTCTTGAGTCCATATTTGCTTCCGAGCCATTCTTCAGTCAACAGAACTACCTGGCATTCTGCAAACCTTCTACCAGCTAGCTCTAGACTCCCATACAGGCAGTTTCTATTAGAGTGACCTTCAAATCCATTTAAATGTAATGAAAATTCACCAAGGAACAGGTCGGGAGCTAGGCCGATCTTTAGGGTGATGTAAAGAGATGTCCCAAGCCCGTGTCATTTTTTTGGGAAAGCCCTGGACCTTGTGAGCGGGGTCAGAGCTTGATCTCAGTAATGTCAAATTTCAGCAGGAGCACAAACCTTCTCTAGTGGGTTGAGTTATGTTAGCTCTAGATTTGTGTTTCGCAGACAAACTCTGGTTGGAGGGTATTTGTACCCTGCTCGGATGCACATCCGGCCCAGTCAGAGCTGAGGAGGTCCTTCTGCAAACTGCTTCCCAAGGCTCCCCAGGAAGCTCTGTCAACCGCAGGGCACCGCCTGACCCTGAGGTCCTGAGGACTCGGGCTGCTGGAGCTTGAAGCAAAGGTTTGAAATCCTAAAGACCTGCTGAGTTAGGGATCTTGTTTGGTCTGCCGGGCCTGATCCAAGGCTACACAGTAGCTTCCAATCTGATTCTCGGATCTGAGCAGGTGCTGGGTGCGATCCCGGCTGTCATCAAAAGCGTGTTCAGGAGAGACCCAGGGATATTGAAGTTGGGGGCAGAGAGACTAGCCAAGCTGCCAAGGCCTATTCTGTCCCTTTTCACAGGTTCCAAAGGCCATGGTGCTGTGATTCTAGGGGGACATACACCAAGGGCCATTCACAACGAGAGAAGACGAAGATTTGGGAAGTGTAATGATGGACGGTTGTCCTCCGCGGCCACCCGTGGGTCCACAAACATCGGGAAACAAACGCCTTACCGGAGCGCAGCCTGCTCCTTTACCTCATTTGGCAGGTGGGTGGCTCGGGACCCTCTAGTCGCCAGAAACCAATGTATTGAACTCCTCAGCAACTGCTCTTCTTTGTAACATCAGCTCAAAACTTTGGGAACGGAGAAAAAAAAAAAAAACTGTATCCAAAGATCCAGGAGTCAATGTGAACTTAACTGACCCGTGCCACTCGGGATGCACAGGGGTGTGAGCCACGTGTGGGGCGCACAGAGACTCGCTCAGGCTCTGGCGGAGGCTCAGGACCGCGGGAATCCCGACTGGGCACGGTCCCTCCTCCCCGGCAACGCTAGGCAAGAGGGTACAGCCGCTCATGTTTATTCACGCCCCTTAAACAGCCGGGTTCTCTTAGACATTCATCAACCGCTCGAACTACTCACTCAAGTCTAAGATCTTTCTGTCGATCTGACTGGCTGGCTATTATTTATACTGCAGGAAAAAATTTCAGTTCCTGAAAAGGTCTCACCACCCATTCTGACGTTGGGGTGGCTCACGAGGGAGCTCGTCGCGGGAGCTGCGACTGCGCTCCCGGATTGTCCTAAGGATCTAACCCGAGGTAGTTCAGATTTTTCTGGAAGACTTCACCTTTTCCTTGAAGACGAGGTCCGTTTCGTAGTCCTATGAGAATGCTGTGTCTTTGCTTTAATAGCCGCTCCCCCTCTCCCCGCACCCATCAGACAACTTTCAGCTTGCTAAACAACAACAACAAATGTTTTGAACGCGAAACTTCAGGGGTTAAATTCGTGGATGAGAGAGGGCGGTCCGGGTCACAAATCCTCACTTTAAAGTAATTCCATCCCTGGGGTGGGGCCTTCGGGACGTTCTTCTCTTCGGGAACCCTTTCTTCGGCTGCTGGTCCCGCTGGAGCGAGCGCAACCCCTTTCCTGCTGCCTCCCTCCCCAGCAGGGTTTCAACTTTTCGGCCGACGCAGAAGGAGCCTGGCAGGGAGGTCAGTGTCCTGCTGAGGCCATCAGGGAAGGTCTCAACCCTGCCTTCGCTGACCCCAAATTAGTGTAACTTCCGCCCCTTTGGTCCTCAGTCTGTCTGTCCCTTGACTTTTCTAGACTGGCTGTCCCTCGTTTCTTTGGTGTCGCCCTGTACCCTCTCTTTTGCCCATGCTGTCCCGAAGAACCTTCCAGACTCTGCAGGGCTCCTTACTACACGGCTCCTTCAGCGTCCGTCGACTTGGAACCGGTCCTTGCAAAGTAAGACCACCAAGTCGATGGTTTAAAAAAAAAAAAAAAGCCTCAGCAGAACTTCATTTGAACTTGAGAGAGCTAGGAAATATTTCGGCACACAATTCTCGGGTATTATGCACCCGAAAAAAAAGCCCCACCCAAAAACTTTGGCTTCTGGGGTAGCCCGCGTAAATCTCTAGCATGGTGAAAACTCAGTGTGGACTTGCACGTGTTGGGTTCATTCTCCTGCAAGCTAGAAAATAAAAAAGCTGGGACCCATTCCAAATCTCAGTCTCTCTCTCTGTCTCTCTGTCTCTCTGTCTCTCTCTCTGTCTCTCTCTCTCTCTCTCTCTCTCTCTCTCTCTCTCTCTCTCTCTCTCTCTCTCTCTCTGTGTGTGTGTGTGTGTGTGTGTAGGTGCGCTGTAGGCGCGCTCGTGTGCGTTGACCGAATAAACGAGCTTTTGGAGATGGGCTATCCACTGAGGAAAAAGAAAAGGCTATAAAGGCTCCCAGGACTCTCCAGGTTGCCTGCGGAGGATTTTGGGGAAGACTAGTTGGACTCCCTGGGGGGCCCTAAATTCCGTGAAATACTCTCTGGGAGAGCTGACTTTATGGGAAGCTTGCTCCTCCCTGCTGGAGGTCTTGAGGGCCGTTTTTTCTAAGACTTTTGGCACTGCTCCCCACTTGATGAAAGGTTGGCCCCGGCAGAGACAATCGATATGAGAAGCTTCACTTGGTGTCCTTACAGCAGACAGTGCTTTTCCTTCCGGGATCTCGGCTTTCTGCAAATGGCTAATTACCTTAGGGCGACCCTGAAATCTAATGTGGGGGGGGGGGAGGCAGTTGCTTCGGGAAGTGTGAGTGCAAGAGGAATTAACCATTCAGGAATCTCTTCCGGTGGCGTGCCCGAAGAATACCTTGCAATTTCCCTTAGGAAATCTGGTGTTACTAGTCGCTCTCACTAGAGTTCTTCACCTACAGGCTCGAAATGAGTATTAGGCCGTGTGTCTCCAAGCCTTTGGCTAACACGTCCAAGAAGAGCAACGAGGCCTTTGCAATTTGCACCTAAACTTGCTTGTCAAAAAGTCACTAAATCACCCCTCCCTGAGTGAAACCAGGACCTCAGAGGGGATAGAAATCAGCCGCAGACGTCTTGGGATTTTAGTTTTCTCTCGAGTCCTTTGGAAGGCTGGGCAGCAGAAGTGGCTTGGGGGCGGGGGGGGGGGGCAAGGCGAACGTGGAGGGAGCCCACCAGAGCACGGTTACCCGACCCTTGTCTACTGGGTGCCACTTTCCTGCTTTTCCAGGATACCCCTGAAGGCCCAGCAGCCGCGGCAACCGGAAAACCCAGCCGGACAGCTCCCTGCCTCCCGCGCACCCACTACCCTAATCCTATGACGTAGTTCATCCGAGAGACTCCCTTACCCACAGGTATTTTTGCATAGATCACCCCAAGATTTTCAGATTTGCCCATTTCTAGGGATTTGTATGTTTTGAGAAGAGCCAAAAGCTAGAAGGCTCCAGTCACATTTTAAGATGAGCAAGGCTTTCCCACCACACTGGCACTTAGGCCAAACGGCTAGGGAGGGGGGTGCTTTTTTTTTTTTTTTTTTTTTGAGAACGGGAGGCACTCATTTTTGCCTTAATTGTGAATTTCACTGCCAGTTGTCAGGGAGGCCTGGAGTTGGCTGCCCAGTTCAGAGACCATGAGCCTCCACCTTTGCTAGGACACGACGGCTGGGTGCTCCATAGTCTGCTTTGTTTCATTAACTGAAGGACAGCCGAGACAGCGGCTGCAAAGTTAGACTGCGGGGTAGCCCAGCAGCCGCCAAGCCAGGGAATGAAACACAGGAAAGAAACCCCAAGGCCCATATGGATGCTCCCAGGGCAGGGAACCCAAGGGCGCCCATACCGCGGCAGGGTGGTGTGTAGCCTTGGCTGGCTTCAGCGAAGATGAGTCCTGTCCCTCCTTCCTGTTCACTCTAGGTGGCTAGACGCCAGAAGAGAGTGTGTGTGTGTAAACACAAATAAGGCCTTTTTTTTTTTTAATGCTTGTCTGTAAAGGAGTGAGCAGGGTTTCTTAGAAGAGCAAGCTAGCCCTGCTCTCCCAACTCCATCCAGTGAGGACTGGGAAAAAATGAGAACAGGGATGTGAGTGACGGCTCCTGTAATTTTAATACTTTCTTCTTCTTCTTCCATCACCTCCACCTTCTTTTAGAATTTATCTCCGTCTTTATCAGTGGCCCAAGTAAGCTGGGGGCAAAATCTTCATCAAGGTGGCCGCTCCTTCATGAGTAAGAGCTGGAAAACTGAAAGCTGTACTGCGATCTTCTCGTCCCACGAGGGGGCTGCGCCTCCCCCCACACCTGGCAAATTTATACTCGTTCCTTCATTCACTCACTCATTTCACACTAACTATTCATGGAGCTCACCTATCATGTGCCAGACGCTGACTCCGGAACACAGAAAGAAGGGAAATGCGGCCCTCCCCGTGGAGCCGCAAGGATTGGTCCCCTGGAATGCTTGCCAGGCGCGCTGCGGCACACAGCCCAGCCGGCAGACCCAAGGAAACATAACTTTTACTTCTCCTTTCCCTTTTCCTTTCTTCGGCTAGCAAAGGACCATTAATTAGAAGAATAATTACGGCTACCCTATATTATTCCAACCTGTTCAATTTCTATCTGCTGCAGACAATGCTAATCATGGCAATTATTGCTTCTGTAAACACCCCGAGGCAGCACTCTCCCCCCCCCGCAGTGTGTGTGTGTGTTTAAAGAATATATATAAAAAGTTCCCCCACTCATTTACATAGCTTCATCCTTACCTTTTCCCATTCAGCCAGAGCAAAAAGCATATCTATTCAAAGCCCTTGCAAAAAGCATATCCATTCAAAGGGCATTTAGTCCATTTCTTTCTTGGCGGGTAAACCTATTCATCAATTGTTCTGCCTTGTAGATCGCATTCTAATGCTAATCTAGCGTGTTAAATATCTTTTTGTTCCCCTTTCACCGTTTTGTTATTCAGTTTATCCAGCTTTGGTCACCCATTTTATTTATTTATGCGCCCGCTCCTATTCAGGGGCTCATGTATTTTTTATTATGTTGTTCCGCTGTCACGCAGTGTCAACTTAGTCTATTCAATGGGGGCTACTTGAAGGCCGGAGGGACAAAGCCGGTACACATCGCGCCGCTATTCATTCCGGCCAGCTGGATCGGCTGAAAAAAAAAACCTTGTGAAAAGAATCGCCTCACAATGGACACAGAAGAAGTGCACAATGCTAACAGTTTTCCAAATACCAGCGATTGGTTTCTTCACAATGAGGAAAAAGCCGTCGCTTTTTCTTAGCTCCACTTCAACAAACAACGCTGTCACAAAACCTCCCAACCCCGCGTTTTGTTCCCGGACAAAACCTCCTCGACTGTCTAAACGCTCCCACTGAAGGACAAAAATAAAAAAAAAAAAAGAAGAAAAGAAAATAAAAGCTCTTTTCACTATTTTCTTTTTTTCCCCCCTGCAAGAAAGAAAAGAAAAAGAAAAAAAGGGGGGGGAGAGATTGTCAGTGAATTAATAATATCAGTCTTTTAAAAGAAGAAGGTTGACCTTTGAGATGCACTGGACTGAGGGAGAAAGAACAGGGGAGAGATTAATAAAGTTTGGATCCTTTCTCTCTCTCTCTCTCTCTCTCTCTCTCTCTCTCTCTCTCTCTCTCTCTCTCTCTCTCTCTCTCTCTCTCTCTCTCTCCCCTGCCAGAAAGACGCTGCCACTTCGGGCAGGCGCGACACTTGGGAGGACCCGGCCCGCAGCGCCAAGCTAGCCGCGCTCTGATTGGCTGGCGGGCAAGTCCCTCTCCACCCCAAGTCTGTGCTTCTGCGGCGCCCTTGCAAAGATACCGGGCAGCCTGAGCAAGAGAGGGAGATGGACACTGGTTAGTCCTGGCTGGGGAGGGATGAGACTGTCCGAGGAAGAAAGCTCCGAAGCCTCCTTGTCGGCTTCCCCGAGTCACTCCCCTGGCGGCAGAGTTCTCCAGCACAAGGCCTTTTTGCCCTCACACATCACTTCCACCTGTTTGTTCAAAGCCCAAAGCAACAAGCTCGGCCCTTCTCAGACCAGGTTTGTGTAAAGCTTTGAGGCACCCGCGACTCCAAAGAAACGTCGTGTTTCAAATAAACAAACTGAAAATCAGAAGGGCAGAACCGAGGTGGGGTGATAGGAGAAGAGAGTGAGGTGGCGGAAGGGCAGAGTCGAGAACGCACAGAAATAGAGATGGAGAGGCAAAGAAACCGGCTCTCTTCCCCTGGCCACGGCGCTGTTTCTGTGGCTCACTTTCTGGTACCCAGCACCCGCACAGCCTCCATCCTGCCTGAGCGCTGCTCCTGCTACTCCATGCCCACCCTTAGGACACCCCACCCCGGATACTGCAGTCTGCTTGGCCAGAGGCCCTCTCTGGATGTAGAAGCCGCCAACTTGTTAGTTAAGATCACTGGAGATGCCTGATAAGGAGTCTCGGGAGTCTGCCTACAGAGTGCCAACTGCGGCGGGATGGCTGAGGATGCGTCCCTGGTACTCCTCCCCCCGCCCGCCCTTTTCCCGGTGCCGCCTTTCCTCCCCTTTCCCATCTTCCTAGACTTCTCTCATTCATCTATGCTCGAAAGCCTTTCTCCCAGAAAATACAGAACTTTGGGAAAGGGTGGGAGGAGGGGGCGCGAGGGGGCGGGGTATCTTCTGCGTCTGGGGCCCGAGCTAGTAGGCTGGGCTGAGAGGTAACTAAGATTTAGGGCTGGGGTGATTTCCAGCAAGCCGCAGGAAGTTCCGTGTTGAGAAGTGATGGGCTGCTACAAAAGAGAAAGACGAAGCTTTGAAAGGATTTAATTAACCGTGTCAGGGATAATTACCCCTGGACAGTCCAAATTAGTTTTGCATAATCGCTCAGAACCATATGAATTAACTTATAATATTGAAAAGAGCCCGGGGAATAACAGGAGAGGGATCGTTTTAATTACTGAATCAGGGTCAAACCAGCAGAGCCCATTTCTCACATTTCCAAAACTTTTCATGGTTTTTAAAATATTATTCCGTTGGGAGAAAACAATGACTTTAAAGACTCGGGCACTTATGAAGATGTGCCGCTCGGGCTGACTTCTGTCAATTGGGAAACAGGTTTAAGACTTCTACACACAGAATCCTGCGGCTTCCTAACTCAGGGCTTCGATTTTCCTGAGTTTCAGACACCCCACCCGCCTGCCCTCGAAGTATCTGCCAGTGCCCTGCCCTATCATTTTCTTTCTAAAACTAAAACGCTGTATGGACTTAAACTCGTCTCGAGTGGAGACTTGCCTAGCACTGGAGAGCCAGCCCTCTGGTTAGAATCTGCCACACTGCGCTTCTATTTGAAAGCTATTAGCACGGCAGAATAAAGCCCTAAGGAGGCCAAAAGTTGTACATTTCTGTTGGCAGTGATTACCCTTCCAAGTAAATCCTTAAAGTGCAAATAAGGAATACCCTAAAGATATGTGAACAAATTACACTGATTTAAGTGGCGGGGCTGCTCTGCAAACAAGATAAAGTGGTCGGGCAACTTTCCCTCTGAAAACGTGGCTGGAAACCTGGAGCAGTCTCCCCGTTCTCAAAGGGCTCCCTTCTGCTGGCTCATGAATGCCTGCCCCCACCCCCGAAAGATAATGCAACTACTTGGGTTTTTTTCTTTTTTAAATCTTTCCTATTCACGATTAAAAATGTGATAAATCAGGTTTTTGGCTCTGAATAACAATGACTTGATTTAGATTTCCTAGTAAATCTATTCAAAAGTGAAACAAAGACGGCCTTTGGAGGATACCTTACATTTCACCTGGGCCAGGCACCGTAAGGGCAATTCAGATAAAAATCTTGTTAGGAACTCAACAAGAAATAGAGGATTTTCTCTTTTCCCTGGTTCAGGCTTTATTTAAACTCTTTGTTCAAAAAAATGAACAGAGTTATAGTAAGATTCTAATTTACAGATATAGCTTAGACGCATCTAATATTAAATTAGAAGATCGCACAAGAAATCCATTTACACATAAAAGTTAAAACCAATAATTAAACTTTTAAAACTTTATCTTACATAAAGCCAAAATGAAACTAAATACATGTTAGCAACTTCATTCACAAACATTAGTCAAAATATATACATTTAAAAAGGAAAACGCTATAATTTGAGGATTTTTTTCCTAAAATGTATTTCATCAGAATTTGCAAGTGAACTGCAGGCGGTCTAGAAAATAAGCTATTCGGAAAGGGAACTCCGAAAAACACATTAAACAGCGCGTGCCAGAGGAATGCTAGATGACAATGAGGCATCTTTAAAAACAATTCTGTGCTTTCTTTCTGTTTTTCTTTTCCAGTTTTGCTAAGTAATAAATATATAGTTACGACCCAGACAAAAACGTCTGATTTAATCTTAGATAAAATTGCGATTCTGAAATAGTTCCGCAATTCTTAAAAGTTAACTTTGACATTTGCTCAACATGTTTTTTTTTGTTGTTGTTTTTGAGTCTAAAACTGACTCAAATTTAGGGCAACGAGAATAACACATTTTCTAAGACTCAATGTTTTCATTGACATACACACATTTACAGTCTTGAGGTGAACTCAGCCATGAGGGGAAACCAGCATGCGAGCTTTCCATACTTTCGTAAACCTCGTCACAAGTCCAAGCCAGTGGACTCAGGGAGACTTCTAGTAGATTTTCCAGGGGCAGAATATCCAACTGACAACTTCCACCCGCACAGATTTTTTTTCTTGCATTTCTTTTTCTTGGGGAAGAAAGAAAAAGAAAAGAAAAAAGAGCTCCCGTTTTTATTTACATACGGGATGAAACAAAAGAAACGGTGATCATCTCCCATACAAAGGCCAGATTCGAGCCGGTCACTGGTCAGGAGCAGATCCGGTGTGGGGTCTGCAGAGTTCTGCAGGATTCAAACAGTACGGGCAGAGGACGGCTGTCCGGAGCCACCCTTCTCTAAGAACGTAAGGACAGGTCATCAACTCTCCCCTTTGCCACATTTTTCAAACCTAACGTCAGAACCGGGTGCATGCAACACAGACCGAGGAGGACCGGGAGGGAGGATCGATGAGACACACACACAAAAGCAAAAAATCCAAACAACAAAAACGGGAAAGCCCACCGTTGTGTTAAAGTTTCTCCTCCCACCCACCTCTATGGGTAAACGCAACAGGTTCCGAAGTGCAAAGCAAACACCGAGCTGGCGGAGGCACACAACCTCGCTCTTAAAGCTGGCTGCAGAAGTGCGGGTGGGAAGGGATCCTAGAATCCACACGCACACTCTCGCTCGCGCCCTCGAGCGCTCGGCCACTCAAGCCACGGCTGGCTGGCATCTCCGCCTCTGCCAGACACCTATACATCTATGTATATACAAACCGGCCCCCGGTCGCCCGAGGGCTCACCGGAAGGCCGCCAGTCTCGTACCTATACATATGTACACGTGCGCACTCAGGTCCTCGCGGGTGGGCCCCGCGGGGTCATAGCGCGGCAGCGTAGGCCGCGGGGTAGGGGTCCAGCTGAGGCTTGCCCATGCCTGGCAGCAGGATGTAGGCTAGCGGCGGCTGCAGCCCGGGGCTGGGCCACGCGCTGCAGTTGCAAGGGATCATATAGCCCGGGTTGCTCGGGCTGGGGTGCGAGTGCGTGTGCCCCCCGGCGGCCGCCGCGGCCGCTGCAGCCGCCGCTGCCGCCCCGTGGAAGGCACCCGCGCCCGCGGTCGGGTACCCGAGCGACGATGCATACGGCAGGCCGGACGACGACGAGGAGATCTCTGCCATCTTGGAGCCCAGGTCGAGCAGGGAGTAGGGGCTGCCCGCGGCGGCGGCTGCAGCGGCTGCGGCGGCAGCGGCCGCCGACTGCGGGAAGAAGACGCGCGCGGCGGCGGCGGCCGCCGCGGCCGCCGCCTTCTCCGGGTTGGCGAGCAGGGACTCGGGGACCAGGCCTCCGCCCGCGCCCGCGTGCAGCCCGGCTCCCGCCTTGAGCGCCGGATGCTCGGCGTCCGCCACGCCGCCCAAGCCGTAAGGCACCGGGAAGGCGAACTTGTCCTTCTTGAGCAGCGTCTTGGGCTTGCGCCGGGGCCGGTACTTGTAGTCGGGATGCTCTTTCATGTGCATGGCTCGCAGGCGCTTCGCCTCGTCGATGAACGGCCTCTTCTCCGACTCGGTGAGCAGCTTCCACTCGGCGCCCAGGCGCTTGCTGATCTCGGAGTTGTGCATCTTAGGGTTCTCCTGGGCCATCTTACGCCGCTGAGCCCGCGACCACACCATGAAGGCGTTCATGGGGCGCTTGACGTGGTCCACCGGCTTGGACATGCTGTCGCCGTGCCGCGGCTGCAGCCCGCCGCCGCCGCCACCTGGGCCCTCGGCCTCTGCCCGGAGGAAATCAATGTTGACTGCTAGCGGGCACCCGCTCAGCCGGCGGCCGTGCGTCCGGATGTCGTTCCCGCTCGGGAAGAGGTGAGCTAGAAGACCAGCCCAGGGCCGGGGCGCTGCGTCCTGGGATGCTGGGGTCTCTCTGGCCGAACTCTAGGAAAAATCCTCTCCGGGACCCTGGAACTTCTCGACAGTGTCCCCACTCTGCGGTGGCACTTTGCTCTCTGCTTTCTTTTTGTCCTTCTGTCCGGTTGCCTTTGCTCGCCAACTCCCTGCAGGTGGCCACTGCCCCGAACGGCTCTGCCCTCTCCAATGTCTCCAATGCCTCAAATGCCAAGCAGCCCCGAAAGTTAAGTGAGGGAGGATCCACCAAGTTGAGCCGAGGAGCCCGCCGCCGCGTGCTGCCAAGTGCCAAAGGGGGCTCTCGGCCGCTGGAGTGTTTGGGTTTTCCGCGGTGACTTTCTCATTTGACAGAAGCAGATGGGAGTGGGGGAGGGGTGGCCCGCGAAGAGGAAGAGGAGGGGGAGGGTCTGGGCACACAGAACACCGTGATGGGTAGAAACACAAACACACCACCACACCACCGGCTGGTCCGGTGGAGTCAGGGCGCGCTGATGGATCCCCTGATCCGATAGCTTTGCTGAGGGTGGCCACTGTCCCCTGGCACCTGATTCTGGAGAGTCTCTCCCGCGGCTTCGCTCAGGAGAGGTGAGGAAAGAGATGAGATGAGGTTTTGAGCAAGCTTGAGTCGCCGGATCTTAGTGGAAACCGTCCGGGCTTTCCGAATCGCTGCGCTGGGCTGTCCCCCGGGCCATGCTTGCTCCGCTGGCTCCCAGCCCTTCCAGGCTCGCACGCCGACTCGGGCTCCAGGAGCACTCCAGGCGTGGAGGGCTGCGCCGTGCAGCGCGGCGGGCAGGGCCCGGGCTGCTTCTCCTCCGGCCTCCGGTTGTCGTAGCCAGACACTAGCAACTAACTTCTTGCAAGTTTCCGGCCCGGCTCAGCCGCGCCCCTAGGTGAGCGCGCCGCGAAGCGTGCGCCCGCCTGCGTGTGTGTGCCGTGACCCGGAGTCCCCCTCTCCCGGCTTCTCCCGGGGCGGTGGGTTGGATGGGTGCTGGGACTCAAGGTACTGGAAGAGGGGGATTAAAGAAAACGCGCCATCACCTCGGGTCGCAGGTCTGCGCTGGGGCTGCTCCTGCTTCCCCGACTCGGGGCCCCTTCCGGGCCCAGGCCGTCGCTCCGCCGCTCCCAAGGTGGCTGGAGCCCTTTGTAGCAGCTCAGGTGAGTGTCGCCACCTGCGAGTGTAGGCGCTGGCAGCGGGCGCTGGGTGTGCATGTCCAGCCGCGACAGTGTGTGAGTGTGTGTGAGTGTGTATATCCTGGGTGTGCGGAGGAGGAGGAGCCGGGGACTCCGGGAGGGAGGAGGGACCAGCGGAGCCTCCTCCCGCTCTCCCCCTCCCCGACCTGAAATTAACAGAGTCCCCCCCCCGCGCCCCCACCTCCCGCCTTTCGCCCCCTCCCAACACTCCTCCTCTTACTCTTTTTCACTTTGAGTGCAGGTTTAGGCGAGTGGAGAGTCCGCCGCGCGCCGCGGAGTCTGCGCACTCTTTGGCGCTTGGCAACCCTTGGTGTCACTGGCGGCTGCCCCTGTTCGACCCGGAGCTACAGCGGCTCTGCTGGCAGCTCCGGGAAGCCTCTTTCCGGGAGGATAAAGGTGGTACACCGGAGGAGAGGAGCTGCGAGAACTGCGGTGGAAGAGGGTTAAGCCTGAGGAGGTGTGGTGGGGACGAGGGGGGGAGTCGTCTTCGAAAATATTTGAGACTGTTCCGAAAGGCAAGAAAGTGCTCATTTTCCTTGGAGGGCCGGATGGATCCCGCATTTTCTTGCCTGGTGATGCACTCAGTCCGAGGTAGTGGAGCGAAAAATAGCTTAGGATGGACAGGGCGTTTTTGGGCAAGCTTTCGGCAAAGGAGCGAGCCTGGGCTGAGTCTGAATCCTCATCTTTTACAATTGTCTTCTGCCTTGTTTTGGATTTTTTTTTTTTTAAAATCTGGCCATCAGAGTCATCTTGTCATCTCTTTAATATCACAGTTTCTCCACCGCATGGTGGGGGGGGGGAGGTGCCTCAAATCAGAAGTATAAATCATTTCTCTAAACAAATAAAAACCCATGTTCCACACTGGACTGCGTTTATGCTGTTGGCGCACATTTTCTTGCTTGGTAATTAGAGCAATTATAATTGACGCTCTGAAGAAAAATCAAAAGGCATAGTTTTGTTTGCACCCCCTCTCCCATCTCCCCGGGATTCCCCCCTCCCCCAGGTAGTTTATGCTTCAGGCTGTTTGCTGGCCTTCTTACTTTGGCTGTTTGCAAGTAACAAATTTGTATAAACAGTTAAAATTTTTAAATGTCTTTTTGCAATGTATGTTCAATTTGTTCACACACCGGACCCTTAAAGCACTGATTGAAATTACGGCGTTGCCGTGAACTGTTTTGTGCGTCTATTTATTTAAGAATTAGGCTTGCTTTGTTGCTCGTTTAAATTGAAGAATAGCGATTGCTTTTGAAAATGTTGGTTGGGATGACAGACGTGCCAGTCAGCAGTAGCTAAGTGGCTTCTGTTTTCCTTAGCTGTCATGTTTGTAAATGCTTGTTTCGTATTGTTTTTGCCCTTCTGTTGCTAAAACAATTGAACTGATTACTTTAGAATCCTACTTCTTTAACACACTCTAGAAGACACTGTCATTCACAGACTCTGGGTGGTGCAATGTTAAGACACTAGCAGGTGTAATTACATAGACTAGGATATTAAATATACTGTTTCATGATGATAAACTACAAAATTACCATCTCTGAGCTTTCAGCCTACCAACTTGTATAATAGGTTTGAGAAAAAATATTACACACTGACACACAAAGAGCATATGTATGGAGACACAGTGTATGAAAACTGCTATTCACTAATCATTCTGAATAAAGTTGAGTCTAATAGTGAAAATTATCTTGGCATAAAAATGACTGAAGGTTGGAGATATTAATTCATGTTGGTATTTTAAACGATTTTATGTGTGTCATGTTTGTTTTTGAAATCTTCAATAAATTATGATTGCATTGAAATGTTTGTATATATGACCAAAAGCTATGCTTATATATGCTATATGTTGTCAATATCAAATACATCAGACTTCCTCAGGTAGCCCTGGTGTAAACTGCAATCACACCTTTAAAGTGAACGAACCAAGTTAGACAGTTCTGTAGAGAGCGACGGCACAGACAGGACACGACTATGTGTGTTGCACATTGTGTGTTCACTAGACACAACTTTGCACACTGCAGAATGGGAGGAGTTTGATTTATCTGCTCTGGACTTTTTGAGGATCAGTATTCTTGGCCTGAGACCTTCATATCCAAGAAAGGGCACCCCAGTGATTGTGAGATGAAGTGGGTCCCTGTTATCTGTCAGCCTTTAGACCTCTGGCCTGAAGCTGGCTAACCCCTGTTATGTAGACACACCCAAATCTACACTCACTTTTAATATGCTCCTATGCTGAGTTCCCGTCGGTGGAGTGGTGGGTGCAGTTCTCTCTGAGTGGCCGGTGTGAGGAACTTACAAAGGACAAAGCCCCTTCAGAGACCTGTGAGTGTGATGGTCTTGTCCAAGTCCAGGCTTTCTGCTCAGCAGCCCCTGAAAAGGGTCTGTTTCCCTGAGGGATGCAGTAGCACCTGGAGCTACAGTGTCAGATAGAAAAGAGACACACTTGCAGGGAAGTTTGTGGGCGCCCAGATACTTAGCTTCCTTCTTCTTTTCCCTTATAGCCTCCTCTGTAATTGGTCTCCTTTCCAACCCCACAACCTTCACTAGGAGGCAGCAATGAGGTTGGTTGGAGTAGAAAAGTACCTGGCAACAGAAAACCAGCCGGCACCATTACCTTCTTCCTAAATGAGTGGAGTCCTCAGGTTCCAATATGAACCAAGACACTTTCTTCCATCTTTTCAACCATCCTCTTCCTCATCTCTCCCCTTTTCCCTCCCTCCATCCTTCTTCCTCTTTCTCTTTAAAATACCCTCTGTATGGTATTTTAACTGCATGGTTCGGGAAGCAAAGGTGATACAGTCACCGTACAGAGACCACGCCCCTCTCGGTGGGACCTACCTGGACGCGGAGAGCGGGCAACTATGGTGACGGAGCTCTGAGGGTCAATGCTTCAGCACACGCTGCTGTGAAGGAATCTTACTTTAATGGAAGCACCAAGCAGCCTGCCGGACCTGTTAGGAAGGAAGTGGTCGAATGATGAGGGTTGCCAGCATTTTGTAGGCTTTTCTTCCAGCTCTGCTTTCCTACTTAGTTCGTAAGGGGGTAGTGATGGAGTCTAGTCGGGACCCTAGCGAATTAAAGAGAATTAAACCAACAGCTACAACTGTGGCTGCTTCCTGTGGCTGTGAAGTGTTTGTTTGAGGTTCTGGTCCCTTGATTTTCACCTTACTTGTGCTGATCAGGTTTGGGAACACCTTTCTCTTCTTGACAGTGTCCAAGAGCTGACAATAGCTCAAAGACCTTTCCCGAATGACAAAGCAAGGAACGCCAAAGCTGTCCCCTCCTGCCTCTTCAACCTCCTGCCCTTTCCTACAAAAAGAACCCTTCTAACCTAATTTAAGACAACTGCACAAAATCCCAACATTAGGCCTCAAGAACCCTGCAAAAGTAGCAGAGAGCTTTAATTCTCTGTAGATAAATGCTTTAAAGCCATTTTTTTTTGGGGGGGGGAGTGGTGGTGGTGGTGGTTGCTATGCTTGAGCAAATCCAGAACTGCTCCACAGCCTCTCATTTGCCCTGTGGTGATAAAGAATCCTCCCAACTTTCTGGAGTTCTCAAATGGAGACTGAATTTGGGAGGGGGGCTGGGTTGATCGTGCAGGAATCACCAGCACCTTCTGTTGATTAGAGAAAGAACAAACTTGGGAGAAGTTCTCCCAGATGCTCCTGCTGTGCCTGGGAGGTACCTGGGAGCTCATTTGAAGCAGTTTCCTGGCTCCCAGGACTGAGTTCTTAAGGGGCCAGGCCTTTCACGTGGATCATCTTTCTGTGTTTTTAGGAAAGCTCTCTAAAGTAAGAGTTACATCTCTAATTTATAGGTTGGAAAATGGAGCCAGAGAGCAGGCAAGTCCCCTGATGTAGCCCAATGACAAATGACTGGATTTGCACTATTCTGGTTACTTCAACCTCCACTGCCCGGAGTCCCAGTGGGTAGTCTCTCCTGTCTTCCTAGTTTCTTAGCCCTTTTGTGGCTCAGTTAGGGCCCTCTGAGGGGATGCAGGGGACTGGCTGATGGTAATTCTCTTGTAAAGTGTTCTAAGGGCCCACAGCTCCCCTGAGGATCCCTCCCACAGTCCCTGGTCTCCTCACCCATGTCCGGTCAGCTGTAGTCCTCTGCTCTAAGTCCCTGGACCTCCCAAGGCAAACACTGAGCCACTGCCAGCCCGGGTAACCCAGGTGACTGAGCACC
Source organism: Alexandromys fortis (assembly GCF_014885135.2). NCBI lineage: Eukaryota > Metazoa > Chordata > Mammalia > Rodentia > Cricetidae > Alexandromys > Alexandromys fortis. The sequence continues at coordinate 5,210,252 of NW_026067950.1, read as the reverse complement.
TTCCTCTGATAGCCAAGGATCTAATCTTAGGCCTCTCTCCCTAACCCCAGCTGTTGTCCCACCCCTCCTGTTCGCTCTACCAACGGTCCAGTTTCCTTTTCTGAACCATATTTGGCTTAATCACAGTTCTCAATTCATTATACATTCTCATAATTAACCAACCTATCATCAGCCTGCTTTTATTATTTAGTTCATCTATATCTACCTATCTATCTATCTATCTATCTATCTATCTATCTATCTATCTATCTATCCATCTATCTATCTATCTATAAGCATGCATGAAGCCACTACCCAAAATAAACCTGTCCATAAACTTAAATCTAACTAGACAATGTGTGCAGTGAACTTCTCATCAGCCCCCAAACTCAGCCTAAACATTTGGTGTTTGTATAGTTTTTTTTTTTTAAATCTAAAGTATCCTTGAAAACGATTGTTTTAGTTTTTTAACTTGTGAAAGGTTTCTCCAGGACATTTCTGTCTGTAGTCTCTATTGACTTCTTCCACCTAACTGTGTGGTTTGGGGACATTAGTACTCCCTGTTCCTTCATCTTAGCTGCCGTGTAATGTTCGTGCAAACATGCTGCCGTCTACTTCTGCTAACTACCTTGTTGATGGCATGAATAGGCATTTCCAATAGTGTTCCCTGTGTACCAGCGTGAAATCTGTGAAGTGGGAAATTCACTTCATGCTTATTTCTAAGTGGGTCTTTTACTGGTTTAGTTCATACATGCACGTGTTTATATGTGTGTGTGTGTACATATAAATGGATATTATTTACAACTATGACTGCCATCCTTTGTTCATTATATGTGGGTGATAATACATACACATATATGTTTGATATGTATATATGTATATAGATATTATAGATATGAATCAGTTTCATTATCTTTCAGATGTTTGGTCTTGTAGGAATTATTCTCTCATGACCAGCATCCCTCTGAAATTGTTATTTGTAGGTACTATGAGGTTCACTTATTCCGTATAGATCCTCAGGCTTTAGAGCTAACAACAGAGAAAGCTGCCCTGTGTGCTCTTCTTTAGAGCTGCCTGGCCCCGCCTGATATCTGTGCTTTCTGTTTTGCTTCATAACTTAGTTCTGCTGTCTGTCTGGTTTTGCATTATCTGGTATAGCAAATCCTGTCATTGTTATTCAAACATATTTTGAATACTCTCAGCCTTTGTGTTTATACACAAATTTGAGAACAGAATGTCTGATTACAGATATTCTTTAAAACCCCCAACCATTTTTGATAGCCTTTAAAATTAAGGTTGCTATGAGCATGCGTGTTGAGAATTGAATGTTTATAATATTGACCTTATAATCCATAAACCTAGTATCTCTTCATTAATTTTGCTGAAATGAAATAAAATTTATTTTTTTCAGTGAGATCTGTGTGTGTGTTTGAATAAAAGTCTTACATCTCTATTATTTGTAGATTTGTAGAGTTTTTAACTCCATTTTATTTTTTAAACTACCTTACAAAATAATGTTTTTATTATTGCATTTACATACATTTTAAAATATTTTAAATATTTTTAAAACATTTATTTGCTAAGATAAAGAGCATTTTTTAAGATGCTGCCTTCAAAAATGATGTCTTTTCGGGGTTTAATTTTCTCCCTTTCATCAATGGTTAGAAATCATTTGATTTTTATGTTGATTTTTAGATGGCAACCATGACAGCAATTAAACATATATTCATCTACCTACTTAGTTTTGCGATAGGGTCTTACTGCTTTGCTTTGAACTGATGGCTGTGAACCAGAGGTCTTTCTGTCTTAGCATGTGCCACCATCCAGCTTGAAAGCACTTTTCGTACTAGAGTCTCTACATTAAAAACATCTGTAATCCTGAGAAGTTCCATCCTCCTTCCTGGCCCTGTGGACTTTATTTCCCTTTTGTGTCTCACTGTACTGTCCACCCTTCATTCCTGAGCAGAGGGGAGATCTTTGTCTCTGTGCTGACCTGTGAGCAGCTTCCAGGAGGAAGTCACAAGTTTTTGATTTTTTGTTTATTTGTTTTCAGAACTTGGTACTTTGAACAATTCAGATATTCTGGCCTCATGCCTCCAAACCCACAGGCACACACAGATGTCCCCACAATCTTTCTTAGTTATCTTTTTCTCAGTTTAGACAGCTGGGCAACCAAGACATGATTCTTTATCTCTAGAGTAAGAGCCCTCCATCTTTGGAGGGCAGGTCAGAGCCTTAAACTGCTCCACATTCCCCTTACCTACAGAAGGATGCTTGTTGACTTAGTTATTTTTTTTCTAACTTGGTTAGTATTTGTTTCTTTTCTTTGTAGTCAGGAGGCAGCCTGGTCTACAGGGTGAGTTTCAGGAGAGCCAGTGATATACTGAGAAATCCTGTCTTGAAAACCAAGCATTTTTTTTTTTTTTTTTTTTTTTTTTGGTTTTTCGAGACAGGGTTTCTCTGTAGCTTTGGAGCCTGCAATTTTTTTTAAAAAGCAATACAAAGTCAGGAAAAGCAAAGTCATAATTCCTTCTAATTTTTCCTACATGAACATGAGAGGACCTCGAGCAGGAATTCTGAGTATTAAAAACCAGTGCTTGACCTGACATCGTCAGTCCAGCTGCCTGAAAAGTTGACTAATGACCTCAGTGGACTTCTCACCTCCAGGCATTTGGAGAGCTACACTCCCTTTGGATGCTCCGTTTGTGCGCTAAACATTTCCGCACACTTTAACTTCCTAGTTGACCTGTCCTGTCTCACAGTCCGGTCTGCTGTCAGGAGTGGCTGGCATGCACTGCTGGTTTCTGTGCTCCCTGGAAACCATGCCAGATGTTTGTGCATGCATGTCTGAGAGTCAGTCCATCTATTGCTGCCAGACAAAGCCCTGTTCGTGCTAACATCCATCTTTGTTTATTCATTGAAGACAAAAGGGGCTCTCATTATGTCACAATTCTTTTTTCATAATGCGTTGTTTCAGTTGTTTTATCAATGAAATCCCCTCTTGGCTACAAGGGCACGTGGGGATGACTTGGGAGGCTAGGAACAACTAGACAAGAGAATTTTCTCAGATGCATTCACTAGCAATAGCTTCAGGTAGCTTTTTAAAGAACCTCCTTTTTTTTTCATGGTTCCAACAGGCTCAGTTAAGGACTCCAAGCTTACTGCTTCATGTCCTAGCTCAGCTACCATAAACTAATGCCAGTCGCTCTTGGTTACAGCTATTAACCCCCAGCGTTTCCTCATTCAACTTTAAACACCCCAAAGGCAAGGACTGTATCTTTTTTATCTTTAAACCTCAACACCAAGCAAGGCTCCTGGCATCAACTAAGTGCTTAATAAATGGTTGACAGTGAGTGAATCAGCCACATGCTCTATGTCCATGTATGCACAGCAAGAAGAGAAAACAGGATGAGGACGTAACACCACGATTCACATACAGTATTGCTAAGATAATCCTAATTAATTAATGCCCATGGTGTCTGGACTAAAATTAGAAATGACAAGACTTAGTGTACCCCCATGTAAAAATCCTATAGCCTAGCCTCTGTTATCAAAACATATCAATTAGGGGGCTGAGACGTGGCTGTGAAGTTAAGAGCATTTGTTGCGGTTGCAGAAGACCTGAGTTTGGTTCTCAGTACCCACATGGCAGCTCACAATAGCTTGTAATGGCAGTCCCCGGGTATCTGGTGCTTTCTTCTGGCCTCTCTGGGTATCTACCCACACATGATGGCACACATATACAGATATAAGTAAACATAAAATAAGAATAAAGAAAGACATATAAGATGTGGTTTACCCTTCTCTTTCTCTCTGATCAACTCGTGGTTATTTAACTTCTTAATTAATAAAAATGAAAACGTATCAAATATGGTTTGCCCTGTCCTCTCTCCATGATCAATTTGTGGTTATCCAACTTCTTAACTAAAAGGATTTTTTTGGTTGTTTTTACAGTTCTTTATATTTCTTTTATGTGTGTGTGTGTGTGTTGGCAGGCAGGCCATGGCATGTGGTGGAGGTCAGAAGACAACTTGTTAGAATGGATTCTCTCCTACCGCTATATGAATGCCAAGGAGAGAACTTGGCCCTCAAGGCTTAGAGACAAGTGTCCTTACCATCTCTTTGGCACTTAAGTCTGTAACTTTAAGTTGTTACTGAGGGCAGACAGGTTATAAAACAACATTTATTAAGTTTAAATTTAAGTGTTGCTTGGCTGTGCCTTTTAATAGTTCCTTGGCTATAAAGGAAAAACTTATAATGTGATTAAATCATGCCTTTGCATTTTTATAAAATGGATTCTATACTCTTGTTGGATCTGTTCTTTAAAAATAATTCTTGGAATATTTTAATTGTAAATGATGCAATTTTGCCTTTAAAATTCTTTGGACCTGAGACAGTGACAATTTAGATCTCCCGGGGTATCAAGACAAACCTCCCTGCAAATCCTGTTAGGTCACCTTCATTCTGAAGAAGGTATTTTCTTCATCTCTTCAGATTGTACTGATTTATTTATAGATAAGTTAGTAGCATAGTTGTGAGAAATGATTTTCTTTTAGTCTTTTTTTCTCCCACATAGTCTGGGTTGATCTCACACTGATGTAGGTAGGATGATCTGCCCCCTTTCAGTTCTTCCCACCTCTATCCCCTCACCCCAAGGGTCAGGACTGAAAATGTGCAGCTTCTCCACCTGGTTTACACGGTGCTGGCAGTTTTGCACAAGCACCCTACCAAGAGGTACATCTCTGGGCCTTTTTTGTTGTTTTCTTTCTGAGACAGGCTCTCATTGTGTGTTCCATGCTTCTTCTTCCCCAGCACTGGGATTTAGATGGCATGGTGCCACCATACATGGCTCCAAACTTTTTTTTGTTTTAAATAAATCTTGCTTTTTAGCCAAGGAGACATCTGGGGTGTTGGTTGGGTGTCTAGGACTCTGTGTGGAACCCTGAGGCGGAGCTATACCTGGGTGCTAATCAGACAGGCGGATTTTCTGCGAGGGAAAGGGAACCACAGACATCTCCTAGGAATGTTCACACCACAGTTTCTTTAAAGAGTTAGTCTCCATCTCCTCGAGGTTGGAACGACAGGCGAGCGCTCAAGCCGACTCACCTTTGATTTTATGCTACTGAGGAAATGTCACTGTTTATATTCTACCAGGTGTGCACGTGTCCTCAATGACTACGGGCTTTGGGGGAGACTGGAGGTGGAAGCAAGTCCTTCGTTAGCCGTTCATGAGAGTGGAGTCTAGTAATTCGTTCACCCCCAGAATCTGAGTTGGTCTTGATGACTTGCTTGGCCAATACATCACGGCAGTGTTGTTCTGGGGTCTCTAAGTGTAGTCACACGAAGCTCCTACGGCTTGCAGTCCCTGCTCTCTGGAAGCCCCAGGCTGCCGTGTGAAGTTTGCAATGGCTTCGAGACTGCGTATATCAGACGTGCTAGCATGCGGTGCTGGCTGGTTCAGCCCACTGGGCCGTCCCACCTGGCATGGCAGACCTAAAACTGATCCTGCCCTGTAGCCTTCAAAGCAGTTCATAAATCAGAGGATTCCACCAAGCGACTTTTGTATCATTCGTTGAGATGGGAGAACCGTCCAGCTAAGCCCCGTTGATAAAATCATGGCATAGGAAGCCGCTTGTTTTTATCAAGTCACTGTGTTTTGGGATGGTTTCTGAGGCAGCAGCAGACAGCTAGCCCAGCCTTCATCTAGAAAGCCAGGGTTAGCATCAGTGAAACAAACTAATCTACCAGCTTACAAGTGGAGTTTTGGTAAAGACTCCCTAATTCCGTTCATCCCTGGAGAGCCAGATTTAATCTTAACAATTAGTATCGTTACTATAGTTACTGATTTACAGCGCAGACTGTAGAATCTGTAAGAGAAGACCTCCGATATAATAATAATAATAATAATAATAATAATAATAACCCAAGAACTGTAAAACCCCTGTAGTGCTCACCTCCACCCCCTTCCCCTATGAAATCACGGGCAGTTCGCAGGGTAGCAGAGGGAGAGCGGGGACCGTTCTAGCAGTATTTATTTTCTCTTTCGTGTTAATTACCTTCCATTTCCAACTCTAAAGTACTTAAGCCTTGACTTAGTCACCAGCTATGCAGGGACAAGTTCTCTTTCCTAGGTTTTTGAAAAGTAGAAACTTCATTTTCCACTGGAATGAGACCATTTCTTCTCTTTTTTATTTATTTTTAAAATGTATTTTTATTGAACTCTACATTTTTCTTTGCTCTCCTCCCTTCCTCTCCCCTCCTCTTCAACCCTCCCCCAAGGTCCCCATGCTCCCATTTACTCAGGAGATCTTGACTTTTTCTACTTCCCATGTAGATTAGATCTATGTAAGTCTCTCTTAGGGTCCTCATTGTTGTCTGGGTTCTGTGGGATTGTGATTTGTGGGCTGGTTTTCTTTGATTTATGTTTAAAAAAATACACCTATGAGCCAGGCGGTGGTGGCACATGCCTTTAATCTCAGCACTCGGGAGGCAGAGGCAGGCGGCTCTTTGTGAGTTCGAGGCTAGCCTGGTCTACAAGAGCTAGTTCCGGGACAGGCACCAAAGCTACAGAGAAACCCTGTCTCGAAAAAACAAAAACAAAAACAAAACAAAAAAAAACAAAACAAAACAAAAAAACACCTATGAGTGAGTACATGTGATAATTGTCTTTCTGTGTCTGGGTTACCTCACTCAAAATAATGCATTCTAGTTCCATCCATTTGCCTGCAAAATTCAAGATGTCATTTTTTTTTTTTGTTCTGCTGTGTAGTACTCCATTGTGTAAATGTACCACATTTTCCTTATCCATTCTTCGGTCGAAGGGCATTTAGATTATTTCCAGTTTCTGACTATGACAAACAATGCTGCTATGAACATAGTTGAGCACATGTCCTTGTGGCACGACTGAGCATCCTTTGGGTATATACCCAAAAGTGTTATTGCTGGGTCTTGATGAAGGTTGTTTCCTAATGGCGAGACCATTTCTATGATCAATAAAGTTACTTTTCAACTGAGTGATTACAGATTGAAGGAAATTGTTTTTACCAAATATATATATTTTAAAATCCATACATAAGGGACTGGAAAGATGGCTCAGTGGTTAGGAGTAGTGGCTTGGGTGTGGTTCCCAGCACCCAAAGGGCAGCTCACAGTTGTCTGTAACCCCAGTTCCAGGAGATCTTAGGCCCTCTTTGGGGGACACCAGGCACACCAGTGGTTCACAAGAATATGAGCAGACTATATGTGTAAAATTAAAATTAAAAATTTAAATCCTTATATAGGTCAAACCTTAATTAAAAAGATGAATACACAGAATCAAATACACTTCCTCCTAGATAATATTTCTCTGCAGCTGGGAAGATTCTGGAGTCCTTATTATAGAGGTGAAGTTGAGGATCCCACCTCCCATTCTTTTTAATCCCTTCATTTCTAATTTCGAAGTGTACATGAATAAGTTATATTCATTTGGACTGAGAAAATGATCTGTGCTTACACAGGGCCCAATTATACATCTAACAATGATAGTGTTTTTAAAAGGAACAGAAACAGACACGGCTACAGGGTCCAAAGCTTCGCCTCCAGATTACCACACAACAATACACTTGGATGACGTTGGCTTGGTGGTGTTCCCTTTCCTTCGCCATAGCCATGGGCTTCTGCTTTCATCCCCTTTTGAGCATACGTTACTTAAGGAAAATATTAGTAATGTCTGCAGAGATGGATTAATACATTCCATTACTGACTGGACTCCTACTCAATCTGATGAATCAGTGGTTTTGTGGTTTCTGAAATCAACAGAGCCCATCAATTAAAACACATATTGCAATTAATGTTTTTAATTGTAAACACTGACAAGGATGCTGCCTGAGAGAATAGCAGTGTGTGTTAAGAAGGCAGGTTGGAGCAGCCCCGTAGACGGAGCACCCCACAGAAGACCCAGTGTGCTGTGTTCGCTACATACAAGCCGCCAATTCAGCCTTGGGTATTTCGGTCTCTTCTTGTTAAGATGACAGTACCGATATAGCCCTACGCTAAGGTGAGGCTGTAAACATAAGCAGGCAATGCAAGGCAATGATGGAAATTTCCACTTCTGATAAAGCATCTATGAACTTCCTAAACCGTGAGTGGAGACAGGTGTGTCAGGCTCATGTGGGCAGTGGGCATGGGGGCAGAGCATTCTGCGTAGGAAGGAGAAGCTGCCTTCCATCCAGATGGCTACAATCGGAACTTCTGCTTTTGTTTTAAGATACATGCGAGGTGTGCTCACTCTGCTTTCCACACTGACTCAGGGACTCAGCACCCTTCTCTTCTCCTAGCTGCAGAGCTCAGCTAACTAGCAAAGCCAACTGTCACATTATACAAGGAGGATTAACTTTTACAATTTGCTTACAGCAATATATAATTACCACGATCTGGGGAGAGGGCTCGGTGATTAAGAGCACACATTACTCTTGCAGAGGACCTGAATTTGGTTCCTTGTGCTCTTGTCAGGGCCCTCGCAGCTGCCCATGACTCTGCTTCATGAGTGTCTGATACTCCTGGCTTTAAGGGACACCTACTCTGGCACATGTGCAGGTATATTATAAAAAAATAAAAATCAGTATTTGAAAAGGATAATTTACATACACAATGCAATCCGCTCATCTAAGGTGCATAACTCAATGTTTTTTTTTTTTTTTCCTGGTGTAGTCATGCAACCATGTGGCCACCACCATAGTCAACTGTAGAACACTCCGACCACTCCAGAAAGGAATGCTGTCCCTGTTCACGGTTGCCTCCATTGCTTCCAGGTTGTCCTCCCTCCACTCAGTCAGGACAACCACCACTTCTCTTACTGCCTCTGTAGATTGACCTGCTCTGGGCATCTCGTCTGAACCAGATCTTACGATAGGTGGTATGTGATGAGAGGCTTCCTTTGTGGAGCACAGTGCTTCTAGGTTCATCCGAGTTGCAGCTTGCATCAATGGTTCATTCAGTTTTATTGGTGAGTGCTGTCTCATTGTGTAGACACTCAATTTAGTTTATCCAATCATGAGTGCTGCCTCATTGTGTAGACACTCAATTTAGTTTATCCATTCGTGAGTGCTGTCTCATTGTGTAGACACTCAATTTAGTTTATCCAATCATGAGTGCTGTCTCATTGTGTAGACACTCAATTTAGTTTATCCAATCATGAGTGCTGTCTCATTGTGTAGACACTCAATTTAGTTTATCCAATCATGAGTGCTGTCTCATTGTGTAGACACTCAATTTAGTTTATCCAATCATGAGTGCTGTCTCATTGTGTAGACACTCAATTTAGTTTATCCAATCATGAGTGCTGTCTCATTGTGTAGACACTCAATTTAGTTTATCCAATCATGAGTGCTGTCTCATTGTGTAGACACTCAATTTAGTTTATCCAATCATGAGTGCTGTCTCATTGTGTAGACACTCAATTTAGTTTATCCAATCATGAGTGCTGTCTCATTGTGTAGACACTCAATTTAGTTTATCCAATCATGAGTGCTGTCTCATTGTGTAGACACTCAATTTAGTTTATCCAATCATGAGTGCTGTCTCATTGTGTAGACACTCAATTTAGTTTATCCAATCATGAGTGCTGTCTCATTGTGTAGACACTCAATTTAGTTTATCCAATCATGAGTGCTGTCTCATTGTGTAGACACTCAATTTAGTTTATCCAATCATGAGTGCTGTCTCATTGTGTAGACACTCAATTTAGTTTATCCAGTCATGAGTGCTGTCTCATTGTGTAGACACTCAATTTAGTTTATCCAATCATGAGTGCTGTCTCATTGTGCAGACACTCAATTTAGTTTATCCAGTCATGAGTGCTGTCTCATTGTGTAGACACTCAATTTAGTTTATCCAATCATGAGTGCTGCCTCATTGTGTAGACACTCAATTTTGTTTATCCAATCAGGAGCTGATGGACAGCTGGAAAACACTCACAGTAGTCCCCATCTAAGATGCTTATTTGGGTTTATGGTTCCAGAGGGTTTGAACCATGATGGTAGAGGCTTAGGTGGCAGGAAGAGGGTTCGAGCCCCGATGATGGAGGTTCAGGTGGTGGGGGCGGTAGCTGAAGGTTCCTGTTTCAAACTATGAACAGGAAGCAGAGGTCTTGAACTGGGAATCATGGGAGGCTTTGATACCTTGAGCCTGGCTGGCCCAGTGACGTACTTCTTCCAGCAAGGCCACACGGCCTAACCCTATCCCAATGGTAGCAGCACTGGGGATCACACCACAGGAGATAATTCTCATTCAGACTATCACGAATTTATTCACAAGTTCTTATTCAGAAGTGTATTGACCAAGCTGCGCACAATTCTTTGTAGGTTTTCAATAGCTTTAGTTATTGATTTCTAATTTCACTTCATCATGGTCCAAGAACTTACTCGACACAGTTTGCACCCTTTTCTGCTTATTGTGCCTGGTTTCATGAGCTAACGCATGGACTGTTCTACAGAGTGGACCCTCGTGATAGTGTGAATTCCAATGTTGTAAGAGGGATTCTCTGCAGGTAAAGAAAGAATCTGTTAGCTCAATCTGTTTACAGTGCTGCTCATGCGCTGTATTCTGTGGCTGGTCTAGTTCTAAGCATCGTTGAAGGTGGGGTGTTACCTAGGTGGTGGTCCAGGCTTATAATCCAGCTGCTCAGGAGGGCTGCAAAGACAAGGCCAGTCTGTGCGACACAGTGAGAAAGACCGTATCTCAAAATCATGTCATTTCAAGGGGTGGGGGTGGCTGGGGACATAACTCAGTGTCAGAGTACTTGTCAAGTATGTATGAGATATTAACTTCATGCTACACACACACACACACAAAGGTGGGATGTTAAACTTTCCAAATAATTTTGAGTTTTCTCTCTTTCCTTCAATTCTGTCAACACTTGCTTATTATGTAATTTATTTTGGATTCTGTGACGAGTTACATGTGTAACTTTAATTGTTATGTCTTCCTGGTAGATGGAATATTAACAGTGTAACACCCGTGTTTCTAGTGCATATCTTCATACTTGCAAATAGTTGGCTATTTGAAAAGCATTTGATCTGACGGCATTAGCACTTGTGCGTAGAAAAGTGCTTGTATACTCACACTTGTTTATTTTTTTATTGATGCTTAAATGTAGCTTTTTCTTAAGCCAGTCCATTTTTGATGTTTTCTATTTTTAAATTTTGATTTATTAATTTTATTTTCCACTCATTTTTTAAAAAAATCTCAGTTTCTTTATCGCGTGTCCCGTTCACAGCACATTCTCATCAGGACTCTGAGCTGGAGGCCTTGCTGCACCGCTGGAATTCAGTCTTTGTCTGGCACGGCAGCCATCTGAATGGCTTCTCACTTGACTTACCGGGGCGTTGTGATCATCTGAGGACTCATAGTCCATGTTTCCATGTGTCTTTTTTTTTTTTTTTTGTGTGTGTGTGTGTGTGCCATAATAGGATGGGCATGTCTTCCAGCTTTATTCGTGGGTCTTAGTGAACAGAACACACTTGAGGGCTCAGTCTCCAGAGTCACTAAAAGGAGAGAACGTCGTCTACTGTAGCAAGAACCACATCAAGCCCAACCAGACACAGAAATACAACTACAATCAACTGAGGTCCGTTTGTCCACCAAAAATAAGCATAGGAAAGAAAATGGCAAAAAAGTTTAAAATATAAAGTTAAAATGAATTATGATGTGTTAATTATGTTAATAAAGTCCATTTTTCTTGAAATATGAAATCTCTGCTGTCCCCCTCCATGGGTTATAACCTAGGGTTTGTACCTACTCTAGACAAACACTGGTTTTCATAGAGCCCTCCGTCTGTCCTCCTGATGTCCCTGTTAATCTGCCTACCTCTGCTGCTACCAACTCCTAGGCTGCTAGGCTCTTCTGTTTGTAGAGACATAGCTTTACTGTTTAAACGACACCCTGGGGTATAAATTGTTCTACAGTATCATAAAACAGATGTTTGTGCCTTTGCAAAGGTAGTGTCTGAAGCCAGTCTTGTGGATTTGTTCGAGCAGGGCTCTTCTTAGCTGTCCCTTCTTCCTGTTATCTTTATTTCTGAGTACTCTTCAATTTAGACTTTGCTTTCTTGGAACTTCCTTGTTCCTCCTAATTGCTAACCTCTAACATCTCTATTGTTCTGAGACTCCCTCAGGCTTGGGCTTTCTCAAGCACTGTTCTAAATCAAGTCAGCATAGGGAACATTCCAGAGACCTCTGTTGTTTTGACTTGCTTTTGCCCTGAGCAGCACACCTTGGCCAGGCCTCAGCAGTGGTAGGTGGGGCTGGTCCACTTCTCAGGGATCTCCCTCTTCAGGGTACCAGGCGTCTGAGGTAGCTACTGATGTTCTCATCTATGTCTCCCCGTACGGAATCTGGAATTGGGCCAATGGTACTCATGGCGCTGGTATTCTGAGTTTTCTAGGCCTGGTATGGAACCTCCATCCTATGTATCCTACAGATGGCGAAGGAGTCCCCAATCCCTTTTGGCAGTTACTGAGAGATTAGTCTCCCACAAGAAGCTAGGGTAGGGGGACACGCCATGCCAGTATCTCTTGGATAAACACTGCGACCCTTGACTGGAAGATGGGATGAATGAATCCTTTGATTTTCTTCCTATCCACAGGCACTGAAGCAGAGACTTTAAAGTATTGTTCTGCTTCTTACCCAGAAGCCCCTCATACTGTCTTCCCATTGTGGTCTTACTAGCTCCATTGGTCCAAATCAATGTAAGAAAACCAAGGCTCTGGGCTCAGCCTCCCTGAGTCCCATGCAGTAGGTTCTAGTTACCCTTCAGCCACCATGAGGTTGTGACTAAGAAAGAGCTATGGTGTGTATATGTAAATCCTTCACCACCAAGGAGGAAATAGTAGTCTGTTCTCACCGTGGGGAGAAGATTAAGTAAATAACAACAGGGGAGATAATTCCTACTGCGAGGAAAAACACACAGAGGACATAGAGTCCGCCCTACATGTAAGAGAATATTGCTCAAATATTAAGACCGACACAACTGCATGCATTGAGAATTGACTGAAGAAGGAACATTTGTCTATGAAAAGATGACATATAATTTATAAATTCTATTGGAACTCAAATTATTAGTTGATGTAATTATTTTCTTGGAGCTGGTGTAATTTATCAGTGCCGGTGTAATTACATTGACTCATAAAGATTAATATTTCAAAATTAGAGCTAGGTTTTAGATCTACCTCTGCTACCATTTCCTCATTCCCTCTTTTTATCCGCTGTGTTGAAAACACATCAGTATTGTAGGTTTTGTGGTTTTTGGTTTGAACAAAGTAACTTCTTTATTGGTAAGATAGAAAGAAGGAATTTCTTCCGAGGAAGCTCTTTTGAGCTCTGAAGTCTTGCTATCCCACATGACCCGGCTGACACAGCATTCTTTCAGTACTTCAACATCTACTCATGGTTATCTAGGTATGAAGTGCTGTGTTAGGAACAGCAGCTATTGTAGACATAGTCTGTGTTTTTATGACAGTAGCAGATACTTAAGCAGCAAGTGGAGTTCCATTGAGAGGAGAAGCAGGGTCTCCTTGCCACATCTGGAGGAGTGGCAAGCATTTCAGAGAAGTGTTTCTGAAGAAATAAAGTTGATGTTTGCATTAGTCCCTTCTTCCGGTCATGAGAAAACAAAAATTTTGTGTAACATAAACGATGCAAACTTTATTATTATTATTATTTTCTGTGGTTCTGGAACTGGGATGAGCTTAACCTTTGCTTTCAAAGGGCATCTTATTGCTACCATCTCTGGAGGAAGGACACCACCCATATGGAGAAAGTCTCTAAGGAACAAAAAGCTCCTGATGACAGGGAATAACAAGGATCCCAGACAACATAGGACTCTGGGAAGTGAGTCCCAGACCTAGCATCATAGCAAGGATGCAGGAGAGTGGTCTGGAGCTGAAATGTGTTCGGAACCCATGTTCCTTTGGCCTTCCTTGCTACCTTAGACCTCACAGGACCCTTTGCTCCCTGCAGCTCTTCCCTTGGTTGTGTGTGTATGTGTGTATTGTGTATGTGTGTGTCTCAGTCCATACATGGTTATTTCTAAGTGTTCATTGCAATGAATCATTGGTCTGGTTCAAGACTTTTGGCTTCTGCTACATAATCGATACTGGGCCCTCACAGGGACTCCTCTTGGGTATCCTGCTGTTGCCTTGTGCCGTGGACATCCTGTAGCTTTGGATCTGCCAGTCCATCCCCTTCAAGGCTTCAGCAGTTCATAGATGAGGTGGATGTTGGGGTGGGTTAACTCAACCCTCGTTCTGGGCCTGGGTGGTAGCTGAGTTGATCAACCACCACCTCTCCCTCACTGCTACCAGCCAGGTGAGCTCTCCAGTACTGCCCTGGCTAGCTCATCCAGGTAGCAGGCAGCAGGTAGCAGGCCGGTTCTCCTGCTCAGGTCTGGCTCACCTGCCCTCACGTCACCAGGCCCAGCTCTATTGTTCTGCACAGGGGAAGAACAGAGCCAGCTTTCCAGATGGCTGCGGTTGATGAGGACAGGGCCAGATCTCCTGCCTGTTGCAGGTGGCAAGGGGTGAGGGGCCAGGGGTGCATCTCTTCTCGCAGGCCACCACGTGACAGACAGCGGGGCTACCTCTCCCGCTCTCATGTTTTCAGGACCAGCTCATTTTCACCCCACCGACAGGGCTAGCTCTACTGGGCTGCCCAGGCAGGGGTAGGGCCTGTTCTCTAGACTGATGCAGTTGGCGAGGGATAGGACCAACTCTGTGTAGCCCTATCCTCACTGCTTCCGGTAGTAACAGGAGCCATGAGCATCAACACTGACTGAGGCTGTGGCAGGGACAGACCCAGACATGACCCCCAGCAGCAGTCCAGACCCCAGTGTCACCATGGCCCTGGGTGGCAGCATAGACTTCCTAGATCATCATGGCCCCTATGGGGATATCTCCCTTGAACAACATGGTCACAGGTGGTGGCATGGATTCTGGGAGTCCACAGATGTCAACCATGGACTGCAACACAGATCCCCATAGCTGCATCAGGGTCACAGACCAAGACTGTCCTCAGCACGCCCACCCAGGCCTAGAAGCACTGAGTATCTCTTGGTTGATTTCTGCCCTCCCAGGTAAGGACAGAGCTGTCTGCTCTTGGTTTTTAATGTCTTTCAAATTCTCCTCCAATTATGTACTTCCTTTAATAAATTCTGATGTCTATTAAAATCAGTAATCAACAACAACAAACAAGCAACAACAATAAAACTCAAAAACCAGTTTCACTCTCTTCTTTGAGGACAGGTTTCTAAGAAAGAGAAGAGACTATAATGTTGCATTCTGTCCTTCTTATAAAAACATGAGAAAAAAGAATAGCCAAGAGGTTTCCTTCTACAGCTTAACAGAGCCTCTAACTGGCCACAGTGACTGAGTTGTTAGGTTTAGTGAGGCCCCTCAGGGATGTACTCAGCCCAGTCTCTCTCTCTCTCTCTCTCTCTCTCTCTCTCTCTCTCTCTCTCTCTCTCTCTCTCTCTCTCCTGCAGTCTGCTGATGCAGATGTAGAACTCTCAGCTCCTTCTCCAGCACCATGTCTCCATGCTTCCTGCCATGACAATAGTGGACTACACCTCTGAATCAGTAAGCAAGCCCCAGTTAAATGCTTTCTTTTATAAGAGTTGCTGTGGTCATGGTGTCTCTTCACAGCAATAGAACACTGACTAAGACACTGTCATTCCAACTGGACTTCATCCTCTGGCTGGGGCTGTGCAGTACCATGCTTTTAGTAACTGTCTCACTCAAGATTCATGAAAATAAGATTTTCTTTTTATTAGACAAATGAGTGGAAGGAAAATCAAAGAGGTGAATGAGTGTATGTTATGTCTTGACATGTATGTACTTCATGTGAATACAAGTGTGTGTTATGTCTTGACATGTACTTCGTGTGAACACAAGTCTATGCTGAATAACACTGGCTACTTTAAGATTTGTAAGAACGAGGGCAGAGGTGAAGCTGCGCCTAGCATGCATGAAGTCCTGGAATCTACAAAACAAATCCGGGGATCCTTCGAGTGTTTGATGATTACGAAGTAGAAAACACAGGTAAGTACAGAGAAGAAACAGACGCGAATGATCCCTAAGCCTCTACTGCAGAATTGGCACAAAGCAGAGCTTTGGATGCGAACACGGGGACAGAAATTCACTGACCACAACCTGGAAGAGTGCAGAACACAGATCTGGGTTCTGTTTGAAATCATTTAATGTGTTTCTTTCCTCTGGGGATGTGGAACCCATTTTAGGTATTTGTTTGAATCACAAAATCAAGCAATTCTTTTAAATAGTGTTCAGTCTTCTGAGAAAATTGCAATATTGTTTTCACCCTGAAAAAAAGAAAAACAAACCCTTCTA
Organism: Alexandromys fortis; assembly: GCF_014885135.2. Lineage (NCBI taxonomy): Eukaryota > Metazoa > Chordata > Mammalia > Rodentia > Cricetidae > Alexandromys > Alexandromys fortis. The sequence goes on along the minus strand of NW_026067950.1, from coordinate 5,193,898 downwards.
TTCTGTGTAAATTGGCTGTGGGTATCTTGGGAGCACTGCTCAGAGGACTCCAAAGATGCTGAACAGAGATCCCCAAGCAGGCAGTGTCCAGAGCATGGTAAGTTAGGGGACAGAACACTTTCCGAGATGGAGGAGGAAATCCAAAAGGCAGACACACACACACACACACACACATACACACACACACACACACACACAACTAATAGAAATAGTTGCATGTGTTCTTAGCAGCTTCCTTTATAATAACTTAAAACAGAAACTATTCAAGTATCCATGAGCATGGAGCGAAAAAAATATGCTGTGGTATATTCAAAAAATTGGAATCCTACACAGCAATGAAAAACTGAATATTTACACTGAATGTGCAGAAGTCTGGATGAATGTTACAGAATTCTTGAGTAAGAATATTGAGCCAGGCACGGATTCAGAACCACAACATTTCAATTTAATTTTGTATGTAAGAAATTTGCAATGCTAACATCTGGTGTTAGAAGTCAAAAGACGGGAGAGAACAGATACTGATTGGCAGGATTCCATGAGGGTGTCCAGGAAGCTGGAGCAGATAAAATTCCACTCCCTTTAGTTCTATGTTGATTAAATAAATGTGACTATTAGTTTACAACTCAGTGAATTATATGATGAGAACCTATGTCCTTTTTCTGGACACTTACAGGAAAATGTTAAGGGAAGGTAACTTGGGATGCTATAAACATGCAATATCCCTTTGAGGGAAAATAATCTAAAAACCGCTGGCAGCCTTCAGAAGCTGCCATCCCTGAAAGTACTGGGCAAACTCTATGGCATTAGTAACAGTGCTTTCTGAACTCTGCAGCAGGAGCTGAGTCAGAGAAGGAGGCAGAAGCTGGCTTAGTGTCCCATGAGCCCCCGGAGCACAGGAGTGTGGTGTTGGAAGTGAGCTGTGCTGTGCCCCACAGGAACAGGAGCATCGGTTATCGTAACCATCAGCATAGCAGGAATCACCACCGAGTGGTCTGCAAGGAGATCGACAGCTTAGCTTGAAGTGACGGAATAGAATGTGCCCGAGCTGGATGCCCTGGGCCTCAGACCCAAGCCAATATAGGAAATGTTATGATTTGAGTCTGACCAACTTCCCATGGGCTCATGAAGGACAGACGCAGTTTCAACTACAGTTGAAGGGTTGTAGTGGTGTTGGTGGTTGGGTTGGGTTGAGAGAGAGAGAGAGAGAGAGAGAGAGAGAGAGAGAGAGAGAGAGAGAGAGAGAGAGAGAGAGAGATTAGGGATAGACCACAGAGTTGGTCCAGCCAGCATCTCAGGACTGAGCCAGGAACAGTGAGCAGGGACCCTCCCATGTTATTCCAGCTTTGCTTATCTGACTGGGCTTAAGTTTAAGTAGACAGCAACAGCCTGAAGCATCCCGAAACTGCATGTGTAGTACAACCTACAGAACACCAGGAAAGGGAGTGTATTGTCAACCGTCAGTATGCAACATGGGGAGGTTTGGGTATTGGGGAGTTTACTCTTACAGGGCTCATGGGAAAGCCCTGAGTAGAGGGCTGGAAGGGATGCTGTGACATGGCCCTGGGGATACCCATGTATGACCCGGAGGACTTTGCACTTTCTCCTCCTGGGAAGAGCTGGATTTGTGCTTGATTACAGAATGTCACAGCACATCTGGCTGCTCATGGGAGTGGTTCGAAAGCTTTTGGCTTCTCTGCAAAGTATTATGAAAAAATCCTGTTGCCATATGTAATGCGTTTTGTTATGATAATTGTGACATCTGAACCAATTACCTTTCTTGTATTTTCTAGATGGTTTTCACTTCTCTGAATGTTAAATGCCTCAAAGTTTAGGCAAACAACCCAGATGTGTCTTGACTTGAAAATAAAAATGAAGAAAGATTTGTTTGTCTCAGCAGCTGTCAGGGTCTTTTGGCCTCCTCTCTTTCCTGTCCTTTAACCTCGACAAGAGTTCCAGGATGAAGCCCGTCCTTAGGCATAGCCGTGTTAAAGCCACTCCATGCTCTGACTGAGTCTCAGAAACATCTATGGCAGTGAAATAACAACCCCTACCTGTTGGGAAATGGATTTTGTGTCCCTCACATCCATATGTTGAAGCTGTAATTGTCAGGGTGACCGCATTTGAAGGTGATGGCCCATGGGACATCATGATATGCAGAGGTCGCGAGGCTGGTGCTCCTGTGGCGAATGGCACTCTTGTAGGAAGATTATCATCAGTTAATACCATCCAGGAAGACACAATGAACTCAGATCAAGAATGAGAAGAGAGGGTAATTATAAAAAAGAAAAGTATTTGGACAGTCCTCCTAAAGATGAGTTCCCCCTACCCCAAATAATCTTGCTTCATTTTGGCAGTTTGAGATAGGGCCTCGTGTAGTCTAGGCAGAACTCAAACTTGCTCTGCAGCCAAGGATGGCCCTGAAATCTTGATCCACCTGTCTTGACCTCCCAAGTGCTGGCTCCAAAAAAAAAAAAAAAAAAAAAAAACCTTCTTTAGTCAAATAGCTATTATCCGGATTTCTCAAAATGGTTCTTCTCAGGTTTTTGTAACTTTTGAGAAGTGTTTATCATGGGTCAAAACATTTTCTGTGCCATTCAGTTATGGGGGGAGAATCAGGAAGCCAGAGAACAGGGGGTGCTAGGGTTTGAGTGTGGTTTATCCGGGCAAAGCTCATGCTGAAATCCGATCATCAGTGAGGTGTATTGGAAGATGGATTTGGGCAGAGAGAGAAGGCCCTGCTGGCAGGAAGGCAGTCTGCACTCTGCAGGGTCACATGGGTGGGGTGCAAGGCGGTTGTTATAAAGTCCAGCTGCCCCTGTGTTGTGACTTTTCCTCACACATTCTCTTGCCCCTCGGCTTTCCACCGTGAGCAGAGACAGCAGGAGGTCCTTGCAGGAGCCCTGTGTGTGGACATCTTAGCTTGTAGACTATAAACAAAATAAACAACCTTCCTCATCTCATCGATGACCTGGTCTGGGGCCCTCTGTTAAAACAACAGAAAATGGGGCTGAAGAGAAAGCAATGAGGGAGAATGAGGAGCCGGTGGGCAAACAATGAGAAAGCACCGAGGACTGATGACATGGGGGACAGTGAGCGGCCATCGGCAGGGTCACTGCATGTCAGCAAGAGTGACTCGGAAGATCATCAACAAAAGCTCAGAACCCTCAAATGCTGGGTCTCATTAAAACGCTTCTTTCCCCCCTAAAGCTGCAGCGGGCTTTCCCTTTTCTCTCTGTCTCCCGTTTTCAAGTCCCATCACGCTCATTAGCTCAGCCTTAACCAAATAAAAAAATTCAAATAGTGTCTCCATTAGTGACAAGGTCCTTTCGTTTCCTAGGTCACACTTTACAGATGTAACCTTGACTGTGCTTTACTGTTGCCATTCACATCAAATAGCAGAACAAAATGACAAAAAGCGACTCCTTTTTAGCATTCTACATTATATTCAAATGCCTTTATTCTTTGTGAGACAGACAGACAGACACACACACACACATGCACTTTCATGCAAATAATTTTTACTCTTATAGACACAAAGAACTTGATCTTCTACTGTTTTAAAATGTCTAGGTCGTTATTTATAAATTGTCTCTTTTTAACTTATAATCTGCAATTTCTTCTTTATATGAAGTTAAATAATTTGTGTGAACTATAAATAGCAATCACACAGTTTGAATCGAAGCAAGGCTTTTTTTTTATAAAGACCATCTGTATGTGATGGAGCTATTCATGAGCCAGTTTCCAATGCCCCTGTGTTGTGGAAGGATTAAGTTATAGCTTTGCAGTCGATTAGGTTTCTTTGTATTGTTGTATTTACACCACTGGTTGGCCTTCTATGCATTTTCCCCATCCCATCTTATAAAGTGATTAGGACATAACTCCTTCCCTATTGTACTTATAAGAGACCATCACAGTATGGATTTTAAGAGAAAAGTTGAATACCTAAACTCAATTGTTGCATTGTAATTCTGTCCATGGGGCCACCTACCTACACCCGACTTTAAAAAGAAAGCGCAATTAAAGGCAGAATGCCACGATCAAGGAATTATATTCTTCCAATAAAAATAAGTCAACCTCACCCACTCCTGACCTGAGATAGGCCATCTTTGAGTTTCCTACAGGACAACGTGGACAACACCCCCACGTCTTAACACAAGCCGTGACAGAAGATTATGCACAGATCACTTCTACTGGCGTCACAAAGCTGACCCATTGTGTCCCCTGAAATTATGGGCACATAATCCTTGAATGTGCTGTGTGGCAAAAAAAAAAAAAAAAAAAAAAAAAAAGCAAAACAAAACAAAAAAACCAAAAGAACAAACAAACAAAAAAATTGAGCATGCCCTTTTTGTTTGCTGAGGACCTGGTGCCATATATAGGGGAATATTTAGTTCTGTCGCTCAGTGATAAAATGTCATTCCAGGAACAATAACAGCCTTACCCAGTTCCGAGAGCCTGGGAACAGCTGGAAGGGAGGGTGCTGAGAAAGTTTCTCCGTGTAGTTCAGAGGCCCAGACTGCAGTCTGATGGGATGGGTTTGTACGCCAGTGAGAACTAAGCTGGGAGGAAGGGGCAGGTGTGAAGGCTTAGCTACAGGAAAGATGCCCCGAAGTCGCTGCCTTTGAAAGTCTCTGGCCATTTCTCGCTCGAAAGCAGAGAGGGAAAGTAAGAAAGGTGGTTTCTGCTCCTCCTCTGCTGGGCTTTTTACTCTTGTGATGATGTCTCTTCTCGACTTTGTCAGGGACAAGGATCCCATAGCTCAGTGGCCGCTGGTGTGGAGAGCATTGAGTCACGGGGGATGATGGTGTGACTTTAAATACTTTTCTGTACTGATCTGAAGTGCTGGGGATGGAACCCAAGGCCTTGTGCATGGTTGGGAAATGCTCTACCACCGAGTTAAAGCTTCAGACTAAAAAATAATATTAATCTTGAGGTAGAGTCTCACTAGGTTATTCAGACTGGCTTTGAAATCATTCCATAGCCTAGGCAGGCCTTGAACTAACATTCTTCTGCCTCAACCACCCAGGAAACTGGGAGAACTGGAATTCGAGGCTTGTGCATCAGGCCCTGCTAGAAGTATCCATTTAGTTCTGTCTGTGAACTTGATGAGCCAAGCTTTCACTGACCCTTACTGGTCATAAGTACTCGGGGACGGTGGCCTATGACCGAGAAGAGAGTCTTGAAGTCTTTAGATGGCACCAAAAACATTTAGATTTGTAGACTGGAAGTGACCTAAAATATAGACCTAACACCCTTTTCGTTTCCGAGGCCTTTGAGTCCACACTTCAGGAGCGCTTATATTCTTAGCATCTGGCCTGCAGCATCTTATGTTGATTTCTCCAGCTGCAAAATGTGGGGGGGAAAAATCCCAATTAAGGCTTAGAAGGAGGAGGATTGGAGAGACTTTAGTAATAAACGATCCATTTATTTTATTTCAGCTCAATTTTTCTGGTGTCTTGTCTCTCACTTCTTTCCTTTCCCATACCCCCCCCCCCCTTCCTACCCTATCTCTTGTCAGCTCCGACTGCAGTTCCTCTACTTATGAGAATGTGCCCCAGACCATGACCGGTAGAGCCCATGGTATTGTTCTCAGCCTGAAAACCCTACATAGGTACTCGGAACAATCAGCCTTCCCATTTATCATCAGACTCAAAGCTTCGCGAGTGGCAAAGATGTAAATGTATTTAAACCTTAAATGACAGGTCTAATTCTTGCATGTGGGAAGCCAGCAAGAGGAGAGTGGTGTGATTGAGAGATACATTTCAATTAATTCTCCCACCAATGCCATATCTCTTCTGCATCAGAACCTTTTATAGTGTTAAAATTAACAATTATGCAGCTGATGGCTGGCTAAATCCACCAGGGGACCAGAGAGAGCCTCAGATAACATGACACATAGAAACCATTCAAGAGAACAATTCACGGAAGAAAAGTTACCCGTGTCAGGGATGACATTGGAAGAGCCCAATAGGAGTCGATGGGAAGAAGGGACATTGAGGACCATTGTCCATCTCACTTTTCTTTTTCTTAAAAAAAATTGTGTTACAATATACATTTAAAAAAATAATTAGTTATCCATTAGCGGCAAGATAAACGTCTCTCCTTATGCTAAGGAAACAGTGGCCTTGGCAGGGAAAGACCCTTCACACAGGAGCGCTGCTACAGACAGCTGTCTCCAGATGAGGGGAACGGCTCATTGTAGAAGCACAGTGAGGAATGACAGGCAAGCCCGCGTTGAACAGCTCGAGTAAAACACCTGCTGATGTCGGTCCACTTATCAGTTGCAGCCGCAGAGGGATGGAGGTCAAGAACTCTGTCTCCAGGTCTCATCAATGACAAGTAATAAGAAGTCTGGAAGGATGTCCCCCCAGTGCTGGCTCCTGCAGAATGTGGAGCACTGTTTGCAGACTTCCTCCCGTATCTACACCAAGACCTTAGAGAAGCATCTGTGTTGGGGGTTTCATTCCTCAGCCTTCAGGTACCATGAGAGAAACTTTTCTCGGGGCTTTGTTTCTACTAAATATATCACTCTCAATGTAGGCAACGCACTCAGACTTATGCACATTTCGGGAACATCTGAGTTGAACACGACCAACTGACAACTATTGGGGTCTCACGGATTTTATATATCTAAATCCTTTGCATAAGTTTATTCTCAATGTAGTTCATTTAATTTAAAAAGTCATATCTGTGCGACCTTGTTTTGTCTTTCATGGCTGTAGGCTTTGCATTGAAGCTTCGCTCACAGTTTGCAGGAATATTTGACTTGCTTGCTCCACACAGGGAACAGTACAGGCTAAAAGCTTTGCTAAGCATGGGAGGTGACAAAATTGCTACACAATTTTCATTTCTTTAAAATAATTTATTCCTGCCCCCACCTTGCTTACTCTGCCACTGGCATGCAGAAGAAATAAAAATCAAGAAAGGAGGAAAACGGTATGTTTTTTGGACAAGGTTCAACAACTGCCTCACACTGTGGTGAACTCATTACTATTCATAAGTCTTTAGTGAAGTATGGATTATAATGTCCTCACTGCTGCTTGAATGCAAAACACCTGGATAGGAGTTGTCTTCCTTTCGCCGCCCACGCAGTTGTGACTAAACATGTCCACGACGCTGCACAGTGCTTCCATGTTTGCCTTGCTGAGTGTTTTAATTAGCAGTTTGCCTTGATGCTTCCTTCTCCAGGAAGATGGAAATGTGTACGCTCAAATATCGGTAATCAATATTGATGCAGAGATGTCATTGATTTATGTAAACACACTTATTAAGATGTGGAAACATTTAATATTCACATTTAATGGGCAGACCTAGCCATTCTGGAGAAGGTGCTCCGGGGATGTTGACGGTTTGCCGCATGGGAGATAAGCAGTTTGGACACAGGAGGGTGGATGCAGAGCTCTTTGATGGAATCCCATCCTTGAGCCGGGACATGCTCAGTAGGTGGTACCCCTTGCTGCCAACTCTGACCCCTGAGATCAACACGGTGGATGAGAGAACCAGCTCCCACAAGTTATCCTTTGAGTGCAGGCGTACACAGACATACACAAATAAAACTAATAAAAATCAAATTAACACCACACCAACACTTTAGTGAAGAGAAACTGAGAGAAAATAGCAAAATCGCTAAATGGCCCCTATAAATTTACCTACATCGGATAGTTCATGGAAACGGAAACACATGACATATGGCTTGAATGTGTGGTTTATTTAGCCATACACTGTTATTTGTGTTGCAAATTAGATGAAGGTAGCAAAATGGGCAGCTGCTCACTCTCAGGAGACCCCCATCATGGTAGAACCATCATCTTGGATAAGGGCACACAGTGCACAGAATGGCTCCTGTCATGGTAGAACCACCATTGGATAAGGGCACACTTTTTCCCCCTATTCTTTGAATGCTTATTTATCTTTAATTATATATATATATCTGTATGTGGCTATGTGTCTGTGAGTGCAGATTCCTGAGGAACAAAATGAGGGTATCAGGTGTGGGAAGACTGTAAAGATGCCCACTGCTAAGAACCCTGACTGCTCTTGCAGGGGATTCAAATTCCATTCCCAGCACCCACATGGACACTACAGGTATCTCCAGTTCCAGGGGGACCTGATGCCTCTTATGGCCCTTCTGGGTATTGGGCACTCTTATGCTGCACATTTGTGTGTGTAAGCAAACACTCACACACATAATAAAAACATATAGCTTTATCAAAAGATGAGGGCCCTGGGTCCCCTGGAGTTAGAGTTAGATGGGTGGATGGCACCTGACGTGATTGCTGGGAACTGCACACAGGTCCTCTGCAAGAGCAAGTGAGGTTCTTCTATCAGCGAGTCCCTCCCCAGACCCCTCCAGTTCTTTCAAAGTGAGTTAAATATTTAAACAGTTTTTCACACAAGCATATTCTGTGTTGAGTATATTCACCATCCTAGCCATCCTCCCTCCCTCTCATTTGTCACTCTGGTCCCCTGCACAGGTCACTTTTGCTTCCATGTCTTGTCTACAAACATGATTTTACGTAAAACCTAGATATTGCAAACGAGGGAAAGCGTACAGTGCTCGACTGTCTGAGAATGCTCCCTTGGGATGGCTGGCATTCCTTTTCTCCGCTTAGCCAATGGCTAAGGAAACACACAACCAAGGTAGAGTCACCACCACTTCCAAACGCCACTGCTGTGGTGGGCAGGCATGCCTCCTTCTTTCCCTAGTTCCTCAACTACTTACGGGGAAAGAAAGCTTCATCAGCTGCCATCAGCAACACTCACGCCAGCATGCCACTCCAAAGGCCATTTCCCCCCTGCACCCCAAAACATGTCATTCTAGTTTGTCCAATGAAGAGTTATTCCTAAAAGTCCCCATAGCCAATGACTCACACTAAGCTGTGTAAGATTTGCTTTATGCTCAATCCACTGCAGTGTTTTGTGTATTCTAGATTTTAAAGTCATTATTATTGTTATTGTTATTTCTATCCAATTCACTACCAAGCAAGATTTGATGTAGTTTTTATATGTCATAATATTTCTTCAAGTAAAGCACTTTTGTAATTAATAAAAGTCCCCACAGTAGCAAAAGCCTTCTCTTATTCCATTTAAAACATCTGCAACTATGTTTGTGGTGCTGGGGATGGAGCCCAGGAGTTCACACATGCCAGGCTGGCACCCTGCTCCTGGGCTGCAGCCCCAGCCTCTGGGAGTATTTTTTATAATACAAGCCAATACAATTACTACTCATGAGTGTTTCAAAAATTGTCTGTAGAGAATTTGCAAGGAAAATTACACTGAAGAAAATAAGAATCATCGATAATCCAGCCACCTCCACTGAGCTAATATGGACTTTCTGATTTTACTTATTGTGAACATTCATATTTTTCAAGTTCAATCAAACTATTGAACCTCTCCATTATTTGAGGGAGAAATTTAGTGATAGATAAGAACAAATCTGGTGTTGGACAAATTTATAAAGATTAAATTAAGGTTACACTGTTTCAAGGATTTGTGTCTTTATCCAATCAATGGACATCAAAACAAGAGTATCTTCCCATATTCTGAAATACTTTCTTGGAAACATAATTTTTTATATCAGCCTAGGGGCCTGTCTTGGTGTCTCACGTCTTTCATTCCAGTGCTCAGGAAGCAGAGTCAGGCAGATCTCTGGGAGACCGGGGCCAGCTGGTTTACAGAGAGTTCCAGGCCAGTCAAAGGTCTACGGTGAGACCTTGTCTCCAAAGAAAATCTGTAAGTGAACTGTGGCCCATTTTTGTTGCTTTCTGATTTGCTTTTACTATTAATTATCATTATTGCTATACTTTATTGCTATGTTAAGTATATCTTGTTTCATGCCACCGGGGATGATGACGCTTCCCACAGGAACCATAGTCTATCTAACAAGAACTCTAGTACTAGGCGTGAGGATACATCCTTTGCATTGTTGGTCAGGGACTCCAAGAGAGTTCCCACACAATACTAGCTATTGCCATTGTTCTCTGCTGCCTTCCAGAATTTGAAGGCGAAGTGCTACTCTTGAAGACACTTCAACATGGGGCTTTGAGGAACTGAGCTAAAACGGACCTGGAAGCCTTCTCCCTGGGCAACGTGCTATGAAACCGAGAAAGCCACCGAGGGAGAAGAGCAGTCAACAGTCCTACCCGACTGTAAAGCCCAGGAGTCACAGGGCCAGCATGGCAAGATATCCCCCACAGTGCAATAATGGTGCTTACATCTAGGCAGTAACCACTGGCTCTCTAATTAGACCAATAGGAAGGGATTCATGCCTGATACTTTAAATGCAGCCAACTACCCATGGTTAGTGAGGCCATGGAACCTAGAGAAGAACCTACGACTACCATGTCCTTAAACCGATACCGTTTCTAACTTCATTCTAGACACATACCATTCGACCCATAGGTAGATTTCATCCTCGTTTCTCAACGGTTTATTTTTGCAGCAATTGGAGAGACCATCACAGAAGCTACACCTGATCTAACTGCAGAGAATAATTGAGAATGGGCTACCCAGCCCCAGTGGATAATATCTACAACGCAACTCCTGCATCTAAGGCTCATGGAGCATCACAGAAGAGGAAGTGGATTTAAGAGACAGAAGATCAGGACTTCTGCCGGGAGACTGAGTCTTCTATTTACAACTGGGAAGCTGCACCCATAAAATCTCAATAATTTGGTAGACTAAGCAAGACCTTGACGATGACAAAGCAGTTGACAGGCCAGTGTGGATGGGGAGCTCCCACAAGGCCATGCACCTAAATGAAGAACTACAGGAAATTCATGACTGCTGAGAGTTGGAGAGCCAGTCTTCCCTAGGGATGAGCCCCCTAAGTGGTTATCCACTCACTAGTTAGTCTGCAGACACATATATCCATTTGAGCAGCAATTATCCAGTGACTACCTAGTCAGTATATATATGTATACATATACATACACACTATATGGAATCAGTTGGTTGCACTTATATATTTAAATGTATGCACACATGTTCAATTATAATTAAAGAAAACAATACAGATAATGGATGAAAGTAGAAGAATGGCTTGGGAGGAAGCCAAATATAATAGGGGGAGACTGAAGAAGATCTGAGTGTGTTGTATACTCAGATTATATATGTATGAAATGTCACATACCTGCCAGCTTGTACAGTTAATAGATGCTAATCAAGATGGAAAAGGGTAAAATAAAATACCTGTGTGTGAATTGTGGCTTTGTTTTTCCATGTTTTACTATTAAAATTTATGTCATATCAAAATCATTTTGAATGAGCTGCTAGATAATCTTTAAGAGCATGTAGAAGCAAATTACTGGAAGACATCATTGGGAGAATTGCTGAACTAAGGCAGCATTTTTCATAGGGATATTTTTACTTATTGCTAAATTCCCTTCAAGGTATGATGGTGATTTATTTACACTTGGACCAGCTTTGGTTGGCAATGGTCACTTTTCTATTTCTTTGGAAATAACGCTATTGTAATTGTTAACATTTTCAGCTGCTCTCACAAGCAACAATAGCGCCTTTGTTGGCCAAGTTGAGCATTCTTTACAGGCTTGGGCTGGCCGTGTGTGCTGTTTAGGACTTAAGTGCTTCCCTTTTCTTATCACTAGAAGTTCTTTGATAAGTCTTAGATCGTAAATTAAAATTTTGTACAGCTATTATAGTGGGAATGAATAATTTTCTGGGTCTCCGGCCAATTTTCCAGCTCATTAGAGATTGGCTTCAGCTGTTATCATGAAACAATCATGTAGGTATTTAGCGTGGTGCAAGCTTCATGTCATACACTAGTTACCCTCCATATGTGAGCTCCCCCCCCACTCCTGTATGGAAGGGGGCTTCTGTTTCTCCCCCAAGGCCATGTCCGCATTGTCCAAGATTATTAGCCATGTTCTGCCTTTTAAACTCTAACACCTAGCATAGGCTTGGTACAGCCATCCTTAGAAAAGCGTACGATTATTGGATAATTAATGGAAGAATAAAAAAGTCTCAGCTGTGGAGATGGTTCCTCGGTTGAGTTCATCACAGGAGCCTGAGGACCTGAGTTTGATCCCTGAGTTTATATAAAAACCTAGGTGTGACGGCCTTGGCTTGTGATCCCTGAGCTGAGAGGTGATGCAGGTGGATCCTGGGGTTCACTGGCCAGCCAGGCCCAATCAGCAAGCCCACAGTACCAATGGAAACCCTATCCCACAAAGTAAAGTGGGCCAAGTGGTTATCTAGGTTCCTGAGAACCTACATTTGGAGACCTAAACTCGTGAAAAAGCTAGATGTGATAGTATGTTCCCATGACTCCAGCACCGAGTCAAGCAGACATGTAGACCCGTGATTCTTGTTGACCAGTCAGCCAAACTGACATGCTTCAGATTTAATGAGAGACCTTGTCTCCAACCATGCAGGTGGCAAGAAATTGAGGAAAGGCATGCAAAATCCACTTTGGGCCTCTACTCATGGGCACATGTCATATATCAGAGGCAGAGGCAACAATGTAACACTCATAACCCTCCAACATGTGGTTCTAACACCGCTTCCTTCCTCCCAGCGCCATGACTATGAGCATATGCCACTGAGTTGAGCCTATGAAGTGCCGGGGATGAGCCTTGACGCAAACCCTATTAACTGGGCTTCATCCACAGCCCTTTCTCATCATTCCCTTCACAGATTTCAGGAAGTTACTATTTCAGCTCTCAGACAGTTAATGTGCTCAGTGTGTATATGAATTCATTGAGAAAGTTTTCCCTTAAGCCATTTGCAGAAATGCCAGTGGCATGCTGGGCACATTGAAGGCTCTCCCAGTCTTGCTGTGGTAACATTGGGGAGGGGGGTAACAAAAAGGAAAGCACTCATTCCTTTTTGGATGGTGTCCATGCATCAGATCTTCACTGATTCATTCATTCATTCATTCATTCAGTCCTCCCCACAGCTTTTCTACAGTGAATGATGTAGATAACATTCTCTTTTGCAGAAATTGTATGTTGTATTTTTCAGTAACATTTATTACTTTCACTGTTATTTTTTTGGCCATGACAAACTGTCATTTGTGTTTCATGTTCTCCTTTGTCCCTGCACAAAGTACATATTACTAATTCTGTCTGCCACCCTGCTCCCTACCAACACCACTACCTTTCCCTCTTTTCCTCATGTGCCCTTTTCTCGGGAGGGGGGTGTTTCTTAGTGGGGTTTTCCTTAAGGATTTTCTCCATAGGCCTCTTGAGCCGGTCCAGTAAGTCTGCCTGAGCTGACACGTGACCGGTGTCCTTTATTAATGCAGAAGTGGACACTCCTCCCCAAGGAGACACACTGGCAGTGTGTGTGTGTGTGTGTGTGTGGTTTTCTGTGTCAACTTTAATCACTTGCTGACTCTAAAAGTCAAACTAAATCAAATAAAACCATAAAAAATCCAGACCCTGACAGGCATTCCCAGGGCTGTTCCTTCTTGCTTCAATTCTCTTCTGTCTCCATTTCTTCACCCCGGTCAAGTGTTTTCTGTCCCTCTTACTGTCACAAACTATGCTTTTATTGCTGCACTGAGCCTCAGACATGGCTTCGGTGACCACATTTGTGTGATGTGTTTCTTTTACTTCAGTGGAGACTCTTTGCAGCCTGGCCCCCGAGTTTCCAGAGCCTCGGTTTTGTTCTGGAGGCCAGTGAGTTGGATTCTGACTCATCAGGAATGTCTTCTAAAGGTACTTATCTTTTTCTCTGAACATCATATCCAAAATAAACATCTACATTTCTCCCGATTCTATGAATCATGCAGGAGACCCTTTGCTTCTTAGGGTAGAGCAGAGAAGAGTCTACCATGTAGGAAGTGCTCTCTAAATGCCTGTTGGGGGTGGGCACATCTGAACTTGCCTCGTGCCTTTTATAGCAATAATAACACGTTCATCTCCACTCTTACGTCATCTTTACTGCAGCAGGTAGCAGTTGCTAGCGTTGCTGGGTGCCAGGGACTAACCCTTTCTGAGATTTTTATCTGGTGACAGCAGCTGGCTGGAACTTGGTTTTTCTTTAAAATAACTTACTTAATTTCTAGATCCTGTTGTAGCAGGACTGTAGAAGCGTTGTCCTCAGTACTTTGGAGGTGTCCATCTTCTGGACTCTTACAAAGTTTCAGGGTGACAGAAACCACACTAGGTGCTTCATGACTTCCCTCCAATTTAAGGAAAATTTCTTTAAATTTTGAGATTACATTTCTGCTTTCCCTTTCCTCCACTCAAAGCCTCCTATCTCTTGTTTTTTTCCCCCCAATTTATGGCCTCTTTTTCTGTTAATTTATGTGGCGTGTGTGTGTGTGTGTGTGTGTGTGTGTGTGTGTGTGTGTGTCGGTGTGTGGGTATCCTTTCATTTTCTGTGGTTACCTCTAAACTCTTGAGACACACATCTGACAAGGTAACCTTTACTCACTTGCAAGCTGATTTGGGTCAGGCAAGACGACACGTGCTTTCAATCTCATCAGCAGAGGCAGGTAGACCTCCACGAGTTGTGGTTTACCTAGCAAGTTCAAGGTCAACCAGGACTACATATAAAAAAATTCAAAAATAAAATAGGTACGAATTTGAAATCTGTTTCCTTTCCTTCCTAGTTTTTAATATTGTCCACCTTCTCTTCATGATATATACTTTTGAGTGCAATGAACAAGCATATACTATTTCTTGCATAAAAACCTTGAGTCCTACCTGCATTTAGCATCTTTTACAGAATATAAACATTAAACAACTCAGCCTGTATGTTACGTGTATATGTTTTCAGGACTAACCATTTGATATTAGAAAAAGGGGAGAGGGCTCCTCCAATTTTCTTATCTGTAGGATCTTCAAATTATGTTAAAAACAAATTATTTTCTAGATGGGTTCATTCTGGGTCCCCTTGTAGCTGATGTAACAAGGACTGGCCCGAGGCATATGTGAGTGACACACACAAGTGATCTCTGGAAATCTCCAGGAAATCTCCACTTTCTCATGGCCCAATGCTGGCTCCTCTTCATGCTTCCGATGATCAAGTATAGATATATTGTCTTAGGGTTACCGAATATTCTGAATATATTATATTATTTATCATTCAACATTTCTACTTCATGTATATATATATATGTATGTATATTTATGGGCATTAAAATTTAATAATTATTCTATAACTCTCCTTATGAGGAAAAATATGGAACCAATTTTGGGTTCAGTTTCTGTCATCCCTAAAATTATGCAAAGGTTGACTATTTGTAGGTCTGGGTCTAAGGCCTTGAGCAGGCATAGAGTGACACCAACCCGGGAGCACATATCTCCTATTCCTGTGTTTATGTGCACACACACACACACACACACACACACACACGTGTATCACCGAGTGACACCAACCCTGGAGCCCATATCTCCTATTCCTGTGTTTATGTGCACACACACACATGTGTATTCTGTTAATACAACCCAGCCAAATTCCCCTTTCAAGCAATATCTGACACAAATAGCTACTGTCTCCACTGTGGTTATGAGAGCAAGTATGCTTAATCTGGGCCTGATGTGCCACCAACATGAAATTGGAGCCGTTTTTATGGCCAAGTAGAGTTGTGTGCAGAAGTCATAGAACGTCCATACCTTGCCAATCAATTCCCATCTACTCTCTATAAATAACCCCAAGGATGAGTTCACAACAATTTATTTACCCAGGCCTCTTTCCTGTGGTGAATGTTCCCAGCTCATTCTTCCCCCACAGCCATTTTACATATTGTTAAGATGGGAAACATGATCCTGGGTTTCTCCTGGGAGCAAAGATGCCATTGGACACTTCTGGCAACCAGGCCTTCTCATATTCTTGGAGAATATGAGAGTTTCTTCCCTTAAGAGGGTCTCACCAAGATAACAATGGCATTCCTAAGAAATCACAAATGTCCTTGGCCAATAAAATTTCCTCCTGCCCCAAGAGCCCATTTAGCAAATACCTTCCAGGTTCAAAATTCAAATCCATCTGTCTCTCCTGAGAAGGGCCTTGACCGATGGGTAGTCACACCTTTTAGCAGCTACATTATAATTTAAACTCAATCATAGATTCTAGAAGAGCACATTCTTCAGAGCTGCACAGACAGCTTTCTGCACGTCTTCTTCACCCTTTGAAACAATACAATTACCTATGAACTCTATGGAACATGCTTAGTCTGCTTCTCAAACCGTTCATTCAATTGCTTTGATCCTAGCACTTTGGGGCTTGGCTTCCTAAGAGAAATACATGTGTTCAGCTTGTTCTCTGACACAGGGAGACAGAAATCAGGGTTTTGAAAAGGCGCTTTGTGTGTCTGAATGATTTTATATTTCAAAAAAAAAAATTCTCCTAACTACAAATCAAATAGAATGCTAAGTTAGGAAGTATCCCTTGGGCATTTATTTGCTAAGCACAGACACACTCTAAGACTCACAAATGCTTTTGCACAGTGAAAAGGAAGTGTGGGTTCTATGTTTTGTTTCGATGGATTTGCTCTCTGTGGAAGGGATGTAGTTTTATTACTGTTCAAATGGCTTTTGGTTAAGTTTTAGTTATTGTATGTGTGTGCACACGTGTGCCACGGTGCATGTGGGGAGAGCAGAGCATACTTGCCGGAGTCAGCTCTCTCTCTCCATCATGAGGCTGACGCTCAGACCCTCAGGCTCAGCAGCAGGCACCTCTACCTGTGGAGCCATCTCACCACCTCTACTTTGATTCTTTTAGTAGCGGTGCCTAATGACATCTTTGTTTTAATGGTTTGAGTCATGAAAACATTTGTTTGCACATTTTGTTATTTTTCATAAATGGGTAAAACCGCAAAATTTTTGTGACGTTAGATCTGAAACATGCTCAGATCAATAATAGCTGCATTTACTCCAGGGCTTTTTGTTCAAAAAGTTTAGCCCAATTTTCATTTTCAACTTACATCCCTAAAAATATCAGCTTTGGAAGAAAACAGGAATGGCTCAAGCAAAGCCGCTAAATGAACCTTGACTTGTGCTCAGGTCTAGATGTGTCAGGCTGAGAAGATTCCCACTCCTGCTGTTCCTGGCTCATCTGTTCAATAGAATCCCTAAAGTTGATTTCTGATCAAGCAGGGCATGGGAAACCTGGGTCATCCCAGGCACACTCCCGTGAGAAACTGATAAAGCAGTTGCTGGAACACCATGGAAAGGTGACGGGCAGGAAGTCAAGAAAAACTAATAAAAAGTGCAGAGGAAGAAGCAAAGATGATAGGAGAGATTCCTGAAGTGAAAAATAGAGGCTTGAACATGATGCGTGCAAAAGAGAAAAAAGATGCCCACAAAAGAGGTCTTAAAGAATTGAAAAAGCCCTGGAGATGAAATGTTATATAAATATTGCTAGTCAGTTATAATCAACCATAGCAAAGCCATATGTTTTGTGGCTGAAAGAGCCAACAAAGGCAAAACGACCTCCTCAGCATTGGATAAAGGGAATAGGAGCAAAGAGTATTTATTAATTGAGGGAATGAAAGTGGAGGAGGGGTGGTATTGAGGACAGCTGAAGAAAATACAGGGAAATGGTGGGAGACACAGGAATGTTGACAAAGTAAATGATCGATCAAAGGAACTTGGAAACAGATTTTCTGTATGAAGGAGTTATGCTGGTGTTAAACATGAACTGATCATATTTAACAAACACATCGTAATTTGGTCACACACACGCACACGAGATCATACCAGTGTCTAAAAGGTAAGCAGTAACACCAGTGGCAGGTACAAGAACCTGCACGGGATTGTTCATCAGTCTTACCAGGTTCATTTGTTGTTAAATTCTTTGATATTCTGGCTGCCTGCTATTAACCCCAGGCTCACGCTCCTTGTGCTAGGCACCCGTCCAGCCTCCTGCAGGGGAAGCTGTGTGAATGAGCTGTAACAGTCAACCTGACCTAACTTAGAATCACCTGGGAAGAACGTCTCAGTGAGGAGTTATCTAGATCGGGCTGATCTTGAGCATATGTAGGGAGGACTGTCTTGATTACGCTTGGATGTCGGAAGACCCAGCCCACTGTGGGCAGTGCCATTCTCTAGGCAGGGCTCTTGAATAGTATGAGACGAGAAACCTGGCTGTAGGCCAGCAAGGGTCCCTGTGTTTATCCTTTCTCTGCTCTCAACAGTGAAGGTGATGCTCCAAGTTCCTGCCTTGACTTCCTCCGTCAGTGGCGGATGGTAGCCTGGAATTGGGAGTTCAAATGAGTTACTTTTTGTCAAGATATTTTTATCATAGCAACAGAAAGAAAATTAGGAAAGTTACCATTCCACCTCTTGAGCTCTCAAAGGGGCAGAATCAAGAACAACCAGTTCTGCTGCTCAAGGCTCTTTTGCCTTGGGTCTCCAGAAACTTCTTTTCTCTGGGACGATGTCTTCTGACGTCAGCCTTTGTTTCCAGTACCAAATACATCTCAAATCATATTCTTCACTACTCAACCGTCTACCTCAAACCTGGACTTTCCTAGACGTTGGGGTCACAGCGATACCTGACGGTGAGGAGGGCCAGGGAGAGACAGCCCCTGGGTGGACGTCTCCTGATTCCCTGTGAAAGTTACTCTCTGCTGCTGCCGGTCTGCAGCCCTCACAGGGCAGGGACTTCTCACTGTTTATGATTGCGTGATTGTCCTTGTCAATTACACATCAATAGAAAGACAACCCCGTGGCTTTTAACAGATATTCACACACAAAGGTTAGGACAGTTAAAAACAGGACTCACTGCATCACAAGGAGGCTCGGAGCCCTTTGCTTTCTCCTTCACTCAACGGCAGAGAACACGGGTCTGCTATGTAAAAATGGTTAGCTTTGATTCTCAGCCGCGAAACTGAAGTTGGATGACTTGTTCACAAAAAGAAACTCACAGGAAAAATCCGGCTTCAGCTCCTGAACCCCGAATCTTCAGATCAGGTTCCCTGACTTTTTGCTTTGTATTTTAAGTGGCACAGCGGAGCTCCCCCAAAGGAGGGCTTCTCTCCTGAGATAGGTCAGGAAATTTAAAACTGTTCAAAGGGTGTGTTTTTGCTCTAAAAGCCGATGATCCCGGCTGAGGAGCTGGCTCAACAGCTCCAGTGCTTTATATGCAAGCATGAGGACCAGAGTTCAGACTCCCGGTCCATGTGGAATGAAAGCCTGGTGGGCGTGGAAGCCCATCTGCCACCCTAGCACACAGAAACAGAGTCAGGTGAGTCCCTAGAGCAAGCAGGCTGGCTAAAGTAGCTGAGGCAGAGAGTTCAAGTAGGAGACCTCGGTATGTAAAGCTGAGATCAACCAAGGGAGACACCCAATGTCAACCTCAGAGCTCCACGTGTACCCACAAATGTGAACATGCCTATAAGAATGCACACACACACACACACACACACACACACACACAGAGAAGTAATCAAAGATTTCAGATCCGAGGGAAACTCCATATCCCATACCTCAAAGGGATAGATGACCTAGCAGAGACTTGGGCCCTAAGAGCATTCCTCTAAGCAACCTATATTCCTCTTGTACCCTCTGTAAAACAAGGGCTCAGTTCTTGGATGCTTGAGGGGGAGGGAGAGTGGTTGGCTCAGGGACTTTGTCTCGGTACTAAGTGAACATACTTTTAAGCTTAAAACATTAGTTTTTAAAGACATCTAGAAGTAAATTAGTCAAACTTTACCCTGTCCTGTCCATCCTTTGGGCTTTCTGACTTTGCTTTTAAGGACAGAGGAGAAAGCGCATTTCTGGGCCAGCTCTGGGAGGGAGGGCCTCCTCCTTATCCTCAGTCCGGCCTCTCTCGGATGCTGTGCTGTCAGGCATGGAGCCCGGAGTAGTCCCAGGGCCATGGTGAGAGGAGCAGCTAAGCTAGTCCCAGTAGACATTTGGCCTGGGGATACCTGAAAGCCCCAGCTGGAGGGATTCTGAAGGTCAGAGAGGTATCTGGAGAGGCTCTCTGCTACCGCGGACGCCTAGTGTCTGTGAACCCAGTGAGGTGTGATGGGAAACTCTGGGTAACTCGGGAGATCCCCACATGCTGGCACTCAGCCCACTCCACGATGTCACAGACCTTTCCACTCATCCTTGCCAAGTACGTGATCTCGAGGCTCCACTTGCCTTTTCTGCCCCAGGTCTCCTTCCCGAGCAGAAGGCAGCCTATGCACTCAGCACAGCATCCACACTCCAAGGTTCTTGCCTGTCTGTTTATAGGCTTTCCTTGGCATCACCTACCCATCATCTACTTCCTTGAAGTCATCCTGCAGCTGGGACAGAGACTCACTGGCTGTCTCTCCATGGCCTTTTCTTCAGTTCCTGCCTTGAGTTCTTGTGCTGATTTCCCCCAGTGTGTGGCCTGAGAGTTATAAGCTAAATAAACCCTGTCCTCCCTAGGTTGCCTTTGGTCATGGTCTTTATCCCAGCAATAGAAACCCTAAAGACAGGTGCCGAGAAACAGCCCTTCTTTGGTTACAGGCTTTCCTGGTGAGCACATAGGGGACCTGGCTGCCCTACAGAGTGTATGTGCCCACTTGTGCAGGAGATACATATGGATATATTCAGATAGAGCTGAGCAAGGAAGCTACGGTCTCCTCATGGTGAAGCATGAAAGATTTAGAGCCTGAAAATTTTGCTTGTGGTTCCTGGTTCTATTATAATCCGTTCTGTTTCCTTAATCCTGGGGATGGGGTAGCCACCTTCAACCCAAAGAGTTTGTGCTAAGTTTGGTAAAGCTTTCTTGTTTTTTTTTAAAATTATGCAAGGTTATGACATGATTGAAATAAGACATGGTGGAAAGGAACTTGGCAGACGGCATGGAAAGAAGGAGGATGCTTCAGTTACTTTTCTGCTGCTGTGAGAAACACCACTGTAGGAGAAGGGCCTGCTTGTTTGTCCCGGACACCAGGCTAGCTTAGACCTGAAATAATCACACGGAAACTATATTATTTAAATCACTGCTTGGTCCATTAGCTCTGGCTTCTTACTGGCTAACTCTTACATCTTAATCTAACCCATCTCCATTAATCTGTGCATCATCACGAGGTTGTGGCCTACCAGCAAAGTTTCAGCACATCTGTCTCCAGTGGTGGTTCCATGGTGTCTCCCTGACTCCACCCTTCTTTCTCCCAGCATGCAGTCTAGTCCTCCCTAGCTCTGCTGTGCCCTGCTCTGCTATAGACTCAAAGCAGTTCTTTATTCATTAACCAATTAAAGAAACATATAGAAGGACCTCCCACACCACACCACGACCAAGGCAATTTACAGAAGAAGGGATTCATTTGGATTACAGTCCCAGAGGGATGAGTCCATGATGGTGGAGCAGAGATCGTCCCATCTGGAGCAGCAATTTAGAGCTCACATCTCCAACCCCAAACAGGAAGCAGAGAGGGCACTGGAAACAGCACACGGCTCTTGAAACCTCAATCCCCCCCCCCCCACCCCTTAGTAACATGTTTTCTTCAGCAAGACTATACTTCCCACATCTAAACAGGGACACCGACTGGGGGCCGAGTATTCAAATGCCTAAGGCTTATGGGGACATCTCAGTCACACCTCCACAGAAGAGACAGAGAGGATCCATGGATATCTCCGTGAGAACGTGACGGGAAAGTCTTCTTGGATTGGGGCTTTAGAGATTTTAGGGTGAGTTCAAGGATTCTGTCAGGAAGCAGGGAATGGTCCACGGGTATCGATTGATTGCGCAGAAAGTGGGGACAGCGATGCAAGATTAAAGCCCTAACTGGCAAAGAAGAAGCCACCATTCATATTTCCCAAAATAGGGGATGCTTAGTTTTGTGGTTTCAACAATATCTTTGTCCTCATCTATCACAGATGGTAAGTGAAGCTGGTGTCCTGTAGAGTAAGGCTAGTGTGCTTAGCGCCCTGTGTTAGGATTCCAGCGTTATACTCACCCCCACCCGCACAGCTCACTGGCATTCAGGCAAATACCTAACCAGCCCAGAGGCCCTGCCACCGTACGTTGCTCTGTCATGTGTTGTGTGGCTGTATATGGCTCTGTTAACCATGCCCAAGCTCTGCCCGCCTGATTCGCCATTGGTGGACCATGTTTCCTCCCACTTCCCTTCCTCCCTTTACCCCCATCCTTTCCTAATAAATCCCTACGTGGGTTTGTTGAGCTCTGTGGTTCATGCCTCACGGCTGCAGCTACAGCCCAAGAACAACATCCGGGTCCTCACAAAGCTATTTCCACCTCTTCCATAAACTGAACAATATTCTCTCCAACCCTGAGCATTCTGAGCTGAGCATTCTGAGCAGAGTTTAAATGCACAGGTTGTTAGAAGTCACCTGGCTTTTGCAGAAGAAAGCTGTTCTGTCTGTAAGTGAGAATGCAGCTTCTACCAGGAACTCATGGATACTTTAAGGCTCCAGTTTGCAGCAAGAATTGTGTGTCATCAAGTACTTAGATTTTCTTGTGTTTGCGACTCTCCTTAAATCTTAACCTCTGATTGGACCATGACTGAGGGGGTGGGCCTCTGATTGGAGCATGACTGAGGGGGATTGACCTCTGATTGGACCATGACTGAGAGGATGGACCTCTGATTGGACCATGACTGAGGGGGTGGGCCTCTGATTGGAGCATGACTGGGAGGAATGGGCCTCTGATTGGAGCATGACTGAGGGGTTGGACCTCTGATTGGACCATGACTGAGAGGGTGGGCCTCTGATTGGAGCATGACTGAGGGGATGGACCTCTGATTGGACCATGACTGAGGGGGTGGGCCTCTGAGTGGAGCATGACTGGGGGAAATGGGTCTCTGATTGGAGCATGACTGGGGGGAATGGGCCTCTGATTGGAGCATGACTGGGGGGAATGGGCCTCTGATTGGAGCATGATTGGGGAGACCGATCAGTTGGTAAAATGCATGTTTTACAAGCTTGAAGATCTCAGTTGGATCCTCAGAACACACTTAAAGGGGGGGGCAATGCTAGTAAGTCAGTAGCACTTAGTGTAATATATATATACACACACACATACAAACGCACGTGCACACATGCATGTACACATGCACAGGTACACATAGTCTTACCGTGGTTGTGGTTCCTGTCATATTCATTTTCGCAAGCCAGCTGTGTACGCTGCCCTTAGTAGGTCTCATTGGTTTAACCTTGCTCGAGCAATGTGCCCCTAAATCCACAGCACCGCGTAAGGAAATAGGTCTCTGCGTGCAGAGTTTAGGGTTCTATCAAGAACTGTCACCGTCCTAAAAAAAAAAAAAAAAAGAGAGAGAGAGAATGAAATGGTTTTTGACTGCATCATCAAAAGATTCAACGTGAATTTCCCCTCCATGGTCAAAACCCTCTTTTTTACTTTCGAGTCTAAGAAACGAGGTTGATTCATGTGTTTATTTTTATAAGAAAGTGGAAGATTACAAGATCACATTCCTGTTGTTACAATCAAATGGTTTAATTGTATCCCCGTTTCTAATTGATGTCTTCACGGGGCAAGGGGGTAGGGGTTGAAAAAAAGGAGAGGGCTGCTTTTATCTTTCCAGGGCAGCCCCTTGCAAGGCTGGCATAGGCACGGCTTACCCAACGTAACCTCGCATTTCCTCATCTGTGAAATGGGGATAATGATACGTGCCTCCCTCCCGGGGTGTCGTGAGTATTAATTAGTGTTTGTCAAGGGCTCTGAGAGCTTCAGATGAAAGGCCTGAGGAAACTTGGGATAAAGCGTGATTATGTGCAACCTCCTGCCTCCCACTTTCGCCCAACCGGGATTCCCAATTAACAGCCGGCTCCGTGCAGGTGACGCTGCGTGCAGACAGGACAAGGCAGGTTTTATTGGTCCATGAGGACACACCTATCCGAGGGAATTAGTTTTGTGAAAACGGTCATTATGCCAAGGACTTTTATTCCCGGCGGTTGTAGCTGTTAATGGTTAATAGTTAAATATGGAGTCTTAGGGACGGCTGGTTTCACGTTTCAATGGGGAAAGGCAAGGCCGTGCACTTGACATCCAAGGGGCTCAGGCGGGTGGCCCAGGAGAACTTACAGCCCATAAAATGAAATTATATTATACGGAAGGCCGGCTTCAGTTTCTGAGAAACCAGCCGGAGAAAGAAGACAATGCTGCCTGCGCAATTAGGAAAGGAAGAAGCCACTCCTACCTATAATTTTCTGGATTCCAATTTCAAAGGATTTGTAACTTGCAAAAAATTAATTCTCTCATTAGAACCACATTTCATACCTGGCAGCCAATTAAGTCAATTGATGACATTAAAGGAGGAAAAAAACCTTTTGTGGATGACTATTGATGACCCAGGACTTGAGGATTAACAAACCAATGGTTGATCTCCTAAGCATGGCTCTTACCAGCTAAAAGCTGATTAAACTAATGGATGGTCTTTTGGGAATGAAATAATTAAGTCAGTCTGTTCTGGGTTTATTTGGTTTTTGATCTGTTATCAGACTAACTATTTTACTGGTCTTTTCTGGAAGCAGAAGTTAGTTTCCAAAGCTCTGTGTATGGGTAACACTTTGAGCACTGACAGAAAAGTTTGGGGACACAGGCACACTTCACAACCACAGGCTTCTCTCTAAAACACAAGCTGAACGTCCCTTTAGAGACCACTCACTCACCCATGGAAGGACTGTGGTATTTATTTATTTATTTATTTATTTATTTATTTATCTTTGTTTAAAGAGGACAGAAAACCTTGACTGATGGAATTCTACCCATTTTATGGGGAGACAGCAGTAAGCTGTTCTCTTTTCTAGCCAAGAAGGTCATCAACGGGATGGAGTTCTGCCACATCTATAGAGACTGTGTGACCTATATTTGGGCTCACTGGTAATTTAGTTGCAGAGAGAGGTTAAAAGCTGCCATTGTCAAGCAGAGCTCATGAGCCGAATCTGTTGCATAAACAGGAGGCATGTTTACTTAAGAGTGAGGGCTGAGTTTGTCCAGGGCCTGAGCAAGCAGCCTGTGGCATTGTTGGCATCCACAGTACATGCCAGGAACAAATGATTCTTATCTGCTATGAACACACTTAGCCCATTATCCTAACTGTAATTTTGATATGTTTGCTTACTAAAGCATACACACACATCTTTTTTAATGTACAGATTTAAGTAATCTAATGAGGCTTCTCCTGTGTTCCTCATGTTGTTTTAGAGGTAGTTTAGCACCGAAAAGCATTTGTTCAGTTACTCAACAACACCCAGTTTTCAGAGTGCCCTCCTTCTACTCAGGAATTTCTGGGAAGGCAAAGAACTACAAAAAAAATTTTTTTTTTTTTTTTTGTTGTTTGGTGTAGCACAGGGAGACAAATCTTGTTTATTTTGGGGAAATCTTGGATGATAGAAAGGTATAGGGGGGCCGACAGATTACGCATTTCAAGTTGTTACATGGTGAGGAGGTGATGGGAAGTGGGCAGGAAGGAAGGGGCTGTCAGAAATGGAGGAGCTGCCTTGTGGGGTGAGGGCAGAGTGGGTGGGCTCATACTGAATGGGTCCTGTTGGATCCAGGTGCCATTGGGTGTCTCTAGGGAGTTTGGGTGGTAGGGTATGGCTGAGAGCTAGGGGTTAACATGCTTCAATGTGTTTTCCTCAGGGCCTGCCTGGATTGTCGTCAGGACCACCAAACCACAGGAACAAAAGCAATGCCCTTTACTTTTTTTTTTTAATTTGAAGGGAGTTAAAATATTTAAACATTAAAAATGGAGGCTCAGAGCTGGGTGTGGTGGCTGGAACTAGGGAGGCAGAGGCAGACAGATCTCTATGAGACTGAGACCAGCCTGGTCTACACAGCAAGTTCCATGCCAACTGGGACTACATAGTGAGACTTTGTCTCAGAAGAAGAAAAATCATATAAAAAGATACATTCTTGCTGCATTAGTGCTTCACTAATATAAACCCTTGCCTACTATGTGCAAGTTTTTTCTACTCCCTCTGCAAATGCAATAACAATGAACACAAAACTCTGTTTTCTTTCCTTGCTTAATTCAAGGAAGCATATTATAATTCTCTACCTCTGCTTTTGCTTCATAATTGTAAATTTTATTATGGAAATTTTATATCTATATCTATATGTAGAGAGAGAGAGACAGATAATGTGATGTTTCCATTCATGCACATATTGTGCAATTGGCCCATCTGTCACATCAGTCTGTCCTTTCTTGACCTAACCCTACTGCCCTCTGTGCAGCAGAACACAAGCCCTCCTCCTCCTCCTCTCCTCTCTGGCTGTAAGACTGTTAGTGCTGGCCACCAACCTCTCCCCAGCTCCCACTCCTCTCCCCAGCTCCCACCCCTCTCCCCAGCTCCCACCCCTCTCCCCAGCTCCCACCCCTCTCCCCAGCTCCCCACTCCTTTCTCCAACTTCAAGCAGCCACAATTCTACCCTCAACTTGGCTGGGATAAAAGATTTAAATTTTATGAGGAGATGAGAGCCCTGATGTTGACTTTGACTTTTTAGTCTGCCTAGGAAGGGGTAAGCAGGGCAAAGGTGGGCTTCCTTTGTATGGAGCTTCTCCTGGGTGCTAATTCTGTGTAATTATATGGAAACGACTGGCCCGAGAGACGAATTGGAAGATATAAGTTTAGAAGCAGTAGGAGGGGGAGAGGAAGCCACATTTCGGTGATATTTATGATCTTTAGTAAATGAAATGCATGTTATCATTAGAATTGAATTCTCTAATATTCAAAGCAAGTGTTTTCTACCGCTCGTCATTTGAAGAAAGCATGAGTGTTTACCCCGGGAGGACGAGGAGACAGGGACTGCCAGCTGCATGGGCAACAATGCAAGCAGAAAAGTTTCCACCATGCTTTGTACAGGTGATGACGAGGGCCCAGTCTTGGTTCTTAGGATCCTCGATTGCTGTCATAGGAGAAGGCAGGAAGGCACTCCGTAGTCTTCAGAGGCCAGTGCAGAAGTACACAGGTTGGCCCATGACAAGCCTCCTGGCAGGCAGCCACGCTGAGGGTGACAGGCCCCTGGCCTAGCAGCTTTCTGGGCACACCACTGCTCACAGAGCTTAGTGGGGTCAGGATCCTGTCTCGGAGTTGCACAGCATCCAAGCATGGAGAACGGCTCTGCACAAGAAGATGCAGGGGCTGCGACGGCCTTTGCCATGGAGTCAGGAAAAGATCCTGTCCTTAAACTCCCTGCTATTCCTTGTCACCTTGATGTGTAACACAAGACAGGAACACAGCAAAGGCCAAGAAGGAAGTCTTAAAATCTGAAAAAGAGCGTTATTCAAAGAGACCAACTAACCTTAAACAGTGCTTACATTAGGAAGCAAGCCTGCATTTATTTGTATTGCTGATACTGAAAAGCAGATATATATATATATATATATATATATATATCCCTTTATATATCTAACAATTATATTTATAATTTCACTACAGCATTACTTAAATTTTTTATAGTATATCTGATTTTATGCTTTTCTTACGACCAGTCTATTTACAGTTGACTGAGTTTCACCCAAGGCTGGAAGATGCCATTAAGATACACAGGTATTTTACTCACTGAGGTGGCTGAGTGGGTGAGAATGCTGTCAGACCTGAGTTCCATCGCTAGGGCCCACAAAGAGGAAGGAGAGAACTGACTCCCGTAAGTTGCCCTCTGAGCTCCACATATTCACTGTGGTATGTGTGTGCGCACGGATACACACACACATACACACACAGTGTGTATATGTGTTTATATGTAATATGTATGTGTAATAATAAATGTAACAATTTCTTAGTGAGTTGGAACTGCAGTTCCTGGCACAGATTCTTTATTCAGTTAACCAAGGTATGAACTAGTAGTTTAAATACAGATGAAATATTTTTTTTCTTGGGATCCAAAAATGTTTATATGGTTTAGGGTTTCTCCACAATTCAAAGGGTACTATCTATCAGAAGAGCCCGAAATCAACTGTTTAATCACGAGGTCCATGTGGTTCTTAGGTAAATAGTTTTATTACAGAACATTTTGTTATGTGCAACTATAAGATTTTGCATTATTTAATTTGCTTGCTGTTGCTCTTCAATAAAAACTTTTAATAATAGGACAAGCCCTGAGCTCTTGGCGATGTACAAGATGTTACTAGAGCAATAAAACATGCGCCAATTGACTCCTGACTCACGTGGTACTTTAAAAAGATAATAATTCTAAGGAAATCACTCAAAGTAATATTCTTATTGTAGCCTAGATTGTTCATGCACGGGAACAACCTGAAACATTGCAAGCCAATGCGTTGAGGGTTCTGTGGGGGGGGGCATGATGAGCGCTAGAGCCCTCGCTGTTTAACATACGTATTCTTCCTATGTGGGCATTTGCATGTTCACAGCCCTCTTCTGCAGCTTGCCTTTGTCCCTTAACCCTCAGCTTCGATCCCGAGCCTGCCTTGCTCTCAGAGGACAATGGCCAGGGGCACTGCAAGAAATGGACAGCTTTAGGGACTTCTCTTATCAGTTTATGCGATGGCTTTATCCTCTGTGTCCCGCTCTGGGAAACATCTAAGTGGAGATGGGGAGAATTATTCTATGTAGAAGAGCACAGCACTTGGGGTCGTTAGAGTTATCTAACAGGAACCCAGCTGTTCAAGTAAATGAAGGATTCACCAGGGATCCTTCTGTGAGGACACGCATTGCAACAAACGCTTCAGTGCGTGTTAGGTGCCAGGCACAACTACACGCTTCTGAGTAGGTCATGTTGTAAGCAGTGTTGGTGTGGTACCCAGGGAAGCAGTTCCACTGAGCTGTACCCCCAGGCTCGAGGTTGGGGACTCCGATGACTTTTACTCAAAGTCATACTTTTGCTTTCTAACTGATGGAAAAACTGCCAATTCTTCTTCTTCCTCCTCCTTCTCCTTCTTTTTAAAATCAGTTGTGTGATGGTAGAAAAGTCTTTACTTTTGCCTTTTCACCTAAAATTTGGGAATTCATTGGAACAAAAGGTTTTGAAGGGTTTCTCAAAATACCCTGTGTATCCCAGTTGCCCGAAGGTTGGTTAAAATGTACATTGTCTAGCTTTACTTCCGAATTTCAGATCCATCAAGTTCTCAGATGAGGCCTGCCGAGGATTACCCTTCCAGACTAGGACATTTGACCTTCCTATAATTCTCTGGTGTTTAGTGTGTTTCAATTGAACTTTCCAATTCCTTCTGAGATATCCCCTTCTAAGGCTGTATGGATTAGCACTTACAGAATTCACTTACTGTCCCCCCATCACACCAGCAGAGTCCTTCCACAGAGGTCACATGAAGGTCGGGAGCTCCCTTCCACCTAGGAATGTGTGAAAGTCATCTTCGCCATGGCTCACCAAGATCTGCATGTGAAGAGTCTCCAATGGGCTCACGTGTTTACAGACTTGTTCCTTGTCAGGGTGGGACACCCCTGCTGGAAACAGGTTACTACCAGTAGTGTGCCATGAAGGTTGTATCTGGTACCTGGCCCCTTCCATTTTGCGTACTTCCCATCACCAGGCCATGAGTAACTTCTGCCACCTGCTTCTATAGTAGTGATTCTCTGTCTCACCACAGAATCAGTGGAACCAGGGATTACAAAGTGAGGTCTATGAATCCATGAGACAAAATAAATCTTCTCTCCCTTAAAATTGCCTGTCAGGAACTCTACCACAAAAGTGGAAATAAAGCACCTTATTGGCTAACCATTGTGTGGTTACTAAATTACTCAGATCTGTTCTGCTAAAACTTTTAGATTCTCTCTATCCTTCCCTTCCTGGAAGATCATTCTGGGTATGCTGGCCAGTTTTATGTCAACTTGTCACACACTGGAATCACCTGAGAGGAGGGAACCTCAATGAGAAAAGGCCTCTATAGGGGAGGGCCCAGCCCATGGTGGGTGGTGCCATCCCTGAGTTGGTGGTCCTGGGTTCTACAAGAGAAAGCCAGGTCCAGATAGAGAAAACCTTTGACCAAATACAGTATGCTTGAAAATGTGCTTAGGTGCTGAAGAAAGAAAAGAAAATGGGTATAGACGGACTTTAAAAAGTAGTTTGAAAATAATAAAGCAAAGTCTTTAAAGAGTGAGTAAAGTAATATAAAAAGAAAAAGCTGTGTGAAAATGAGAACTATCATAACGCAGGACATTTGGACCCTATGTAGTGCTTTATTAGCTTTTCATTTTTAAATGCCAACGAAGAAAAACCAACAGCCACTGAGAGACACTGGACTGTAGGAAAAGCAACTGCTGAGTTAAATCAGCCTATATATTTTAAAGATGTATTGACCTCAAGGTGGAAATGGGGGATAGTAGTTAGTTACATGGAGAAGAGGTTTTGTTTTTGTTTCCATTGGAGAAGAAATGCTATAGGTGCCATCCAGGTTGATAAAGGTCAGATTTGAACAAGAGAGACCTCCTGAAAGTCTTGACCACAGGCATGGAAGAAGGAACCAAGAAAGACTACAAGACGTGGAACTTGTATGTTGATCCCTCTACATGGGAACAGTTTTTGAGACTGGATGAGACAGGATAAATGTTGTTGGCTACAGGGTCCTCATGACAGTTATGCAGTCCAACCAGACTTATAAAATGGACAGATGCTTTTCACCTGCTCAATTATAGAGCAGAGGTTCGTCCCTAGCTGATCTGTCAACACCACACATTCCTTACTTGTGCTAAAGCAGATATGCATGCCACCTTTAAAGGCTCGTGTGTTTTCAAAACAAAAGGAAACTAATGAAGACAAGACAAGCAGGTGATCCAGAAGACAAGACAAGCAGGTGATCCAGCCTCACAGAATACCCCCCTTGCTGTTACCTGAAAAGTCTGCAGGCAGACCAACTTCACAGTGGCTAGCTAGGATGGTCCAGCCCCACAGACTATTCCAGTCAGGACTTCAGTTAAGACAACAAATGATACAGCTAGTTCTCCTGGGACTGACCACTATCCCAATTTTTCTCAGGGTCCCCTAAAAATGCCATCACCCCCAGACAACAGGAAGTAATTTTGAGAACACCACACCTACATTCCCAAGAGGTGGGGTGGGTTTTTTTTTTTTTTTTTTGTCATTTGGTGGGTAATAGATGGTTGTAACCATTTGAGGGGTTGTTATAAGTTGTTATTCATTCATCATGGTCAAGGAGGAGACTAAAAAAAGAAAG
This sequence comes from Alexandromys fortis, assembly GCF_014885135.2. Classification (NCBI taxonomy): domain Eukaryota; kingdom Metazoa; phylum Chordata; class Mammalia; order Rodentia; family Cricetidae; genus Alexandromys; species Alexandromys fortis. Next base: position 5,162,880 of record NW_026067950.1, on the reverse strand, counting down.
TGAGATTAAGGAGTTTCTTTCTTTTTCTTTTCTTGCTTTCTTCTTTCTTCTATCCTTTCTCTCCTATCTAAAGTTGGGAGGAAAAAGGGAGACATGGGTGAAAAGTAGGGGGCTATAGGAATGGTAGGATAAAAGGGTAGATTATTGAATCTACTTTTAAACTAAAAACAACTACTAGTTTCAAATATTTTTACATTGGTATAGATTTTTGTATATGGATACAAATTTAAGGTGATTTTTGTTGCAACATGCTGTACATAAGGTAATGTACCTCTGCAACTCATTTTAAAAATGTGGTGTAATGTTCTAGTCCTTAAAAGCTATTATTATAAACTATTTGGGATAATTAAGAAATTCAGGTTAGTAGTTAGCCAAGCATAAAAATCAAACTTGTGGTCATGTTAGACATGCTTTCAAGGTTAAACAGAGATGTGTTTTAGGTAGATAGTCTTCAAAGAACTATTAAATACAACATTTAAGATGTTTTAATAACATAAGGCTTTTCATGACAATGAGATACATTTGCTCCTGTCAGCACCAATCTACTTTGAAGAAGATGATGGGCATTGAAGACTCTTCATGTAGAGTTTGCTTTAAATGTGACAAAGCTAGCCACTGGGTGAGAAACTGCCCTTGCCTTGACTGCTGAAAGTATGCTGCTCAAATTGGACAAGCAGGACACGGAAGATGTTGACTGATGAAGTTTGCCAAGACAAGGTAGGTCAGTCCTCCTTGCTTCACAGAAAAGTCTGTCAGATATTCTGGGCCTGTGGACCAAAGATTGATGCTCCAACATTTCAGAGGAACATTGGATGACTGTCCAGGCAGCCAGCTGTCTCTGTCAATTCTATAGTTTTGAAAGTTGTATGTGCTACACTTTGTGTTTACTCAGGTAATATTTTATCCTTTTCATGTTTCTGATGGGGTTGAAGATTAGATAGTTATAGTTTTACAGCTTTCCTTGCTACCAAATTTAGAAAAGAAAATCACAAAAAGAGTTGTAAAGTTTATATAAAGGTTGAGAAAAAAAGCTTAAGTTATTTATCTAAGAAAATGTTTTAAGGTCTAAAAAGATATTTTTAGTTTATAAATACAAGTAAAAATATTATAAAAATGATTTAGTTATAAAATGTTGGTCTCAACAAGATAGGATAGATAATAGAGTACTTTCTCCAAAGTTGCTAAATACCAATGGTCTGGACATTGTGAATATAATTTTTACCTGATAATTATTTTTATCATATGTAGTTTATTGATGCTAGAGGAAGAGCCTTTTATTGGATTAAAAGGGGGAGATGTTGGAATAATCTTTTAGTCCACTGTGTAGAGGTGTGTCTCTATTTTACCTCATCTGCCTAAGGCGCCGTCTGATTGATTTAATACAAAGCTGAATTACCAGCAGCTAGTTAGAAGAGGATAGATGTGACTTCTGCGCAGAGATATGAACTCTGAGAAAGAATCTGAGGCACAGAAGATTTGCCAGCCAGTTGTGAAGGAAGTCAGATGTATAGTACTGGAGAAGTAATGAGCCACAGGCAGAATGTAGATTAACAGAAACAGGTTAATCTGAGTTTTAAGTGATAGCTGGGAACAAGTTTAAGATAAGGCCATGCTTCCATACTTAATAAGAATTCTCTGTATCTTTTCCAGGAGGTGATGGTTTGAAAAAAAAAGAAAAAACCGTTATAATGTACACCTGGCCTGGAGGATCTTTGACTCTATCCATTTGGGGGGTCAGGGGAATTGTGACCCCTGTGAACATGGCTTTGCCTTGATACTGATGACATGGTTTAGGTCTGCCTTCTCTTCAACACTGAATGAATTGGAGGCAGTGGGGCCTCCTTACTCTGCACTAGGTGCACCCACCTCAGTTGAATTTTCTGGGCAGCCAACGCCTGGCTGCATCTGTCATGCTGACTCTTACACTCCTCCTTCCCAAGTCCTCATTAAGGCAAACATTTATCAACAGCAAGCCTACTGGATTCCTGATATTCAAAATCCATATTAATATTTGCATTCAAATAGGGGGTAAGGGGAACAGCCTTTTATTGAGGTGTCAGTTTAGATGCCACCCACTCTGGGCCTGCTGAGGTTTATTCAGCAGCATGGTGAAGGCGGCTTTGGGGTGGGAGGATTGGGAATGAGATCTCTTAGACGCCTCATTTGGCTGACCTTTATTTGTTTTGTATGGCAGGGTTTTACACAAGGTTTCTTTTAAAGCTTTTTTTTTTAGCACCTTTAAAAACCACATCTGGAAAAAAACACTAGCAATGTAAGCTCCTATTGAGCAATTATGAAGACAGAGATATGAGAATTAGCCTGTGGTCATGCTGTTCCAGCCAGCAGAGGGGAAGACACAGCTGCCACAGGCTCAGGTGGCTGCATCCCCACATACCTGTCCTTGGGATGCGAGTGGCGTGATTAACACTTGTCTTCAAGTGTTTACGTTATTAACATTGAGTGAACTTTATTCTACAGTGGTTGATGTCTGTACCATAGAGAGGAGAGTCAGAGGCAGTCTCCAAGGCTACGGGGGTTTTATACACATAAGTTCAGCCATTTTCAACTGTACGGCTCAGGGGGTCTTTGGTAACATGTGAAGTCCATCACCATTGAATTACTCTGGGAGGTAATCTCGCATTCACGAATTAACGAGTCAGCATTTTCTTTCCTTTTGCCTCTCTAGCCCAGCGTAGCTTCAATTATTGGTGTAGGAGGTCCTTCTGTATTTGTGTCGCTTTCATTGGTTATTAAAGAAACTGCCTTGGCCTAGTTGATAGGGTGGAACTCAGGTAGGCGGGGAAGACAGAACAGAATCCTGGGAGGAAGAAAGCAGAGACAGACAGATGCCATGGTTTTCCTGCCCGAGATGGACGGACGCTGGTTAGACTCAGTAAGCCACAGTCAAGTGGCGATACACATTAATGGAGATGGGTTAAACTAAGATGTGAGAGCTGGCTAAGAAGAGGTTATATATTATGGGCCAGGCAGTAATTTAATTAATCCAATTTCTGTGTGGTTATTTCGGGTGTAAGCTAGCTGGGTGGTGGGACAAAAAGCAGCTCACTCGTTCATACTGCAAATTCTACCCTATGTCTCTGTGAGCTGCATGGTTCTAGGTCTGTCATACAGAGGAAAACACACTTGTGGCTTTTCTCCTCTACTGGCATCTTCACAGGCTAGCCACATATTAGCATGTGTCAGCACTTGGTTCACATATATGTATATATGTAATATATGTATATGCACTCATAGATTTCAATAGTATTCCAGCGTATGGGTACGCCGTATGTATTTTTCTCTATTGACGTTTCTATAGTATTGTTCTGTCTTTGGCAACACCCCGTTCTTGTTTCTGGAAGTGTGTTTCTTTGTGTCGGATACAAAGGGTGAGATGAAATTAAAAGATAACCGTTGGCTACACTATGGCCTTCTTTGGAATCGACTAGTGGCCATTACTTAGCCCTGTAGGAGCTACCATGACTGACTCGGAACGAGCCATTTTATCTCCCTGTGTCTCCGTTTCCTCTGATGTCAATTAGGCTTGATGACCACTTGCTACCAATCTCACAGGGAGTCCTGAGCTGCCCTTGTTCAAAGCTCCCAGGTTCTCAGATGTTGGACACAGCACATCAGACCTAAGTACAATGTGCTACCGTAATAAGCAGCCTCTGGCTTGTTTATGTCTAACTACCTTTTAAAAAAAATGACAAACATCAGTGCATTTTCCCAGGCCTGCTGAGTGTGCTTCCTTCCTTCCCAGAACATGCCTTACTCTACGTCACAGCAGAGTCTCCTCAAAGAGGCCCTGAAGAGGCCTTGTACCTGCCTCCTCCAATGCTTTGTCTGCTCTTCTGTTTCAGAGCGGACACTGGTGCTCGAGGTTATTGGGCACCCACTCCATGCTAAGGTGGAGACTTTTGGTTCCATGACCTCATATAATCCTGATGGCAGCAATACAATATAAATGCCACTAGAATTTTAAGTATGCAGTAACTGTGGTGAAATCATATGACCTTTTCACAGTCCCAAAGCCAGGCTCTAAGAGAGGAAGGATCCAGCCGAAAGGCCTAGGGAGAACCTGTTAGAAGCAATTGTGCTGTGTGAATGGGGAGCCCTGAAATCCGCTCTCGGCATGTGATAATTGTTGGTTAAAATGACGTCGCAGTGGACTAAGGTGGACCCAAGTCTAGTAAATAGTATTATCATAAGATAAAGGAGAGCAGGTTTCCAGTCCAAAAATGAAGCAGGACCTCTCTGTGTGATGACAAATGCAGAGATCAGAGTGATTTAGCTGAAAGACAGGAACCCCCTAGGGCAGGAGTTCTCAACCCTTTAACACAGTTCTGCATGTTGTTCTGACCCCAACCACAAAACTATTTTTGTTGCTACTTCATAACTGTAATTTTGCTGCTGTTAGGAAATGTAATGCAGATATTTTGGAGATGGAGGTTTGTCAAAGGGATCATGATCCCATAGGGTGAGAACCGCTGCCCTAGTGGCCCCCACTAGACCTAAGCAGTGAGAGAGAAACACCTGTCTGAGCCTCTGTGCACAGCATGGCACTGCCAATGCCTTGATTACAGACTCCCAGACTCCAGAAGTATAAGCCAATAAATGCTTGCCACTTGACACCCAGTCTGCCGTATGGCAGCCTCTGGGAGGCAGTACACATACCTTCTGACATTTATAGTATAGCGTGTCCTGTCTCCCACTGCATTCTACAGTCAGGGTTGTATTGGGTATAGTCAGTGTTGTATTGGGTATAGTCAGGGTTGTATTGGGTGAAAGAGCCTTCGCCACAGAACCGACACGTAGCCGAAGGAAAACGGAAACGTTGTGAAAAAACCCACTGGGTCTGTGTGTCGTTCTAACCACACGGCTGCCGTGGGTTCTCCAGAAATGAAGACGTAAGTAGAAGAGGCTTGACTCTGGAATGGAATGACGTGTGTGTAAGTGATGGTGTGAAAAGGGTGGATTAGAGCCCAGAGGAGTAAAATGACCAGTGTTTAGGGTTGTTCAACAAAGGAGTAGGGAAGGCTAGGGAGAGAGCTACTTAAGGAGTAAGTCAAGGAACAAGAAAAGGTTCCGAACCTAAAACAGATTTTGAATTTAATATTTTTAAAGACAGCTTCTCATTTAGCCCAGGCTTGTCTTGAACTTGCTACGTAGCCAAGGGTGGCCTTGAACTCCTGCTCCTACCTCCATTTTCTCACATATTAAGTTTGCAGGCAAAAATACAAAATAATGGATTTCACTATGACATTTCATAGACGTGGTTTATTTTCCCTTGTTCTTATTCATGCCTCTCCTCACTCTCTTGTCACTCCGATATTTATCAAGACTGATTTTCTGGTTAGTCGATCTAGAAACTGAAGGTAACGTGGATGCTCTGTCTCCGGGAGGAGCAGAGCTATCAGCCGAAGGCAACACTGAGAGAAATTCTTTAAAATAACATAGAGAAGGGGAGTTATGAGTGATTTCACCTGCCTTTATGAATCGGTTCATCCTTCTCTTCACTTCTTACACTTCCCAAAGAGCCTAACCCAGGCTGGGAACCAACACATCAGCCAGTTTTCAGAGCAGTCAGAGCGAGCAGAGGACTAAGGGCCCACAGGGTCGGCTCTGATTCTCATCCAAATTCTCCAGTGACTGTCTTGTGATCTCGACTTAGGTTCCCTTCAGTTTCCTCTTCTATGCCATTCATATGACATAGAATAACAAGAATAACAGCTGAAATACATGTGCATATGGAAGTGCCCTTTCACCCAGTTAAGTGAGGAACCAAGCAGGTTGCTACAGGGTGCTCAGCGATTCCTCGGGCAGGAGCCAGGCCAGAAGGCAGGAGTGAGTGTGCTCTTTATTCTAAGTTCAATTAATGATGTCAGGCGAGGGTTCACGAAAGCCCAGGTTCACACATCAAATGAATTCCACTATTAACTTGATGCTATTCAAAATTCATTGCTTCACATGCAAATCTTAATGAGGTAGCATATCTTCTAGGTATTCCAGATTAGAAGCCGATAGAAAGCATAAAGAGGTTCTTGAAGATGAAGAGATGGTTCAGCAGTTAGGAGTGTTTTGTGATTTGAATTTGGATCCAAGCACTCATATTGGGTGTCTCTCACTGCCTGTAACTCCAGCTGCAGAAAACAAATACCCTCTTTTGGCCACTACATGCAAACACACACACACACACACACACACTTGTGTATACAAATAAAAGTCTATTTTTTAAAATGAGATTCTTCAGTAAACACACTAATGCATTAAGATTTTTTTCTAAAACCTCTGATATAAATGAAGAGTGTTTTCTCAAAAGTAATAAGAATGGACAAGGCAGTGGTGGTGCACGCCCTTAATCCCAGTACTCCGGAGGCAAAGGCAGTTGGATCTCTGTGAGTTTGAGGTCAGCCTGGTCTACAAGTTCCAGAACAGCCAGGGCTATTACACAGAGAAACCCTGTCTCAAAAAAAAAAAAATGAAACAAGACAAACACACGTGGAAATTCACTGACTATGGGCTGCGGTGGGCAAACAATCTTGATTTCCTTGGCGGAATTATTTCTATGGGGAACTCTTGGCGGTTGCGCCCAACATGACTCTTGGATCCTACAGAACCGGCCGCCGTTCCCTTTGCCAATCTTCAGTCTCGATATGAGGTCATCTATCACAATGACTTGCAGAAGTGACAGGAGACCTGGAGATGGCTACTAACGCCCTTTGTGCCATTTGATCGTGAATTTGTTTCTATTGTGTGATTATTGACAGTTGATTGGCCTGTTTTCTGGGTGCTGGGAATATTCACCTCGCAAGAATGTTGCCCGCCACTAATGATCGAAAGAGCCTTCAGATCCGCGGATGAAAGGCGGGAGATAAGTCCACAGTGTTGCGATTGTTGAGCTACATGGTTGTGAAGATTGCTGGCTGTCAGGAGTGCTCGTGCCAGTGATGCTGACGTGTCTTCTCAGGATTCTTAGTTCATGGTCAGTCCTGGTTATCTATCTACTGCTCTGTTCAAGCTGTCGAGAGCTTAAACTAAATGATTGCAAGGGTTTAGCCAAAATAGTTTGCCCAGAGTTGAAGAAATCACTTCAGCTTTTGTGAGCAAGGTAACTCTCAAAATAGGGGGAAAGCTACATGGCTTTTTTAAAAATTATTTTTTTGTTGATTATTTGGGAATCCCACATCATGCATCGTGATCACCCTCACCTCCCTGTCTTCCCCTGTGACCCACCCCCTCCAAATGGTCCATTTTGTGTTGTTCATGTTCACCAGAGCAGGGAGAGTGTCTTTCTCTGCCTACGTCTGTGCCAGAAGCCATCAACTGAGGAGAGCTGAGAGGTGGCTCTCTGGAGCCTATGCCACCACCTACACCAAGGTGCTATGGGCCAGTGAGGGGCGGGACTGCTGGCCTGGACTCACAGACCACCGGTCTCTGGCATCCGCATGGGCTTTGGTGGTAGCACAGTCGCAGACATCAACACAGTCTTTGGTCGTATCAGGCCCATGGTTACATCATTGCCCAGTGCCAAGAGGAAGCAAGAAAGGAGAAGATATGGTTCTCAGGATAGGTGGGCTAAGTGACCAAAGACGTACAAGAGCCATCCAGAGAGGGAAGATTGGTAAATTTTATGATGTATTGTAGTAGGAGGCTGCTTGTTCGTTCCGGCCATCCAGAACCGAAATAATCACACAGGAACTGTATTAATTCAATCACTGCTTGGTCCATTAGCTCTAACTTCTCATTGGCTAACTCTTATATCTTAATTTAACCCATTTCTAGTAATCTGTGTATCGCCACAAGACTCTGGCTTATTGGATAAAGTTCTGGTGTCTGTCCCCAGCAAGGCTGCATGGCTTCTCCCTCTGTCCTATTTCTCCCAGCGTCAGTTTAGTTTCCCCCACCTAAGTATATTCTGCCCTGCACAGGCCTAAGGCAGTTTCTTTATTAACCAATGGTATTCACAGCATACACAGAGAAATTCCACATTGAAATATTGTAAGAAATATTGGGTACTTGGAGAAACTAGAGAGGTCAAGTGGCTGGATCATGGGAGTTCTGAATGCTGCGACCATGAACTTAGACCTTTTCCAATGGAAGTAAAAAGCCCTAAATATCAGCTGGACACTTAGAGAATGCTGGCTAGTAGGATGGTTTTAGCTTCAGAATGAAGAGGCCTGGGGTACAGGACCTTTGGGGGAGTAAAAACCAGAGGAACACTCATAATGAAATTGCATATGTAATAACAGGGAAGGAGACCTGTAGTAACTGGAGCATTCTCAGTTACACGCATTGCTGTGGCCAAACACCTCACACAGACAGCATCACAGAGCAAGCACGGACTTGGGCGTCTGGTTTTGGAGTTTCAGTCTTCAGCCCCTGGCTCCGAGTCCACAGAGAGCCAAATACTATGCAGGAAGAATGAGCTATCTGCTCCCCATAGCGGAGGAGACAGGTGGAGAGGAAGAACCGCAAGTTCTTCATTGTGTCTGTACTTGGAGAAGACTGTGTTCTGTGAAGACGTCACACGCAGGCCATGAAGACAACGGGAAACACAGGTTGCAAGTTTCCTGTCTAGTTCTTGACAATCCGTGTGATTGAGAATAAGGTCATACCTTTGAAGGGAATATTGAGAGCCCAGTCTTTTCCTGCCTCTCTTACATACAACTAGCAAACTTCCATGCCTAACATTCAATAGCGATGCCACCTTCTCTATTCTAAAAGATTTGTGTGCATTGGTGCTTTGCCTTCATGAATATCTGAATATCTGCCTGGTGCCAGAGGAAGCCAAAAGAAGGCACCAGATCATCTAGGACTGGAGTTGCAGATATTGTGAGCTGTCTTATGAGTGCTGGGAATTGAACTCAGGTCCTCTGGAAGAGGCCATCTTTCCTAAATACAGGTTCCTGCTCTAGTTTGCATTTTGGATTCCCTCCAAAGGCTCATATATGCAGTGGTTTATGGTGATATTTTATTTGTGTTTTAATAAATAAAGCTTACCTGAAGATCAGAGCGCAAAGCTAGCCACACTTGTCAGCCAAACAGGCCAAGGAGTGTTGGCACACGCCTTTAATCCCAGCAGCCCTGCTAGGTAGAGGCTAGGGAGTGGTGGCACACACCTTTAATCCCAGGACTCAAGGCCACCTTGGGCTGCACGAGAATGAATCAGTCTAAAACAGAAACAGAGCTCAGACCTTTGATCCCAGCACTTGGGATGACACGCCTTTAATCCCAGCACTAGAGAGGAATATAAGGCAGGAGTTCAGTGTGGGCTCAGTCTTCAGTCTGAGGACACGTGGAGGCAGAATCTTGCCCTTTCGGTCTGAAGATCTGGGAGAGGTAAAAGGTCTCTCAAGTGGCTGACCGCTTTGCTTTTCTGATCTTCAGCTTAAATCCCAACCTCCGTCTCTGGGTTTTTATTATTTGCGCTACAGCGGTTAGTGGGCCAGACTGTGGTGCTTTGAGACATAGTAAGACCTTCAGGAGATAGGACTTAGTAGAAGGAAATTATGACACTGGGGACATGACTGTAGGGACCACAACCCCCTCCTGTGCCTCTTACTTTCTGGCTGCCGTGAGGTCAGCATGATACCCTGCCTTGACCAGGCTGAAAGGAACAGTCAGTCGGCTTTTAGGTTGATTGTCTCAAGTGTTTGGTACAGGGACCGAGAGGCGACTTACTGAGCACCAACGCATTCAACAATTTGATTTTCACAACAGTTTGGTGAAGTAATTGCTGCTTTTATCCCCACGCCTCACAGGTGAGGAAACTATGACCTAGGGAATTAAAGATTGCCTAAGAAGTTGTAGAGCCAGGGACTGAACTCAGACTGTGGGTGATGACGTAGAGAACTGGGGTCCTAATCGTTCCTGTTGGGAAGGGTCAGAAAAGTGTTTGACAACTTTCCTCAGAAAGGTGTACATGGCATTCTCAGATGGTCAGCAATGCTGAAAGCGTACTCGAGCGAGACCCCAGCAACCAGCTCTTCTACCACCCACTCTGGCCCCAACGGCACACAGAGAAATAAATGCTCACGACAGCGTCATGCATCACAGCAAGACCATGAGAACCCAAAGTGTCAATCATCTGAAGGCGCACACACATGCTATGTGTCCACAATGAAATATTGCTCATCCCTTAAAAGTAACAAAGTGACAGTATTCTCTGTAACCCAACCAGACCTTCAAAGCACACTAAGTGAAATAAGTCAACATCCCAAGCCACGTGTCATTCCCTTTAAAGGAAATGTTCAGAATAGGCTAATTCATTACATAGAAAGTAGATTAGCAAGTGCCGAGCTCTCAAGGGGCTGGGATTGGGCAGGGAATAGGAGTGATTGTTGATGGGGCTGGAGTGTCATTGCGGGTGACTGAATAGTCTTCAGTTAAATCTGGCCACGCTTGCACGACATTGGAAATGAACGAAGAGGTCCTGAGTAGTATTCTCTGAAATGCGAATTTTATGGGGTGTAGATTTCACCTCAAAAATTACTTCAATAACTCTGATGTTTTCATCTGAATGCCACAAGTTTGGTTTTTTTTTTGTTTTTTTTTTTTTTTTTTTTTTTTTTTTTTTTTTTTTTTTTTTTGGTTTTTCGAGACAGGGTTTCTCTGTGGCTTTGGAGCCTGTCCTGGAACTAGCTCTGTAGACCAGGCTGGTCTCGAACTCACAGAGATCCGCCTGCCTCTGCCTCCCGAGTGCTGGGATTAAAGGCTTGCACCACCATCGCCCGGCTTGAATGCCACAAGTTTTAAGGTGCCTTTAGCATGAGGATTATTTCCATCGCTCATCCTGGGGAGTCCTGTGGTCAAGGTGGAGTTGAGATGCAATGTCATTTGCCTGTTTACCCCGGAAGAGCTTTTCACTAAGGTCTGACCCATACTGTGACACGAAGAGCCACGAGGACAAGTGCTAAGTGATGCAGGACGCTTTCAGAAAGACTGTCGCACACGCGCGCGTGTGTTTTCCCCACTTTGATTCCATTCATTGTGAAGTTCAGGATGGTTTCAAGTATAACAAACAAACAAGATGGAGCTACTGGCATCACATTCGATGACTGAAGACCCGGGCTAAAGCATGCCAAGTGCTGCATGCATTACCTTGTTCTGACACTCGGGACCTAAAGCCCCAGCCACAGGACTCTGCTCTCCTCCTGGGGATGGCTGGTCTCTTGGCCTGTCTTCTGCCTTCATCACGGTCCAGCTGGATAGGACTGATGGCTGGAGCACCCCTCCACCCCGGCCTTCCTGGGCGGGCTATAATTAGAAAGACTTGACTTGACTTTTATTAGCCATGATCCCCAACCAAACTGTGTCAAATCATTGAGGAAGAGTTCTTGTATCTTTTATGAGTGCGGACAAGATTACAGGATAGGATTGTTTTAGAATAATTACACTGTGACCTTCAGAGCTGTTTGCAAAGGTCAAATTCGCTTCACACACCCTTGATTTCCTTTCTCTGTTTTCTTTTGTCCTGCCAGACATAAATTTAGTGGAGGAAGAAGAAAGAGAAAGTATTTTCCCCCCTTTGGATGAAAACTGGAGAAGATAGTTCAAAGTCCCCATAGGCGCTCGGAGGGCTGTGGGCTATGGTAGGCTATTTTCCACCGTTTAGCTTCTGCGTTATCGCCACTCCGTTTCTTCATTATTCTCTACTTATCGCGTGCAGCATCACTACAGAGCCCGAATAGAGAGTTGTAATTACCGGGCTGCCACCCGATAGCACCTCCTCTATCTTCTTATCTGGCTGGGCCTCGCTGTTTCAACGGCGGATAAAACTCGCCCACGGCAATGTCTGTGATAGCGCATCTCAGAGATCCATTTAAAGTTTACTCATTTATCGCAGAGACATGCTGAACCCAGGCAATTATTAGATACACTCCCCAGCTTAGTCTCTCACTGAGGTTGCGTTAGCTCCCTTTTGTACCAGCCAGCTTTTCCGTTCCTTCTCGGAAATGCTCGGGTCCTGACTGGAGACTGAAACGCAATCTTAAGGAAAGAGTGGAGCATCGAGAATATTAAGGGGCCTATGAACATGTGTGCATGTGTGGATATGTGTGTGTGCCTGTGCCTGTGTGTGCAAGGGTGTACATGCATGTGCAAGCTGGCCACTCGTTTCCAGCATTCTTGTCTGCACACCTCCGTACAGCAGCACACTCCCTGAAGCAGCTGCCTTTAGAATTTGTCCTGTCCTGTTCGGGCTTAGAGCACAGAAAAGTTGATACCCAAAAGAACATGGGGCATGCAACCTGCTTTTCTTTAACACATCACATGGGTTTTTATTTTTCTTTCTTCAACGGCAGGGTCTTGAGCCCAAGAAATCAAGCAAACAGCACCTGTGTGTGCACACATACACACCATGACCCTCTTCTCTCCCTCCTGTGGCCCCAGGGACTGAACTCAAGTCCTCAGACTTGGCAGAAGCACCTGGGCCTGTGGAGACCTCTTACTGCTCCCTCAGAAAAGCTTGATGAGGTAAGCTGGCAGGGGCTATGTATTTTAGAAAAAGAATAAAAATGGTTGGAAGAGGGGCTTCTACCGAGAAAGGAGAATTTCATCTGATCCGTTTTTCCAGCATTTTAATATTGACTTTTTGGTTCTCTTTGAGTAGCTGACTCTGTACTATGCTTGCACTACCATCCTCAATACATTCCAGGTAAAATAAATTACAACAACAACAACAAACCCAAACCAACAAAGCAAAACAAAACAGAAGTCTTTCAACTCTCTGTTCTCAGGCAGGTGCTGGCTTTCCAGTGAACATCACGTGTTTGTTTGCTAGGACTGAAAATGTGTTCTCTGTGAAGAAACAGTCCAATAGATCTGTTCATGGAACACCCAAAATGTACCTTGTAGCGGGACATTTGATTTTATCATACCATTTGGAGTTACAAATCAGTATTGCTGCAGAGGAATCATCACAGCGTTTTTCTCAGTGGTCTTCCTGCCACAGGACAGGCTAGCCCTCCTGGGATGGGAAGTCTGAGTCAGGAAGGACCCGGTGATGCAGGAATGAGGTTTGGTAGTGCCTGTGGTACCACAGGACAGGCTAGCCCTCCTGGGATGGGAAGCCTGAGTCAGGAAGGACCCGGTGATGCAGGAATGAGGTTTGGTAGTGCCTGTGGTACCACAGGACAGGCTAGCCCTCCTGGGATGGGAAGCCTGAGTCAGGAAGGACCCGGTGATGCAGGAATGAGGTTTGGTAGTGCCTGTGGTACCACAGGACAGGCTAGCCCTCCTGGGATGGGAAGCCTGAGTCAGGAAGGACCCGGTGATGCAGGAATGAGGTTTGGTAGTGCCTGTGGTACCACAGGACAGGCTAGCCCTCCTGGGATGGGAAGCCTGAGTCAGGAAGGACCCGGTGATGCAGGAATGAGGTTTGGTAGTGCCTGTGGTACCACAGGACAGGCTAGCCCTCCTGGGATGGGAAGCCTGAGTCAGGAAGGACCCGGTGATGCAGGAATGCAGTTTGGTGGTGGCTGTGGTACCACAGAGCACTTTGGTCTTGAGGAAGTTACCTGCCCTTACTAAGCCTTGGTTTTCTCACTTATATAATAAGCAGAGCAAGGCCAGCGATGCAACAGGGTGTAAAAAGATTGAGTATATATCCATGTAGGTCACCACTAGTGACTGTCACCTGGATTTACAATGGTGGCCTGGAATGAACCCTGACTAGCCTACAGGCCTCTGAAGCGGTGTGACAGGGTGTTGCTGTGAACCGCATGGTATTGCTGTCTCTCTGGGCGAGGCAGGTGTCCCGAAGCCTAGTTTATTCCCCCACAGTAGCCAGGGTTGCTTTGTTCAGGCTGAGTCACAGGAACCAACTCATCCCATGGAGTGATGAAGTCACTTGGGGCTGTGTCTCTGCACCTGGCTTCTTTTCCTATGAAGCGTTTTTGTTGCCGATTGCACACTGATGAGGAGAGAGGGCATTGCTTTTAAATACTCTGAGGCCAGAGGACAAGGATGTTGGGGATGGTTTAAGATGCAACCAGAGCAGACCTCCTTAAAACTGGAAGATCAAACGCTAAGTCTCTCAGAGCTGGGGAGAAAATTCTTGGCACAGTGCTTGCTGGGCAAGCATGGAGACAACGTCTGACCAACCCGAACCCACGTAGGAAATCCCTGCTACGATGGCACAGTTGACAGCCTAGCCCTGGGCAGGCTGAGGCAGGGGGATCGCTGGAGTTCATTGATGTCTCCTGGGTGAGCTCCAGGCTAGAGAGAAATTGTCTCCAAAAATAAGGTGGATGAGTCCTGACTGACACCTGAGGTCCCTAAATATGTACCTATGCATGGGTATACATACACACTCATACACATGGGCACACACATATACATACATACAAACAACATCATATATACACACTCATACACATGGGCACACACATATACATACAACGTACATACACACATGAACTCATATATACATATGAGCACACACGTGCACACACATATACACACATGAACTCATATATACATAGAAGCACACACATATACACACATACATACAAAATGCATACACACATGGGTGCATATATACATGCACACACACACACACACACACACACACACACACACATACTTCTTTAAACCTTCCTGCAGAAATCAGTTTTCATCAAGAAAGAGTCCTGTCTGGCAGGGCAGGCTTCCTTTGTAACTCAAGCTTGCCGCCTGGAATAGGGCAGAACAAGGCGTGTGTCGGAATAAGCTTTTTTATGGCCACTGCCAATGAGGAGGAGACATGTCTCAGATGCCTGGGCCCTTCTCCAGGGTGAGGCTATGCTGTGGGCAAGCACTTGTTGGCACTCCAATCAGTTATGAACTCAATTCTCCGTGAAGGCCCTGGATGTCACACAAAATGGGTTGCATAGACTCTCAGAGCCCCCGCACAGGCCGCCACTTGCTAGAGCCCCTGCCAATGGGCGATCTTCACTTTCCCATTGTTCTTCAGAGAGATGATAAGGACAGGATTGTAATTTGATCTCTGCAAAAGAAGATTCTCCTGTCTTCCAAATTTTTCTGCAAAGTATCAAAGTTATTTTATTTTTCTTGAGACAGAGTGCATATTTTGAGGGCAGGCTTTCTGTGGAAGTTGTGTTCTCAGTGTGATGCTTTTCTAGGAATCAGCAGAGGAGAAGGAGAGTGGTGTTTCCAGGAGGAGGCCCGGCGCGGAGATTGTCAGAGAAGAGAATGGCATATGTGCAGCCTTGTCCCTCTTCCCCTGCCACCTTCTCACTTGGCCTCTACCAAGCCTCTTGGCTGCAACCCAGGAGGGCCCCAAACTCGGGGGTTCACGCTGTGCGTGCAGGAGCGGCAGGAAAAGGCCGCGTGTAAACCCCCACCCACTCCAGAAGCAAGAGCCAGGTCATTAGTTTGAATTGGCTGAGATTTCTCTTTCTGTTTCAAACAGCAGAGATTTGTGTTCCATGTAGGCAGACACAGAACGGCATGTCGTAGCACGCGGTTTTTCCCTCTGCTTTAGCTGAGTCCCTGTACATCATCCCTCCCGACTCCCTCTTGCCACTCTGAATAAAAGTATAGGTGTCATTATGGCAGCTCCTAAAAGCAGGCCTATTGATCTATTAAAAGAAGCACTTTAATTAAGCAATAATATGTGGTTGAGGGAGGATGCCAAGTAATAAATGCCAACGAGTTGCTGCCAGGGAAGAGCCCTGCAGAAACACTCTGGCATTTGCTGCCAGGTCTGAGAGACGCTCACCCGTGAGACCTTTCCTACCTACGTATTTGTACCAACGTATTTGTAATTCTTATCTTGTTAATACTTAAAGACCTGGGGTCACGGTTCAAATGGCTGGTCTCACTAATGAGAGTGCCGGGACATCAGGACCTTCTAGTTTGTGCTGGAATTTGAGTGATTTCTCTTCCTGCCACACTTCCTGCGTAGAGAAAAGGCTGGCCAATGAGTAATGACAACAATCTCAGCTCACGTTGTCGCCTGTTTAAAAACGATGACATCCTGTAGGATTGGACCCGCAGGCCTTCTGAGCGCTGGACAAACCAAGAGTGGAGTCTTAGGTGCCTCAGACTCTGCTGTCATCTGATCTCTTTCTCAGCCTGGGAGTCCCTGTTTCGTTAATTCTAAGGCAGCAAGTTTGTTGTTTGGCATAGCTTTCCTACTGCCCTGTTTTATCTTGTACCATTTTCTCACCCGCTGACTCCCCGGTCCCCTTTTCAGCTTTGCAAACGCCAGTCCTCGTTAAGCAGCTCGGAGCTTGCCATGCCCCGGCTTTCCTGGAGAGTCAGCCTCTAAACTTTCTTGCAACACAGTTCTCTCTGTACACAGCCTCATGTGGGTTTATAAATGCGCTGTTTGTGTTTCAGACAACATGGACAACTCCCTGAGGGACCGTGTCTTGAATCTACCCTAGCTCTGTTTTGGGCAGACAGCAGTAGGTGCTTACTAAATCCTAGTACGAAGGGTGGCTGTCGTTTTCTTGAAGTGTTCCTACAAGGCTGCAAGTTGGAGAAAGCTGTTCCCAGCAAGTTCCAGCCTGTGGTTGGGAATTTCCCTCTATATTTGGTTTCCCATCATAGTTTTTCTTTTCCAAAGGAGAAGTAGACAAAGAGACAATGAAGGCGCCCCAGGCCAAACTAAAGTTTAGACATTTTGTTTTGTGAGCGAAAAGATGCATCAGCAGGGTTCTGAATGTTGCAGTTTATTAAATGTGGCTCTTGGAAGAGGGTGAGGAACTTGATTCAACAAAATCCTACATAACCCTCATCATTTCTGCTTGTGTTTCCCCCTGGCATAGTGTAACAACTGATGGTTGGGGATTCCTGGTAAGAAACAATGAGGACAAAAATAATGAGGGGACAGGAAGAGTCGTATTTGAATTCAGACTTGGACTAGAGCTCGCTGCTCGGTCCAGCGTCGTGATGAGACTTCCGGCTCGCACGGGAGGACATCTCCATCCTCACTGTCAACATCATCTCGGAGTGTGTGTGCAGTGCTGTGCTTCAGGTCATTAGTGTCCCCAGGAACCGCAGGAGTTCAGTACGGGCTACCCAGCTAGAGATACGGTTGGGAGGTGACAGTAACTTTAACTGGTGGGTCCCCGTTGGAGGACGTCCGTCATTGGGAAATGCCCTTGGGGGGCACAGTAGGACCCTGACACCTTGGTTCTCTTCTGTTTCTGCCTGCTGTGAAGTAAGCAGCTCTGCTTGGCCACACGTGTCTCACCTTGTTTTCCTCTCTATGGTCTAAAAGGCAGATGGAGCCAAAAGAAAGGCTTCCTCTTTTTAAGGTGTTTTTGCCAAGCGTCTTGTCAGAATGACGGAAAGCTGATTGGCGTACGGGTATCTGGGTTTGACCAAAGAAATCTGCTTTAATCTTATGCCTTGTCATGCTTAATTGATAAGACATCTTTTTGTTCTTAAAACTGGTTGATAAATTACTTAGGGCGTTAGTTCGTTTTTTAACTTAACATAAACTGGATTCATCTGGGAAAAGGGAAACTCAGCTGAAAAACTGGCCTGTAGGCAAGTCTCTGGAGTGCGGTTTTGATTACTAACTCATGTGGGATGGCCCAGCCTCTGGGGCAGTGCCATTCCTGGTGGTCCAGGGTTGCCTAAACAGCAAGCCTAGTGAGCGCTGAGGCACAGGGCAGTAAGCAGAGTTCCTCCATGGCTTCTGCCTCTACTCCTCTCTTCCTGTCCTGAGCAACCTCTGTTCAATGCGCACTCGTCTCTGTGGCTTACGACTTCACCCAGTGCTGTAAGTTCTGCTGCAACCTGGTGTTCTTCTTGGCAGGTAGGAGAACAGATCCTTTTGCAAGATCCTTCCTTATTGTGCTGACTTAGTCCTTCCTTCTGCTTCCCAGTAGCAGAAGAGGTAAAAATCCTGCTGTGAATAAGAATGTCTTTAGAGACAATCCAGGAGCAGGAAGCCTGGGAAGGCAGGTGACCCTGCGGCCAGAGGAGACAAAGGACACACAGGAGGGAAAAGACAAGAAGGGAGAGAACCAGGAATGTGGGAACACACCTGTAATCTCAGCACTTAGCAGACTGAGACAGGAGGATTGAGAGTTTGAGACCAGGATGGGCCACGCAGTGAGACCCAGTCTCAAGAATGAAATTAAAACAAACAAGAAAAAGCAAGAACTGTTTGAGGTCTGAGTGCAGAGAAAGAGAATGTGGGCCGCTTGGCTGCCCGTGTGATTTCAGCTCTAAAGGAGTCGATTCAAGCAGTAAAGCAGGAATGTCTGCCTTTGACCATCTGAGGTGCGGATCATCGAGAGCCCGCATTCTCAGATCTCCAGTTGTTCACTTAGAAACTCCAGCTCCTTCTTACACGTGGATGGACCAGCCAGCCATTCAGGTGTCAGACATTGTCCACTTCTAAAGTTCTGCATTTGCCTCTAAATTTAATGTTCGTAGGTCCAGTATGACGTAAAAACACATACCCAGTCCTCACTCATACCATTCTCTAAAGGTCATAGCTTCTGACACGAAGATTTTTAAATCTATTGACCATAGAAGCTAAATGCTGTGTGCATAGACCTAGCAGCATCCTACATCACTACACACACTAGCTTAGCCCCGGGATCTTGTACACAAAGACGGCTTGCTAGCTTAAGGGGTTATTCCCTTTGTGTGTTTGTGTGTATGTATGTGTGTGTGAGAGAGAGAGGGAGAGAGAGAGAGGTATGTGTGAGAGTGATTGTGAGAGTGTGTGTGTGAGATAGAGACAGAGAGAGACAGAGACAGAGAGATATGAGTATGTGTGAGAGTGTGTGTGAGAGAGTGTGTGTGAGAGTGTGTGTGAGAGAATGTGTGAGAGTGTGTGTGAGTGTGTGTGACAGTGTGTGTGAGAGACTTGTGTGAGTGTGTGTGTGAGAGTGTGTGAGAGACTGTGTGTGAGTGTGTGTGTGAGTGTGTGTGAGAGAGTGTGTGAGAGTGTGTGAGAGTGTGTGAGAGTGTGTGTGTGTGTGAGTGTGTGNAGTGTGTGAGAGTGTGTGAGAGTGTGTGTGTGTGTGAGTGTGTGAGTGTGTGAGAGACTGTGTGTGAGTGTGTGTGAGAGTGTGTGAGAGTGTGTGCGAGAGAGTGTGTGAGAGAGTGTGTGTGAGAGAGAGTGTGTGAGAGTGTGTGTGTGAGAGTGTGTGTGTGAGAGAGCGTGTGTGAGAGTGTGTGTGAGAGTGTGTATGAGTGTGTGTGCGAGTGTGTGTGCGAGTGTGTGAGTGTGTGTTTGTGAGAGAGTGTGTGGGTGTGAGAGTGTGTGTGAGTGTGTGTGAGCACACATGGAGGCCAGAGGTTGATAAGCCTCCCCTGTCACTTTATACTCTTACCGGCTGAGCCATGTCTCTAGGCCAGTGTTATTTTTTTAAAAGATTTAATTTTCTAGACAATATTTGGAAATAGTTGATTGGTTTTTAAATTCTGCTGGCCTTTTGAGCAATTGATTTAGAAATGAATTTGATTGATACTTTGCATTGGTCTCACTTTAATTCGTTTCTGTCCTATTTTGAAATTTCTTCTTGTGCACTAACCCGGATTTTCTTTGTTTTTTTTTTTTTTTTGTATTGTTTTGTTTTTGTTTTTGTGGTTGTTGTTGTTTGTATTGGTTTCTCTGTAGCTTTGGAGCCTGTCCTGGAACTCACTCTGTAGACCAGGTTGCAGAGATCTGCTGCTTCTGCCTCCGGAGTGCTGGGGTTAAAGGAGTGTGACACCACCACCTGGCCTAATTAGGATTTTCTAAGACCTTGAGGTAGATCGTTATAATATTTATTTGTATCTTCTATGATTTTTAAAAATGCATGACTATACGCTCCCATGTTAGACCTGCTTTTGCTGTGTTCCAAAAGTTCTAGAACACTGTGCTTTTGTTTTCAACTGATTCCAGGAGTTTTAAAAATCCTTCCATGGTTTCTTCAATGACCCACTGGTTGTTCAAGAATGCACTGCTCAATCTCATGAACTTGTACATTCGCTGTAGCTTTTCCTGTGATTGAATCAAGCTTTATTTCTTTTCAGTCTTATAAAAATACAAGAAATTATTTTACCTTTTTTTTATATTTTGTAGGACTTGCTTTAGGACCTAAATTTTGATCTTTTTAGAGAGGAATGTCCATGGGCTGCTGACCATCAGACGGAACCTTTTATGCATCCACAGTACTGAGCATATTCCGTCTAGGCTGTAGTTTAACTCTTTGTTTTCAGATGATTTCCAATCTAGTTTTCATGTAAATGTGAGGCTGCATATGGCTCTTTACTCAGTTCTGCTATTTCTTTTTACCCTACTCCTGTGAAAGAGAAAACAGTATCTAGAATATAGAGATTTATAAATAAGCAATAAAGCAAACAGCCAAATAGAAAAGCAGACAAAAGACAACAGCAATAAAGAAATAATACACTCTTGTACTTTGTTTTCACTGCTAACCCCCCATTAAAAGCTTTAGAGAATCCCCCGGTCTAGCCTACTCCCACCTACCCCATCCTTACATCCTTCTTCAGGCGTATATGGGACCAGAGAGAGGGCTTAGAGGACGAAAGCCCTTGCTCACACCCTGCTACGGTGTCTGATCATTCCTTCCAGGTGACGTTGCTAACCGTGATGACTGCTGGCTAGATTCATGCATGAGTGCAGAGCAGATAAAAAGTTACGATTCTAAGTACATCCTTTTGTCTACGCATGCCAAGTTTTTTCCTTAAAGACTTTCCCACATCCGCTATCCTGACATGGATAAAACAGATATAAAAACTGACAGAAGACGGGCAGTGGTGGAGCAGGCCTTTAATCCCAGCACTTGGGAGGCAGAGGTAGGCAGACTTCTGAGTTGGAGGCCAACTTGGTCTACAGAGTGAGTTCTAGGACAGCCAGGGCTACACAGAGAAAACATCTCAAAAAACAAAACAAAACAACAACCAGACCAAACCAAACATACAAGTAAAAAAAAAAAAACCCAAAAATCTCCAAAAGAAAAAGGCAAAAAACTGACAAAAAATGAAAGCCTTTTATATACTTTATCAAAGTTCAATGTCATCATGACCTAACATAACTTTGAGTTAATAGCTTTTAAAGTAAAACACACTTTTAATCCAAATATGTATGTGGATGAATCTTTGGAGTCATCATTGAAATTCAACTGCAAAACCTAGACATTAGCAAGTATAACTCTGTATTTACGTCGGGCGTACAAAGAAGGATGGTACACTGTCCATCCAAGACATCTACTCATATAACTAAGCATGAATCTTATTATTTCCCCCAAGTGAAAACCCTTGTCAAAATATCACTTTTTATATTATGAATGAAACATTTAAACTGGTATTTAGAAATTCATATTTTCTGTTCCTGCCAAGTCTTGTTCAATCTATCAGTCTGTCTGTCTGTCTATCTATCTATCTATCTATCTATCTATCTGTCTATCTATTATCTATCTATCAATCAGTCTGTTTATCTATCTATCATCTATCATCTATCTATCAGTCTGTCTGTCTATCTATCTATCTATCTATCTATCTATCATCTATCTATGTTCTATCTGTCTATCTATCTATCAGTCTATCTATCTGTCATCTATCTATCTATCATCTATCTATCTATGTTCTATCTATCATCTATCTATCTATCTATCTATCTATCATCTATCTATCTATCTATCTATCTATCAATCTATCATCTATCAGTCTGTCTATCTATCTATCTATCATCTATCTATCTATCTATCTATCATCTATCAATCATCTATCAGTCTGTCTATCTATCTATCATCTATCTATCGATCTATCAGTCTATCTATCTATCATCTATCAGTCTGTCTATCTATCTATCTATCTATCATCTATCTATCTATCTATCTATCTATCATCTATCTATCTATCTATCTATCATCTATCTATCTATCATCTATCTATCTATCTATCTATCTATCATCTATCTATCTATCTATCTATCTATCTATCTATCAGTCTATCTATCTATCATCTATCAGTCTGTCTATCTATCTATCTATCATCTATCTATCTATCATCTATCTATCTATCATCTATCTATCTATCTATCATCTATCTATCTATCTATCTATCTATCATCTATCTATCTATCTATCTATCATCTATCTATCTCTCTACCATTCACCCACCCACCTATCTTCCGTCCAATCATTATATATTTTATACTCACATGAAGACTGGCACACATCACTCATCGAGTACGGCTCTAACTAAGTGGCCCCTTATGGCATGTCTGCCAGGGTCACTGGTGACTCCAGTTGGACAGGCACCCTGCGTCATGACTCACTTCTTGCCGTGCCAGTTCTCAGGAGGGCCTTTCCCACCAGGGTACTGGACCCTAGCCACTCTCTGACACTTAGGACCTGGGCCAGAGTCAGCTTTCATCTTGCCTTAATGCCCCAAACTCAATTTACACCCACTCTTTTGCCTGTTGCTGCCAAGAGAGGTGCGCTGTACTGGGGGGTACCCGGCCCGACTCAGTTCTCTGCTAACGAAGAACAAGCTGCCCCCACAAAGCACTTAGGGAGCTAGTAAATGTTCCATCTCTGCTGCCTCCTGAGAAGGGATCTTGGGTGCTTTGTCAGTAGGCAAAAGCAAGTCCATAACATCTTCCTTTGCAGGACAGTATCTAGCTGACTTTTATTTGCATAACTAATAAGTATACTTAAAGTGAGCCCTCCCGGAAGTATTAACATTTCCTACGTGTCTAAATAAATCCACCTGGATGTATTATCTGAAAAGAAGATTTTACATCTGGACTTTCTCAGCCACTATTGGTTCGTTATCTTTTATGCATGTATGCCATAACGCCTCAACTAAGATGGAAGCCTGTTATGTGTTCCTTGCCCAAGTGTTCCACAAGCAACAAATGTCAGAAGTGCGGATGGGGAGAAGTACTCCAGAGAGAGAATTTGATGAAGGGAAAGACCGATCTAGTGGAAATCGCCCCTCTGTGTGGAAAGCTGCATGTTGACGGTGAGGAGTGGGACCCTGTGGCCAGCAATGTCGTACTGTGAACTTCCTCCTGAGGATGGTGAGCCTATGTGCCTGTACACACCAGAAGTGTGTCATATCCCACGTGATCCGTTGCACTCCTGTAAGTGAGGTTATCACCTTTGCAGGTGAGGAAACTGAGGTTGGAGAGGTTAACATGTCAAGTTTAAAGGCATGCTGGCTCTGAACCATGTAAAATAGCAGAAGGGAACAAGAGCGGCTCACCCAGCTGCAGTGCCTCCCCGGCAGCAGCTCACTGCCTTCTACAAACTCCAGTCTCCTTACCGGTTCCAACCAGCTCACAGCCCTCTGTGGGGAGTGGATTTGTTAAATGGCTGTACAAGGTCTGGAAATCTGCCCAGCATGCCCCAGTCCTGACAAAGCAGAGACCCTGCTTCATCTGCATTCTCCCCGGGTCTCCTAGGATCGCCTTCTGTGCCACAGCTCACGTGATGGCCCAGCGCATTGGTTAGGGGGAGGTGAGACATCTCTGGGTAGACCTACCTTGCCCCTCCGCAGCCAGGGGCACACAGTGGTTTCCCAGCTGCGGTGGCCTAAGATCTTCTTGTTCTATCCTCAAATGACCTTAAAGGGAGATTCTACACTAGCCAAACAGGAGCAGGAAGGTAAATATGGAGGCACGTGACGCAGGAAATCGGGGTAGTGGAAACGCCTTCCCTGGTTCCCTAACTGAGCCTTAAAGAGGGCAGAGCTCTAAGACAGCCCAGAGGATTGACCGAGGGGGAGGGCCCTCCACCCAGAGATCTCGAGGGTCGCAGTAGGTGAGGGAGCTAAGAGAGCTGAAAGGATTGAATCGGGGGTCCCCCAAGGATACTGAGGGTTGTGGTAGGCGAGGGTGTCAAAAGAGGAAGCACTTGCACACTGGCCTTGCTTCCTGGCGGCTTTTGCCTTTGTGGCACCACTGGCAACAGCAACAGCGAAGAGGCACCTCTGGGTTACAGGAAGTGAAGCTTCTCGTGGTGAGCCTGTGCGCGGCAGAGGTACCTGAATGACCTTAAAGATGGGGCCAAACTACAGTGTGATTTTGGTTGTCAAGGTTTTAGGTTAACAAATTTGCCTACATGGCTTCCAGTTACTACTCAGGTATGTCTGATAGATGCTATTCCCCTTATGCGG
The DNA here is from genome assembly GCF_014885135.2 of Alexandromys fortis. Lineage (NCBI taxonomy): Eukaryota > Metazoa > Chordata > Mammalia > Rodentia > Cricetidae > Alexandromys > Alexandromys fortis. The sequence goes on along the minus strand of NW_026067950.1, from coordinate 5,138,772 downwards.
ATCTGAGGCTGGGGCTCCAAGAGTTTACTGGGTTTGTTTGGTGTGTAAGCCTAGCAAACGGAGCGGTCTTGACTCCAGCCCAGACTCTTCCAGACTTTCTCATGGAGAACTTGAGTCTCCAACCACTTTACTGCGTTTCTGCCTCTCCATTCACTTATTTAGTATGAAATATTTATTTAGTGTTCACTAAGATTTCCTAGTAAGGTGAAGAATAAGAGAGTAAGTAAAATAATATGATTGCAAACCATGATTAAAGCTGTGACCGCTACTGAATATTTGAGATTGTTGTAAAATTAAAGTACTTCCTTAAGTATCTAGTAGTCCATGGTGGTCCTGTGTAACTCTGCCCACACTGAATCCATCTATATAAGACATTTTACTTTAGGGAAACGTCTTTCCATTTAGCTATTCTATTTGCTCTGAGATCCTCCCACGCTGAATCCAAACTTGTCCCACTGCTATTTTTAAAAAAAAATATTCTTATTTCCCTGTCTCCGAGTCAAAGGCATGCTTTTCTTAAGATTTATTTTTATTTATTATGTATACAGTGTTCTGCTTTCATGCCAAAAGAGGGCATCGGATCTCATTACAGATGGTTGCAAGCCACCATGTAGTTGCTGGGAATTGAACTCAGGGCCTCTGGAAGAGCAGCCTTGAGATCCGCTTTAAATGACTAGAGGTGTTCTAAACCAACCCTGTGAAATCTTTGGAGAACCCCCAGGAAGGTTGAAATTGTGCCCTAGGCCAGCTGAAGGGACCATGCTAAAAAGACTGTCTCTCCTCCAGCAACTCTGCCACCTTCATTGCGCTGGCTGAGCTGTGTGAAAATCTCCCAGGGAGACGGGACAGGATGAGAATGAAACCCATCATTTGAGAGACAAGTATATCAGATGGACAGAGATCTAAGTGGTATTATTATGTTCTGCTATTATCATTGTTCTTCTGTGTAGCTGAAGATTTACATCTAGACAACCTTTTCTCCTTTATGTTCACAAGTACCTAGGAGGAAGGAAGGTAGGCGACGCTCATATTCCCATCATTTCCTAAATAGCATTTCAATGGAAAATACCCGCCCTGGACCTGCGTGCCCGAGACCCGGCATTTAAGTAGATCAGCATCTCTCAGCTGCTTGGGTTTCCCAGAGATAGGCATTGTGTAAACACAAGGTATTATTAATGTTATCATAGCATCATTACGGCGTTGTAATTGTGTGGATTCTCCCATAAAGCTGCCGAGGATGGAATCCTATCCCAGGCCATTACTGTCTTTGAGCTTAGATGAAAGGTACACACAGACTGTCTTGTGTTGTTAGCATCGCTGTGGTGGGTGGTTATTATTACATTTAGGATTACTGAAGAATGGACCAATTTTCAAATTCATCTCAAGATGTCTCCAGGTTGTTTTCTTTAATGCTTGCTGTGTGACTTTGATGGTGTGTTCTTCTCCTTTTCTTTGAAGATGTGGGGCAAGGCAGCACCTCCGGCTCCTGAGGAGCGGCAGACAGGCAGAGTCCCTGAGGACAGATGTTTCCGTCTCTTGTCTGCGACTCCTGGGGAAGCCTCCAGGGGCCCCAGGCTTGTTGACAGCTAAACTCGAGTCAATTTTTCTGGTCATCGCCAACTTTGAGTGACTCTTTTTCTCATCTGCCACCTACAGGAGCCATAAATGGCTGTTCTCCGACAGACTAAGATGGGATCCATCTCAGAAAGAGGAAGAAAGAAGAGCCGGAGAACCAAACAGCACACCAGAGACTAATTTTAGGAGATTAAAGCAGTTGATTCATCTCAGAGCATACCAGCTGGAAAAGTTGCACGGTTTATTTGTGGAGGTATTCATAAATCCAAAGATTTATGTTGTCCATGATGAAAACGAGACTTTGGAGTTTGGGACCAGCTTCATTTTATCTCACTGAGCTCTGACAGAGTCACCTCAAAGATCTTTTTCATTCATTCTATTGTATCGGCTTTTCTTTCGATAAGTTCTACCATTATTAATCTCCGCCCAGCTGCACTTGTGAATACGGCTGTAATCACTTTCATTAAAGTTTTCCCCTTCAGGTGTGTGTTTTCTTTCATTTTTTTTCCCTCTACCAGGAGTTCACTGTCTCCTACCGCCAGAGCACCTGAGAACCGCAGCCTTTGGGAATGTAAGAGGATAGAACCTCTATCTGTTTCTCACCGCTAGCTGGAACCCTTGCAGGGCTGAATATTATCACATTTAAATGAAGGGACTTTCCGCCCCTCCCCCCACACTTGATGAGCTGGCTGCTCACTGAAATGTTTGTCTATTCAGGCTTCGGATTAGTATGTCTCCTCATGATTTTTCAAATGTGTTGATAACGACAGAGTTGGCTCCTCCACTCTGGCTGGCAGAGGGTGGGCTCTTAGGATGGTATTTCATAGGGTTCTGAGTCTGTCACATAGGGAAGAACTCCACCGGGATCTGTCTGGGAAAGAACCTGGTGACTGGGGTGTTAAAGAACTTTCAGGTCAGCTGTTTCTGTGGGTTTCCTGTCATGGTCTTGACCCCTTTGCTCCTCCCTCTTATCAGTTGGTCTCTGGAAGCTTGGCCCAGTGCTTAGCTGTGGATCCCAGCATTTGTTTCCATCAGTTGATGGATGAAGGTTCTATGATGACAGTTAAGCTTGCAGTGGGGTCACTGGCAGTGGGACCAGGATTTATCCCTAGTGCTTGAACTAGCTTTTTGGAGCCCATTCTCTTTGGAGGGATGCCTTGTTTAGTCTAAATATGGGGGGGGGGGGGCTTGGTCCTGTTTCAAAGTGATATGTCAGACTTTGTTGACCCCCCATGGGAGAGGGGAGTCAACCTTACTTCTCTGAGGAGTGGATGGGGGAAGCAAAAAGAGGGGAGGGAGTGGGAACTGGGATAGGTACGTAAAATGAGGACAGATGGTTTTAAGTTAATTAATCAATTAATTAAAATAAAAAAGAAAAGAGCATTCAGGTGAGATGGGGTACCCTCCAATACAGGTACAGCCCCTGGACTCTGAGCCCTGGTCTTCTTATCAAGACCTCTGTTTCTCACAGGATTTGCCAAACATTTCCCATCAGCTACAGGTTGCAGCTGTTCTGACCAGGGTGCGTGTGCGTGTGTGTGTGTGTTTAGGCCAGCACTTTATTATCCCGACAGAGCAAATCCAGGCTAATGTGCGTGGTGTCAAGACTCCCCAGGACCGTCTCCGCCTGGTTCTCAGGCCATTCTTCCCAGTTTTTCTGCCGTGGCCCTCCGGATAATTGCAGTTTAATTGGGTGACATGAAATGAAAACTGTGTCCACATTATCCAGGATTATCTCTTTCTCCCGAAGCCTGCCACCCGTTGAAAGGAGCCCATTTATCAGACCAAAGGGCTGCGCCTGGCTGCTTTCACAAGCGGGGAAGAGTGTGAGAACAGGCAGGGGAAGGGAGAAAGGGAGCTGACAGCTAAGAAAAATTATTTCAGTTGTTTATCATGGAGAAGGCTTATCTGATTCTTTACAAAATGATACGGAGGCTGGAGTGTCGAGCCATGAGTAATGAACATTGGCCAACTTCACCCCCCAACGGGCTGCACCCGCCACTGCCTCTCCCTTGTGCGAGCACCGATCAACTCTAAAAGCTTTTTCTCAGACAGCCTGAATGCGCTTCATTTTACCAGAAAGAACTTTGTATTGATAGCTAGAATAAAGGAAGGTTGTTTAAGAAGGAAGGGGAGACAATGGGGACGAAATGAGGACTTTGGGTTTCTCCTATGAACATGCCGCTCCGTTCTTCTCGGCTGTTTGTACAGTCCCAGCACAGTAACGTCTCCCTGCTGCCGTCTGCTTTCCCCTCTCCACCGTTCGCAGGGAAAGCGGACTCACATCAGGACCACGGTGATAAATACCACGGCGACGTGGATATGATGTCAATTTGCGTTAGTCAAGACGATCAAGGCCATGGTGGGGCTGAAAGAACCAGCCGCTAATGCTGCTTCGTTGCGCTCCAGGTCCAGATGAAGAGGGCCTTGCCCTGGCGGTGCAAAGCCCGCCCGTCTGTTGCCATTGCATTTGCGCGAGCATCTCAGCCTGATGCGCTGATTGTTAAGGCCGAAGAGCAGTCTTTGAAATTGTCCATTGCACTCAAATCCCTAGCTGCGCAAGGTCCGGGCAGGAGGCATTCCTATTCAGAAGGGGAATAGAAGGCTTTAGCTCAGTAAGCACGGTGTGGTTGAAGGTTACAGAGGACATTGTGTGTTTTTTAAATAAAAGTTTCGAACAGGGATAAAGTTCATTATCTGTAATGGCAGCAGTGACTACGGAGCCAAGATGGGGCGAGACTGTAGGATGGGTGGCTGGACCTCTCTCCATCGGCATTGTTGTCGATGCTGACGGTCGGCATGAGGATGTTCTGGATAAGCAGGGTGAGCAGACACGTGTCTTGGTCACATGGGAGCTGTGCATTGTGCTGCCATGCACATAGCTTTTGTGTTCCTTTCCTAATTTTGTTTTAAAATCACATTTATATATTTGTGCGCGTGCGTGCGTGCATGTGTGGTGCACGTCTGTGTGGCTTTATGCTCCATGCCAAGCTCAGAGGTCATCTTGTAAGAGTTGGTTCCTCCCTCCCACCATGTGGTCCTGGTGATTGAACACGCGTTGCCAGGTTTGGTGAGAGCATCTACCTGCTGAACCACTTCACTGGCCCCGATTTGTAGTCTTATAATGTCTGGTACTCAATTTGATATTGACCTTCAGAAGCGGGAAGGGAAGGGCTCTAAGTTGGCATGAAAGGTCAGTGTTAGACACCCGCCGTGGATCAGGAATCGACTGCTAATACTATCCACTGGCCATGGCTTGAGGCCGCAGAACTTGGTTCCCTCTGAAACTCCAGCTGCTCCTTTGCCTTCCCTTGCAGCAGACGTGGAAATGTCAGGTGGCTTTCCACAGCAAGACTTGTGAACTTCACACATCCTCATTGCACTTTTCATACTGATCCATGGGCACGTGTGTTGAAGAAGAAGGCTTTGGGGGAGTAGCTGTAATTCCCTAAACCTACTTTTATTCCACAATCACTTGAGAGCATAGGCTGTCATAGTTTACAGGGACTCTAAGGGGCTCCAAAGCCGTGGTTGCCTGTGTCCCACAACACCGCGGAGCTCCCTGGCTACCTCGGGGGCTGTAAGAACCTGCAAGGGGGAGCAGCAATGTCGACGTGTTCAGACCTCTTTTACTCTGAGTTCTTGGCCTTCCCTATTCTATTTGTTTAGAGTTATTTAAAGCTGAGAACAACATAAACCATTGGTGTAGTCCACACCCGTCACTTTCCCAGTGAACAGACTGAGGTGCAGACCGGCTAAAAATGAGAATCCACAGAGGCAGAATTACAGGTTGCTTCTATCCTGCTATACCCTGATGCTCACCTTAATAGGAAAGTGAGCGAGTTAACCCAAAAATGAAATATCCCAGGAAGCCTGGCTGGCCACAGGGCCAAGTGGCCTGTTGGGAGGGGTCTTCAGACACTCTAGTAAATGAAAAAGAACTACATAGCCACAGCCTGGCTTCCAAAGGAACTCACCCAGTACCTTCTTTTAAACCCACAGAGGGAGAATTGTCTCCAAGAGGGAAATTTATTCATGAACGGGTTTTGATTCCAGCCACGGCCCTACTTGTAGCCCAGGTGGGAACGCTTTATATAATAGAGCTCTTTCTATCCAGCCCCTAGTGGGCTCTCCTAGTGTTGGAGAGTTACTCTGTGGTTCAATCATCACAGAGTCAGGGGAAATCGGCGCTATCCAGATGATAACAAGAGGAACCATAGCTATTTCTGGCATAAGGGAGCCTCTCCTGCAGCCTCAGTCCCCGCGAATGACCTGGATCTTTCTGTCTCTTTTTAGAATCAAGCTTGCATTGAATGCTCTACCTGTGACTAAGGAAGTGCAGTCAGGAGATAGGGGATACTCCAGTCCTACCCGAGCAGGCGATAGACATGGAAACCCCAAAGGCTGGGGAAAGGGGTGGAGTCAGAAGCCAGTTTCTATGCAAGGCAAGGAGGAACACCAGATTGAACTGCAGATCTTGGAATATGTGTACAAGTGTGTGTGTGTGTGTGTGTGTGTGTGTGTGTGTGTTGTTGCTGCCATGAATGAGCCGTCGATCATGTGAGCTGAGGTGGTTTCAGTGAGCCCTTTGTCTTATACCAAGTCAGCCACTGTATACCATACCCCCACCTCAACTTCTCTCAACAAGCAGAGACCACCAGAATTCAGAATGGGGTCCATTAAAACATCGGCTCAACAGTAGGTACCTGCAATCCTTCCTGGGGGGCGAGATGGGGGTCCCAGAGTTTGATTTCATCAACTTGTTCTCTCCAGGTTCAGTGAAGGAGCTTGTCTATAAAATAAGATGGAGGAGGACCAGTGAGATGACTCAGGAAGCAAAGGCCATGGCCACACAGTCAGAAGACTGGGGGAACTCATTCCTGCAAGTTGACCTCTGCCGTTCACATGCACGCCATGACACATGTACACACACACACACACACACACACACACACACACACACACACTCCTAAATAAATATAATTTAAAAAAAATAAAGAATAATAAGAAGGTGAGGAATTCAGGAAGATACCGGGCGTAGCTTTCTGGCCTCCACACACATGTGCGTGCACCACATGCATACATAAACACATGGACACACTCAGGAATAACGATTCCTGGAAAGGGCTTAGTTGGTAGAGCACCTGCCTACTGTGCACAAAGACCCTGATTCAATCCCCAGTACCACAAAAAGGAGTCCTGACGGTACACGTCTATAATCCCAGCACTTGAGAGGCAAAGGCAGGAAGATCAAGAGTTCAAGGCCATCCTCAGATACAGAGAGATTTATTTTTAAGCTGCCCCAAAAGGTTCTCCATTTCACTACACTGGGGATGTCTGGAAGGCAAGAGGTGTGGATTGCATTCACACACTTGTGAATGGCTGGTCATTAGATAGGTCTCAGATTTCCAAACCTATCTAGCTCTTTCGTTGGAACCCCCAAACCACCCCTCTATGTCATCCACAAGACTACCAAGGTAGAATCTTAAAGTTAAGGCCTCCAAAAGCAAAGACCTCATCCAAGACTTATGGTCTAGTTTTGCTCAAACGAAGCCATGAGCGCAGCCCCGCCACCCCGGTCTGTGAGTGAGTGGCACTTCCACCAAATAGATTTAATACACCAGACAGCCCTTTCTTCAGTGTTGGGATTTATTTCAAACTTGAGACTGTAAATAGGCACCATGGAACCCATAAAAATGAAGACACCGTGATTTACCGGGAGACGCGTATTTAAATCAGACTTTCTCCTTAGGTGAGAACATATCGCCCACCAAATAGATTTCATCAAGGGGCAGATCAGGGATAAGGATGGGCAGGCTGGCGGGAGAGATAAACCTGAGAAATGGCTGACGGATCTATTGAGTTCAGACATTCATGAGAATTTCCTCCTGCAGTTCCTTCTAGAACATGCCACCCAAGGGACACTGCTCCACTGGTGTGCCATCCACTGACTTCTGCAGCAGCTTTGCACTCGAGTTTTTTAGGAGAGAGACATTAAATAAACCAGCTCATCTTCAGCCCCATTTTCTCAGCAGGAGCATCGTATGCTGGCTGGGAAGAGGGAAAATTTATTCTGGGTGCCATGAGGGCCACAGTCAAACTGGAGACTCCCTTTGCCATCTCTGAGAAGGGAAAGCAAACGTCCTTTGGTTGTTTGTGGAATCCTCAGACTTTCCGATGTGGCCCTTCTTTGGGTCAATAAGAAAAAGACAGCATAGGCTTTGTCTTGAGTATGAACCCATAGTCTGCCTTCCATTAGCCCTGAAAGCCTGTTTGTAATGAGTTTGGAAAAAAATACTAGATCCCCGAGAAACATTCAATTTGCACTCCAAGGCTGCATTTCACCTTCAGTTCTTCCACTGGGCAGGGGGCAGTCTCTTGGATTTTCCTCTACGTGAAGGCCCCTTGGCCTGGCTTCTGGAGATACTAGGAGTGGGCACACCCTTAAATGTAGTATAGTCAAAGTACTATTACATTAATTACAGCATGTAATATAGAACTATTTACAAGGCAAACTTCTGCAACATAAAACATTAAGGAAGCATAATTACCCTGAGATGAGTGGGGGATGGTAACCTTTCAAATACTAGGGACTGGGTTCATTAGTTAGCTCCCAGAAGGGTTAGGGAGTCGATCCCTCCCTCCCCCGCTCAGAGATGAGGCCTGCATTCCTGGGAAGAGTCAGCCATGCAGAAGTCCAGGTCCCAGAGTTACCACCAGACTTATTTTCTCTTTGTTTTAATAGCGACTATAACTGCATTGCTTCCTGTCCTAGAACACTGCTTTCACACACATCGAATCGCTTTAATTGTCCGTCCTTCGTGTCTCTCTAAACCGGGACGAAGGACACTATTAAGTGTGATACTATCTTGTTCACAGAACAGATACCGATCTTGCTCTCCTACCACGCAAAGGAGAGGCCACGGGCTACACCACAGTCTTTCCCACATACAGACTCTCACTCACAGGATGTCTTTAGAAAAGGGAGGGGTTCTGTGGCACAATTCCCTGCTCTATTGCTGTTCCCCAAACACTCAAAACACACAAGATGTACAGATTTTATTATTTTAATTCACTTACAAACAGACGACTGTCTTTTTCAATTTTTAAGATTTTTCAAGTAGGTCTCCAATTCAAAAATCTTCCTTTGTATTTTTTTTTCCCTCTTAGCCATTCATTCAAAGACAGGCAGTTACATAATCCTAGTAGTTCAAGACCCAAATTGGGGAGTAGGGGGTGATTATTCTTAGAGACCCCCTTTTCACATCCTGTAGAAACTTGCCATGGAGCCCAACTGCTACCCCAGAGAATACCCCAAAATATCTAACTAAGGAACCCATTAGAGACCCCCCTTTTCACATCCTGCCATGGAGCCCAACTGCTACCCCAGAGAATACCCCAAAATGTCTAACTAAGGAACTCAGTTTCTTAGACTCCCCATTTTCCCAGCTGCAGTACTGAAGTCATAGCTCTCAACCTTTGCCTGATGGGAGGGAGATGAAATGGCATGAGAATCCTACAGAGTCAGGCACTCATATGCATCTGTCACCATGACTAAGCTTGTGGGAAGACCACATTATATGTGGCGTGCTTTGTGCAATGCTTAAACATTCATAGAAAGAGCAAGAAAAAGGTGAAGATGAAACACCCATCAGCAAAAGAAACAACTGGACACAGTGGGTTTTAAAATGTAACACTAGATACGCTTTAGGAACTGCAGCTGCCCCAGCCCAAGAGGAGTGTAGAGGTTGTCCTTAAAAACAAATGACAATTGAGCTAACAAAACTCACACTCTGCAAATCAGAGACACAAATGGAAAAACAAAGCAACACTAGTTTTAAGAAACTGTTGATTTCTGAAGATCTATTTTTATTATTTTTAAATTAAGTGTGTGCGTGGGAAGGGGAGGTTGTATGTGCACATGAGTGTAAATGCCTGAGTTGTGTAAAAGAGGGCACTGGCTTTCTGTACTGGGGTTGCAGATGGTTGTGAGCTGCCAGACATGGGTGCTGGAAGCCACAGTAAGTCAGTGCTCCTCACTGTTGAGCCATCTCTTCAGCCCCAGACTCGTGTGTGTGTGTGTGGTGTGGTGTGGTGTGTGCATGTGGGTGCGTGTGCATGTTTTGCTGGTATGTATGTCTGTGCATCATGTGTGTGTTTGCCCACAAGCCAGAAGAGGAGTCACAGATGTTGTGAGTCCCCATGTGGGTACTGGGAGATGAACCCTGGTCCTCTGAAAAGAGCAGCAAGTGCTCTTAACTGCTGAGCCACTTCCCAGCCCCAGGCTGAAACCCTCTGAACGTCTATCCTCAGCTGAGCTTATGAATTATTTTTGAAAATCCTACTTTTCTACATTTTCTGAATTTTTTAATAAAGAAAACCATTGAAATAATTGGAAACATTAAAAATTAAAAACCATTAAAAAATGCCTGCATTAAAGACAGCTCAAGCCACTTAGTCAAAACAGACTCCAAGAATCCTAAACTTCAGTCTAACCCAGTTTGCATTTATTACATTAAAGCATGTTTTAAAGAGAGAAAGCTCAGCCAATTATCACCCAAGAAAATAAGATTTTAATTCATTTTAATCTGAAGCAAAGTGAGAGGTATCAACTGGAAGGGTGAGTGACATCCACTGACTGCTGAGAAGGAACCAAGGCCTTGTGCTTGTCAGTGGGCTGGCTTCCGAGCTGCCTCCTTTTACGATGGACTTAGTCGTTTGGTTTCGGCTTGTAAGTTGTATTATTAAACTGTTTATAAAAGTTCTGGCTATGTAAAACTAATGAAAATGAGCCTCGGTGTGGTTTTTTTTCCCCAGCGCTCAGCTTTGAAGTATAGCACTGTGGTTTAGCCTGTTTAAAGGCTATATTTATTCTATAATTTTAAAGTATAAAAGTTAATAACTTAATAGGAGCAATCCGAGCTATAATTTTCATTATGAAACATCACGATTCAATAGAGTCGGGGTTTGAAAATCAGGCCACAGATGAGGACAGGTGCATGCAGGGACTGCCTCTTCCACGGCGCTGCATTTGTCTGGCGGTTCCACTCCTCTGGCCTCCTGCTCTCAGAGCTCTTCCAGGTACCTGAACATGCTGAAGCTTCCGGTTGTTAGCCAGAGTGAAGGGGTGAGACAAGAAGGCAGGTCTGTGCTGCTCTTTCAGACACACCTGCAGAGTGTCTGCTCTGCCAAGGGATGGGCGCTTGACACGTTTTGACATAAAACGTTTCTCGACACATTTCATCCCTTAAGGCTACAGGGCCTCTGGGATTGAGGTGTTAAGAGTTCCATATCTTGCTGGGTCATGGTGGCCCATGCCTTTAATCCCTGAACTTGGGAGACAGATGCAGGTAGATCTATGAGTTCGAGATCAGCCTGGTCTATGGAGTGAGTTCCAGGACAGTCAGGGCTACACAGAGAAACCCTGAAATGTTAATCTAACTATTCCTCATCAATAAAAATTCAGGAGTCAGATATTGGGGTAAGAACCTGGAAGGTCAGAGAAGCAGAGACGCCACCAGCCCTCTCCTACTTGCTCTGCTTCTTCCTCCAAAAAGAGGCGAGAGCCCTCTCAGCCTTGCCTTACTACTTCCTGTCCTATCTGTCCTCAGTCCTCCAAAACCTCTGTGGTTAATTTTGGCTGACTAGTGTCTAGCTCCACCCTCTGACTCGAAGCAAGCTTTATTTGTCAGAACATGATCAATATATCGCACGACAAAACCCTGTCTCAAAAAATAAAATTTCGTATATCACAAGAGGAACAAATGACAAGGAGGTATTCAAACCCTGCTTGTCTCATCTCAACCCACAATGCACCACATAAAGCTTGAGCCAGGCCCTGGAGAATAATAGCTCACATGGTAGTGAGCTTTCCCTGCAAAACGCAAAGACCCAGGTTCGAGTTCCAGAACCTGGAGCTGGGCCTGACAGCGTGAGCTGTGATACCAGCACTGGGGAAGTGGAGCCAGGAGGATCCCTGGGGGTTCTGGGGAACCAGCCCAGCCTGCTCAGAGAGAGACCTTGTCTCAAAGCAAAAATAAAAGGAGAGTGTGTGGGAGGGACGGAGGGATCAAAATACATCATACACGTGTATGAAACTGTCAAGGGACAAACCTAACTTAAAAATAGATACCAAACGTATAAGAATTATAGAGGGGATAAATCTGATCGAAGTGCTTCATACACATATACAGAAATGTCAGAACAAAATCCCTCACTCTGTACAGTTAAGATATGCTAATAAGACATTCAAAGATCTCAAATGGTTGGTGAATGGCACCTGGGTAATGACATTGGGTATGCTCTCTGATATCCAGATACATACACACACATACACACTTACATACACACATACATGCACACATGCAAACACACATACACACTTACATACACACACATAGACACATGCACACACATACATACACACATACACACACACATACATGCCGCGCACCACGGCCCCCCGTCTGCGCTCTATGCGCTAGACCCCAGTTTGCGAGTTTCAGGCAAGGGGCTGGAGGCTGAGAATACACGCAGAGACAGACCAACACGCAGACCTTCTAACAATGATACCAAAGCCCCTCTCTAATAGCACCACGGAGGCTTAAATACACTGCAGTCAATGGCCAACAGGTGAAAATCCCATCCTCTGATCCTCTAAGCTAGGCACAGCTTCTAGTAACTTCAATTAGAAGGTTCTAGGAGGGAAGAGCAGCTGAAGGCCAGGACTCATTAGTCCCAACACATACACACATGAACACACACATATACAAATACACACTCACATGCACACACACAGACACACGCGCGCGCGCGCGCACACACACACACACACACACACACACACACCATGAGGCAGAGAGGCCAGGAATAAACCAGAGTCTGATAGAACTGGCTGCAGAACACTGCGTGTAATCAGGGTAAAAGCGGTAAAGCAGAATCAATTGAGTCCTGAGTGCTTCTCCCTGGAGACACTGGTATGTCCTGGCATTAAACTGCCTGACTCCCAACCCTCTTGCTTATCACCGGGCAACAAAAAGACCGAGTCGTGGAACACGGTATTCTTCAGACAGCATTCCACCCTGGTCCAGTCCCATTGCTGAGAAGGGAAGGCGCAGTGGCCAGGCCGAAGAGCCCTGTGCAGCCCAGAGGTGACTGGCCGGGAAGCCAGAGGCCTGGGAGGTTTGGCTGGCCGTGGACAGGGCACGGGTACAGGGACCAGAAGCCCACCTCAGGGTTGTGACCAGTTTTATTTGCTCATTTGTCATTTGCTTTTTTTCTTTTTCCAGGAAGCTTTGAGCTGCCAGCAGGCAGGGTGTTGGTTCATCTGGAAAAGGCAGAAGCGGCCTTGTGTTTGGTTGTTGACTGGAAGAAGGGGTTGATGTGACTTGTGGTGTCTGATAAAAGTGTGAACAAGATCCATCGCTCCGCACAGAAAACCCTAGGGTGAATTCTCTCCCAGGCTCAGCGTTAGACATAGCCCCTTCTCTACCTGACTCTCCATACGTATTAAATAGTCAGGGTCCTCACTTCATAAAGGAACCGAAAGCTATGATCCAAATTCAGGCCCGGCCGGCGTTAGTGAGTGCTCTGAGCTGTAAACCTTTTTATGTATCCTCGCTCCCAATTCTTAGTTTCAACCACCTCTTCCCCCTCTCATCTAAACACATTTTCTTTGATTTTTTTTCAGCAGTTCCTCAACCTCCTTAAGGTGCTGGGTTCTCTTTGAGAGAGAACCAGGCACCGATGCACACGTAACACACACAGGCCGACACGCCTAAGGCAGAGGACGTCCCAGGCAACCCAGGCTTGCTCTCTAGCACGAAGCAGACAGGACAGTCTCCACTTCCCTTTCTAAGGCTCTCTGAGAAAGTCCAGAGCCTGGTGACGAGGTGAGGCAGCCATGTCCGTGGAGCTATGCTGGGTTTCGAGATCACTAGGGAAGCGCGCCAAAATCACAGAGAGGGAAAGGCAAGCCACCCACTCCCAGCCATTACTGGCCTTGCTACCTCCCAAGATGTGATATTGGCAGAAATCTCAAACCTCTACCAGCCTTAGCTTGCCATTTCTAAAATAGAATGGTACTCTAAGCCACAGGGTTGACATAAATGGTATTTGCCAAGCACCTACCCTGTCTGTTGATAGTAAAAAGTCACCACCATAATCATATCACTAAATCCAGATAAGCAAAACTAATATAATGCCTCCAGTCGCAGGGACTTAATCTTACATATGCATGTATGCACACACAGCACATCTCTGAAGCACATGCTCTGTACTCAGGGACTTCATCTTCCATGTGTGCACACACACACACGACACATTCTTGAATGACATGCTCTGTCCTTGGGTGTCTCATGGGGGAGAATCACATGCTCTGTCCTTGGATGTCTCATGGGGGAGAGGAGAACATCTCTGCAGGAGGTGCATTGCTATAAGACACAGCCAGTAGCAAGAGCTTAAATGCAGAGTGAAAACAGTCAGCCTGCAGGGCTGGTGCTGCCTGCTAAAGCAGAATAGAGCAGGCCCAGCTTCCTTTTAAAGATGTCCTGCAAAGATGTGGCCACTGGGATTCTTTGGATTCCTGAAAGAAGGTCAGAGTCAAATGAACTCCTCTCTGCTTCCATGCAAGGTCAGGTTGGAGCAAAATGAGCCCTTTTCCTCAGATGGCCTCTGTTGGCCTCAGCTCTGCACCCACATGGTTGTAACGACACTGTGAGATCTGGGCCCCGCTGTCCAGGTCACACACTCTCTGGCCTTGCGGAACGGAGTGTCCCGCCTATGTCAGGTTTGCTGAGGAGTGTGACGTGTACACACGCAGTCTTCGAAAGCGGGGAAGAACCAAGGGAATTTAATGCATCTTCAACTATCAAAGTAGGAAATGTACCTCTTGGTCTCAGGCGAGCGTCCACCTTCCAGAACACACTCTCCTTCCTCTCAGGTCCACATCCCTCCCACTTTAAAATATATAACAAAATTGCTGTCCAGCATCTCATCCGTGCAGGGCTTGCTCCCTACTGCCTGAAGTCAACTCATTGTCGCCACCCACAAGAAGTTCCTTTTGTTGCTCAAAACCTGAACCGCAACTGCATTGCTTTCTATTTGGTGGTGATGGAGAGGCAGCCACCTTCCGCTGTGGAAGAGCTCACTGATATGATCACACTGGTGTGAGCAAGAGCAGCTGGAAATTGGAGTTCTACAGAAAAAGAAAAAACTTTCTACTTAACGCACGATGTTATAAATGCAGCAGAAAACACAGAGGGGTCTGACGAGCGTCTTGATTTCTCTGCCTACTCCCTTCTCTCTCTTACACACACACACACACAGAGTGCATAAAGGAAAACCAACAGCTTGAAAGCCTTCGAGTGAAGATAATTAAAAGCATCATTACACACCTAAGGCAGTAAATCAGTGTGAGCTTTGGTGACTCAGAACATTGGGCATCTGACCTGAAACCAGTGGTTATTATGTAATGGGGGGGACAATTGATCTTAGTTTTTATGTGCTCGGTCTCATTGCCTGCACTTTCTTCTCATTAAAGTTCCTTACAACTTTTAAATACTTTTGTGCTGCATGTTGGCAAATTAATCATTTAAAATAATTATCCCTTGCACAAGCATCGCCTGACTCCACTGAGAAGTTCGTTGTGATAAGGAAGAGGAAACACGACTGTATTCATGGGGAAATTCAAATATGAACCATAAGTCAGCTTTCTTGGATTTTCAGCCATGTTAGACCTTTAAATGAACTCGTGTTGATATAAATCTTCCCATTTCCACCTCTGTTCTTTATTTTATTTTATGATGAACACTTTGCTTGTTTTACTTAGCTTACCTTGCTGTGTAGGAGATCAAATCCATCCATCGTTTTGCTCACTGCTATGAAGCGACAAGAAGCAACTCGAGGGAGAACAAGTGTATTTTGCCCCACAGTTTGAGGGTACAGGGCATCATGGAGGGGAGACTTGGTGACAGGAGTTTCCAAGAACTAATCTGCTGTCAACAAGAGAGCAGGGCAATGCCACTCTTGAGCATCCTTCTTCTTTGTTCTGTCCTAGCACCCCTGCACATATAAGGTGGTTTTCCCACTTTCACGAGCCCAGTCTAGAAACTCCCTCGTAAACATCCCTTCTAGACTGATAGGAGGCAGATGCGCAACCAACATTTCCCCAGAAGTTTATCTCCTAAGTGATTCCAGATCCCATCAGGTTGACAATAACCACTATTGCTGCAGGAGGAGGGCTTGTTCATCCCGGCCGACTGGCTAGCTTACACCCGAAATAACCACACAGAAACTGTATCAATTAAAACACTGCTTGGCCAATAGCTCTAACTTCTTATTGGCTAACTCTTACTTATTAGTTTAACCCATCTCCATTAATCTGTGTATCACCATGTGGCAGTGGCTTACCGGCAAGATTCTAACTAGCGTCCATCTCAGGCGGAGGATCCATGGCTTCTCTCTGACTCTGCTTTCTTCCTCCCAGAATTCAGTTCTGTCTTCTTTGCCTACCTAAATTCTGCCCTAACAGGCCAAAGCAGTTTTCTTTATTCATTAACTAATACAAGCAACAGACAAACAGAAGGAACTCCTACACCACACTATCGTACCATGTATTTAAAATAGTAGAATAGTATGATTAGTAAAGGCCTTAGCCATCACAAAATGGAGACCATGGGTAGACTTATTTGAAGTCTAGAAACCTGACTTTTATCTCCTCTAGTAACTGATTTTATATGTCCAAAGTCCTCTGTCATGATTATTAAATATTTAAGAAAATCTGCATCATAGCACCACAGAGTTGGTTACCTTTCTGTTGCGGTGAAAAGACACCATGACCAAGGTACTCACAGAGGAAAGCATTTAGCTGGGGCCTGCTTACAGTTTCAGAAAGTTGGTCTGTTACAACACGGCAGGGAGCTTGGAGGCAAGTAGGCAGACATGGTGTTGGAGAAGCAGCTGAGAGCTAGCTACATCCTGATCTGTAGGCAGAAGGCAGAGACTTTTGAAACCTCAAAGCCCACCCCCAGTGGTACATCTTCTCTAACAAGGTCACAGCTCCTAATCCTTCCTAAACAGTTTCACTAACTGGAGACCAAACACTCCGACATATGAGCATATAGAGTCCGTCCTCATTCAGCCCACTGCAGTGCACCGTCACCAGGAGCCACTTAGAGAAAGAAGTGGGGCAAAGGGTTCTAGAAGGAAGAGAATCTATCATGGTGGGATGGCATGCTACAAGCATGCAGCAGGAGCAGGAAGCTCAGGGCTCACGTCTTCTCAGCGACAAGTAGGAAACAGAAAGAGTGAGCTGGAAGAAGGACTGGGCTAAAGCTCTCAAGTTCCACCGGCAATGGCACACCTCCTCCAGCAAGGCTCCCACAGGGCACCGCCACCTGGCGAGGAAGCATTCGCATAGCGGGGCCTATGGAGGATATTTCTCATTTACACCACCGCAGTTGCTATGGACATCTAGTGGGTATTTAGAAAGCCCAAAGCATCAGTTTAAGAAACAGCCTTTCCAGGTGTGAGAATACCTTCTGCAATAAAGCCTTGGTTGATTCACTGTAGCCAATGGCTAACAGCTTCTTAGGACTTTTAAAGACATGAACTTCTTTTCCACCTCTAAACCGCATTATTTTTATAGCACTGATGTTAATCTCAGGTTTTGACCCAGAGTCTGGCTGCCTCAGATGTCCCAGATGCTAGAGAACAGTGGATCCCAACCAACCACCACTTAAATAGACCGGAGATAGGCTGGAGAAACTGCTCTAGAGGGACCCGTTTCTCTAGGGAGAGGAAGAGGAAAAGTTGGGTAATTTCTCTAAGCAATTTCAGCTAAAGTGATTCAGATCAAGAGGACACAAGAGAGAAGACGGGAGGATGGAGGAGAGGGGAGGCAATCTCATGATTTATCTGACCCTTCAAGTGCTGGAGCATTGGAAACTGGCTCTAAGTGGCAAGCGAGCGGTGTTAAATGTCCTTTTGGACTTTAGGTCCTTGGCCATTTCCATCAAACTCCACAGCCTTCGAGGAAGACCCATTTGTTTGGGAGATCCAAACAATCTGTTTCAGAGGTGCTATTATCTGGTCACATTCCTTCCAGATTCATAGGTAGAATAAATCTCACCAAATCTGCCCAGGACCAATCACTTCAGACGCACAATGAAGACCAGATATCAGAAAATCTGTAACCCAGGAAGTTTACTGTCGGCGATTTTCATAGCTCTTTTCCTTTGATCTTAGTTGTTGCGAGCACCATGAAGGCCAGGACATGGGCTAACTTTGCTAGTGCATTGTTGGAGATGAGTGTTCATTGTCTAAGGCAGAGTCGGGCACGTGGAAGGGTCTGGATACATATTGTTTTAGCAGATGAGAAAATAAATACACAGTCTTTCCCACTCGGTACCTGGGAAGCAGCAGCCTTTGGGACACACTTCTTAGAGTCTCCACCTTTCCCACTGTCTCAGAGCAACTAATCTACGATGCTGGCTCCATCCCGACACCTAAATTCGTGTTTAGTTATTAACAGTCAGGTGACATTATTGTTTCTCCCCAGTGGATATGAGGTCCCCATCATGTAATGTGACCACTGAGGACAGTGGCTTCACTCAGGCTAACGCCGAGACCACTCTGCTGCTTCCCGGCTCCATGAAAAGAATCTTTGTTTTTTCTGTCCTTTTTTTCTTTTCTTTTTTTTTCAGGACTGTGTTTTGCCTCCTTGGTTGAGAGCTCCAAAAGACGACCCTGTGTTTTTATGACTCGGGCACCTGTGTAAACGTGTCACACGGCTCTCAGTCCACCTGGAAGTAATCTTCAAAACCACTTACTAAAAGGTTGCAATTGTACCGGGCACTTCCATCCACTCCCCTCCGTGGCAGAAGTGCTTCAGGAGACAAAAAGAGCTTCATTTCCAGAGACTCAGAAGGTTCAAGTAACTTGCCCACGGTCAAATAAATGTAATTGAAACCCAGTTCTGTCCGGCCTCCGTTTTTCTGTTGCTACCCTATACCATGGATACCTTACCATCGAGTGCTTTTAAGACATCGCGCATTCTTGGTACTTAAGAAATAAAATAATGCTGCCGTAGTTATCCAGAGAGTCCTTGTCCCTTAGTCTCTCAGACATGTTCTCGGATGGACATAATAGGCAGGCTGTGACGGCGTTAAGATCTGACACTCTAGCTCACAGAGCAAGGTCCTTGTTCATTGTTGAGTAAAGAATCTGGGGAACATGGGCACTACCGGGAATATATGGGTAGAACAACATTTTCAATAGCCATCTGCAAATCAAGGTTGAAGGAAACCTCAGACTCAGGACGACTGAGAAAGCACCAAAGTTTGCTGGCTCTGGGCTGCCATTGCCAACCACACGGGGCTTTGAAGGACATTTTTATTAATTCTTTGAGAATTTATACAATGTACTTTGATCATATGCACCTCCAACTGCTCCCCCTAACTCCTCCCCCCAATTCACTCCTCCTCTTAACTCCTCCCCCTAACCTCTCCCCCAACCCCTCCCCCTAGCTCCTTCCCCTAATTCACTACTCCTCCTAACTCCTCTTAGATCCACCTCCACCTCCCTACCCTCCCCGCACTTCATATTTTCTCATTTAAAAAAATAACCCATAAAGTCCAGTTTGTGCTGTATGTCTGGGTGTGGGGCCACTCACTGGAGAGTGACTGAGCCACCAGGAGACATATCCTTAAAGAAAACTATTTCAGAAGCTATCCGCCACAGTTCACAGCTCCTCACTCAAGGGTGTGGGCCCAGGAACCCCTCCCTTCGCATTCCAGGCTAGCACCGTGGAGTGGTTTCACCCTGTGCAGGAATCACTGCTGCTGTAAGTGGATGGCGGTAGGGGTCCTGTTATGCCGAGAAGTCGCCATTCTGCTGAGGTCCTCCCTGGTCTCCCGTTCTCACAAGCTTTCTGCCCCATCTTCTGTGAGAGGCCCTCAGTGCTGGGGAAGCGTGTGATATAGATGTCTCATTTGTGGATAAACACTCTACCAACCTCTCTGCACTTTGTTCGACTTGTCCTACAAGAGTGATACTGTAGCCGGGCGGTGGTGGCACACGCCTTTAATCCCAGCACTCGGGAGCAGAGACAGGCGGATCTTTGGGAGTTCAAGACCAGCCTGGTCTACAAGAGCTAGTTCTGGGATGGTCACCAAAGCTACAGAGAAACCCTGTCTCGAAAAACCAAAAAAAAAAAAAAAAAAAAAAAAAAAAGTGATACTGTGAGCCCAACGGCTCAGGTTTGAGAATGAATCAGTTGGGCAGTCCCGGAACAGCTCCAGATAGGCGAGTCAAACACTTGCTGCTTAGCTGTTTCTTCTTGAATGAGCTCTCCTCACATGGGAAGGAAACGAAGTCTGAAAACATGGATACTCAGTTTCCACTCTTCTGAGGGATAAAGTTAAAAGCCAAAGACACACACCTGCATGATAGCTGGGTTGTTTTTTTTTTAAGTTTTCGAGACAGAGTTTCTCTGTAGCTTTTGGAACTTGTCCTGGAATTTGCTCTGTAGACCAGTCTAGCCTCAAACTCACAGAGATCTGCCTGCCTCTGCCTCCAGACTGTTGGGGTTAAAGACACACCACCCCCACTTGGATATAGGTGGAGTTTGGGGGCATATTTTTAAAAGGTGAGCTCTTGAACTTATTACGTGTGTGTGTGTGTGTGTATGTGTGTGTGTGTGTGTGTATGTGTGTGTGTGTGTGTGCGCGCGCGCGCTTGTGCATGTGTGTTCCTGCAATGGAGCTCATGTGGAGGTGAGAGGCCAGATTGGAGAAGTTAGCTCTTTCCCTCCAACACGTAGGTCTGTGGAATTGAATTCCGCTTGTCAGCAAGCATTTTTACCTGTTGAGCCATCTTACTCACCCGGGATTTGTCTTAGGATGAATTTTTAATTTTAGTATTACTCTAGTATTACAGGAAGGTTGCAGCAATAATCCAGCGAATTGCCCTGTGTCCCTCACCCAGCTTTTTTCACATTTTATAATTCTGTGGTTTGCTTATCATAACTGAAGCAGGGCTCCAAAAGAGGCATGTTAGGGGTTCGTTTGGTTTCTGAGAATGAGTTTTATGTGCCTGAGGGTGGCTTCAAACTTTCCACATGGCCAGGATTGTCTTGTCTTCCCGCCTCCCTCTCCCAAGCACTGAGACAGCAGCTGTAAGCTACCATGTCCAGGTTTTGAGGGGAGAAAATTGAGCCCCATCATGAGCTGGACAAGTGCTCCACAGCTCAGAGGCATCCCTAGTCCTTTTTAACTTTTTATTTTGAGACACGGTCACCCTATGTTGCTCAAACTTGAACTCTCTAAACTCTTACCTTGGCCTCTGAAGTAGCTGAAATTCCAGGCTGGTGCTACAAGAATTAACTTTTTTTTTTTTTTTTAAAGAGGTTGCCTAAGGAAGTGACTGAACATAATTATTGACAATAACAGTCTCAAAAGAGAATATCAAATCCGAACGGAAACAAGAGAAGGTGACAAAGCCATATTTGTCCGACCTCTGTAATCCCAGGGGTGTGAGCAGGCTCATCATTGCTCGTTTGTCGGAACACAGTCTTCAAACCCAGACGATGACCTTCAGTATCCAGCCTCAGAGAATCTCAGCGAGGTTTTCCTGGTTTGTTTACGCTGTGGTGAATGTTGGAAAATTTGCCTTACAGGGAAAGCTTAATTCCTGCTATTTTTCTATCTCCCATAATTTCAGGACTCTGCAATTTACCTGAGAACTCAGAGAACCAGCAGAAATACAAGAAAATGCTGCCCCAGATTGTCATGTGTAATTTAGTTGTTTCAGATGTTCCCTTCATAAAAATGTTTTGAATTTTGGACAGAGGTAATACAGAGGGTTGCTTGTCCTCGGAAATTGAGGACAAAAAGGAGTTTGGTAGTTCCCTGGGTAACTTGCTCGTACGATGTAGTTTTAATGGAAAAGCTCCCAGCCTACATTTCAGTTCTCATTTCCCCAGGACTGGCTTGCCAATGCATTAAGTTTTACAAAAAAGTGCAAGACCTTGTAACAGTCTGGTTGATGGTGAGAAGAGGACCCTTGGAGCTCCCTGTGGCTGCTCCTTCTTCCACAGGCTACAGTGTTGTCGTCTGGCTGCTAAAGCCCGAAGCCCTGCACAAAGGGAAGAATGCTTTGAGACAAGAAGCAAGGTCCAGCCAGTGGGACTTGGTACCTATTCTGTCTGTTTTCATGAAGGAAACAGCCACTGGTACCTGAGGCTCTTCTGCTCAACCCCACATCTGGGCTGTAAGGAGGAGAAGGCTAGAACACTTGAATATGTGTATGTGTCGCGGGGAATAAGGGTGTTCTGGGTCTCAGCCAGGCTTTGACGGTACATTTCTTCACCTGCTGGATTGTGAAAATCAAAATCTTACAGTCATATCTCTTCAATAATTACACACACACACATGCATGCACACGCACATACACACATACACACACACATGTACACTCACACTTATCACTGGAGAGATTCTTCTGATACATTTAGAGTTCATAATTATCTTTGTTCTCTGAGACCTGAGAGGAGTTCGCTACCCAAAGACTAGAAACAACTCCACCTGCATTGTTTCTCTGCATGGAATCTCGGTTCTATAGTCTTCTCGGGTACGTGTGCAGCCAGGGGGAGGCAGTGTAGGCGGAGACTGCGTGTCCATTCCCGGCCACCCAGACCGGAAATAATCACACAGGAACTATATAAATTACAACACTGCTTGGCCTATCAGCTCGGACTTCTTATTAACTAACTCTTACATCTTAAATTAACCCGTTCCCATTATTTTGTATTTTACCATGAGGCTCTTACCACTGGTAAGGTTCTAGGGCGGGCATCTTTCTCCTTTGGCAGTTACACAACATCTTCCTGACTCCGCCCTCTTTTTTCTTTATTTCTGTTTGGAATTCCCGCCTTGCTCTATTCTGAGCTGCCATAGGCCCAAAGCAGCTTCTTTATTAACCAATGGTAATAAAACATATTCACAGCATACAGAGGGGAATCCACGTCAAGGCGGCGTGTGGACTGGTCTCACCACCTCTCCCTTTCACACACTCAGTCTCCTCTGACCTAGCTGCTGGGTGACAGAAGGAAGGAAGGATGGCTGCACCGCCTGAGGCTAGGAAGGCCCTGCAGGACTCTTGGGCACCCAGAGTACTAGTAACTACTTGGAAAATGTCTCCTTTATAGTTTTTTCTGACTCTATTGAAAATTCCATCTGAAGTCTACCAAGAGAATAATAAGCTATCCCAAAACAGTTTTTAAAGAAAAGGTAGACTTGGTCATGCCCCTGTTTAATGCAGAGAGTCTATCTGGAAGCCTCTGGGAGGCTCTCCAGGATGAAGCACAGTAGGGCTGCATCCCTGTGTTTATAAGATTTTGGGGTGAGCCTACTTTCTCTGTATCTCCAGCTAGCGGAGGTCACACACCTCAGTGTACCCTACAGTACCTATTAACAGGTACCTATGGCCCCCATTGTCCCCCTTCTGCTCCATCCTCTTACTCCCTACCCCAGTTCTCATTTGAGGCAATCAAGCTGGTCTACTGTCAGCCTACCTCAAAGAAGACAGACTGCAGAAGGTAGACCATCCCTAGGGACCTACTTAGTAACCTCATTTGCCCCAAACACAGCCGTTACTAGAGCGGCTGAGCTAGACTCTGCTGCACTATCAACTGTGACTGAGGACATCGACCTCCAGGTCTACTCACACTAATTATTCTAATTTCTCCTCTTAAGCCATGGGAGTTGAACCCAGGGCATGGAGCATTTTAGGACAACTCTCTACTGCTAGGTTCTACTTCCAGATAACTGTTTTTGTTATTAATTCCAGGTTGCCTTAATAACAGTGAAAAGCTTCTGACATGGCTTGGCTTCCTTTCCTAGAGAGACATGCTCTTATAGCTGAATGACAATGTAACCTAGGAGGCAGAAGATTCGAAAAAACAAGCACTGGAAAACAATTTATAACATCGTTTGCTATGGATTTATCATGGGGCCCATCAATGCCAATTCTGAAAATTTTACAAATGTGTCAACTAATACTCAAACATGGTAGCTTGCCTGTATCGTAGGCAGGTTAAAAAATATTCTCTATACATCAATTTGTTAGAAAATTACTTAATGGCAAGCTACTGGAGAGGGTGGACTTGGGGAGGGCTGGGCCTGCTTGGTTTACTGCTAAGCACTCAGCCCACATTCAACACAGAGCATAGGTGAGACTTTACACAATCAGATGTCACTCATCCTGTGCCAAGTGTGAGGGACAAAGTTGGAACAATTCAGAATTCGAAGAAAAAAAAATGGGAATCCAGGAAACAGAAGCAAAAACAGAAACAATATCATACAAAAATGAGAAGACGTGGCACTGTCTATGAGAAGACGTGGCACTGTACATGAGAAGATGTGGCACTATATATGGGAAGATGTGGTACTATATGGGAAGACATGGCACTGTACATGGGAAGACGTGGCACTGTATATGGGAAGACGTGGCACGGTCCATGAGAAGATGTGGCACTATATATGGGAAGACGTGGTACTATATGGGAAGACGTGGCACTGTACATGAGAAGATGTGGCACGGTCCATGAGAAGACGTGGCACTGCCCAAGCTAATGGAGACAGGCATAGCTCCTCAGTGCTATGTGTAGCCATCTAAGACTATCCCTTAATTGTGTCAGAACCTGGACTCAAGTAAAATTGGATTCTTGGTGATGATGGTGGTGGTAGTGTGTGTGTGTGTGTGTGTGTGTGTGTGTGTGTGTGTTAGGATGGATTTTTCCCTTCAGCCTCCTCTGTAGGGCTTGATTTGTAGATAGATGTTTAAATTTAACGTTATTATGGAATATCACATTTTCTCCATCTATGGTGATATCGGGTACAGTACTCTGGGTTGGCATCTGTGGAGTTTGTTAGAGTCTACAGCACATCGTTCCAGGCTCTACTGGGTTTTAGAGCCTTCATTAAGAAGTTGGTTGTGTCTCCATTTTTAGGCCTTGAATAGTTTTCTTCATTTCCTTCCACTATTTGTTTGTGTTTTCATGAATTTCTTTAAGGCGCTTATTTATTTCCTCCAGTTTTTGTTTGTTTGTTTGTCTTCCTAAATTTCCCTAAGGGACGCACTCATTTCCTCTTTGAAGACCTCTATCACTTTCACAGAGGTGCTGTTAAGGTCTTTTTTCTTGTGCTTCAGCCTATGTTGGAAGAGTCAGGGCCAGCTGTAGTAGGAGAGCTGGATTCCAGGGGAGACACATAGCCCTGGCTGTTATTGTGTTTCATGCTGGCATCCAAGGCATGAGGGTTTGGGGTGATTTTCAGTCTAGGTGCTGATTTCTGGATTTCTCTTTGTTGGGTTCATATGTTGGTTCTTGGTTTCTGTTTCTTCTCTGGATTTCCAGAAAGTGGGATGTCTGTGTGTGGTCTGCACAGCTGTGGTGTTCACAGGGAATATCTGCTGCTGTCGGAGGCTGGCACAGAGGATGAGTCGGGGGGACAGGGGAAGGAAGATGGAGAAGGTCTCTGTGATATTTCTGGGAATGGGGTCAGAGAGGAAAGGGAGAGCTCAGTGGTTTCCTGCTCCAGAGCTGGAGATGAGACAGGAAGGGGAGTAGAGAGGACCTCAGGAGCAGTAGCTTCCTGGTTTTCTATTGTGCTCAGTATCAGAACTGCTTTGTCCTTGAGCTAATATTTGACCTCTGAACTAGTCAGTTAATAAGTTTCCTCTTTTTAAAATTGAAAAAGCTATTTTAAATAACCTCAGAGAATCCTTGTCAATCCCCTTTCTTTCTCCCTCTCTCCCTCACCTCTTTCTTTTCTACTAGACGAGTCCTCAGTAGCTCAGCTGGCCTCAGACTTGCTGTATATTTGAAGATGACCTTGATTTTCCTGCTTCCACTTCCCAGCTCCCCAGGGCTGGAACCACCAGTCTAGACCAGCACAAGGTTTATGTCTGCTCAGATCCAGCCCAAGGCTTCATGCACGCGTGCAAGCACTGTACCCACTGAGCTATGTCCGCAGCCCCTCCTCGACCCTTCTGACTGCAGGGAAATACGAGCTGGGACAAATGTATGCAGGGCTCGTCTCTCTTCTGCAGCCTTTGGTGGGTAGAGGCGATATGAGTCGTCACTGGTAAGCAGAAGCACATATGTCCCCTTGAGGGGGGCCATCTAGGGAAGAAGGGGTGCTGCCAGGCCCTGGGGAAGCTCCTGGTAGAAAGGGGTTATGTCAGCACTTTGTGGAAGCGGTGGTGAGGCTGGCTGGTCCCAGGTCTCTGCTGCTCAGCGTTGCTGGGCAGCAGTTGGCAGGCTTTCAGGGACTTCTCATGCAGGACAAGACACAGGCTTTTCAGCGACGCTGCAGCTGCAAATCCTCTCTCAGCCATCCCCCTTCCAAGTCCCCAGAGAGGAGACCACGGGAGATGTTGGGTAGCAGGATGAGCCCGGGCCACATCTCCTTAGCACTGGTTACAAATGCAAACCTGGTGCTTGCAGACTGTTCCCCTGCCTGCCCAGTACCTCCATAAGGCAGTGTAGGGCATATTCCTAAAGCGGTAGCCCCGTGCTCTTAACGACTTCAGCCCCCACATTTGAAGCGGAAGACTCTGAATGCCACATCGTCTCATGCCTATTGCCTCTCTTCAAACCGTGGATTTGACCCAGCATGCCAAGCGAGCCCATTAGTCAGACCAGGAAGTCCAGAAATTCCCCGGCCACCAAAGAAGATGCAGTAAACAAACAGAGCAAAGCGGGATGGCATTTGGATTTGGCGCCTGGCACAGCTTAGGTCACCTAACTTTCCCAGCTGGCAGGGTAGCAACCAAAGGATCCTGATAACCAGGAGAGATGTGGTTGTTCCGGTTGTTCTCATCTCGTCGGGTCAGCAGGCGTCCCGGCCACAGGACCTGGGACAGCAGAGTGAGATCTAACAGCTGCCTGTCCGGTGCCAGCACACAGCTGCTGTGATAGATCAACACAGCCACGCACGCCCAAGGCACGTGGGCCACCGTGTGCAAACGGTGTGAGTGAATCACGTGAGAAATAGGAACGGCATCGAAGGACAAGCCCTGTGCAAAACCTCAGGCTTGCAGGGAGAGCTGTGCATCCTATCGCGTGTGAAAAGGGGGGGCTGAACGCACACGTATCCACACGCGCACCCGCATGCCAAAGCCTTCTATTTTGGAAGTCATGGGTGTTTTCTTAGTAATTTGTGTCACCTGTATTTTAGGACGTCATACAAAATCTACACAACAGCCTTTCTTTTTTTCTGTTCCTTTTTTAAGCTTTCATGCATTATATGTAGCTCATACCCCCTACCTCTGTCCTCCCTGCTCTTGTCCTCTCCACTCCCTAATCATCTTTGCCCACCTTCGGTGTTATTTCCACTTTATGCCATATATATATATTGTATATACTATACATATGCATACTATATATCTATGCATATATATGATTTTATCATCTATTTCAAATCTAGTAATCCCAGGTGAGGGAAAACATAATCTTGGTCTTTCTGAGATTGACTTAATTAATTTAATATGATTATCTCTATCTATAAGCATCTGCAAATGATCAGACTTACATAATGTCTGTATCACATTCCTTGTTTCTACTGATTTGGTTTGATTTGTGTTTTAAAGAAAATATCCACCTTGCTGGTTTGAATGGCCTTCACCACAAACATGGCTGTGCCCTGAGGCAGGACGGGAAAGGCTTTCAGGAACGTTAGTCGGTGGCATCTTTGCACATTCACCATAGTGTACGCTCCCACAAACCTAGGTGGTGTAGGCTCTATGGTGTGGCCACTGTCAGACGGTGGGAACAGAACCCGTGTGCTTTAGTTTCGGGACGGCTGAGTCTCTGTTCTGCAGGTCACCCTCACGGTTCCACAGCAGCAGCAAGCATCCGCCTTTGCTTTTTTTTTTTTTGTTTGTTTGTTTCTTTAACTAAAAGTGAACACTAAATACCCTTGTGTAAACATCCACGTCCCCACCCCTCCTGCTTTTGGGAGTGTCTTCCTCTTCACCCAGGTGGGCCTGATCAGTTCTCTACGTGGTGATTTAACACGGCAAACAAACCCAAACAGGGAAGGAGAGCAAACGGAGAGGAAGGAGTAACATCGGGAAAGGTGAGAGAGGGAACATCCCCGGGGTTTTCTGTGAGAAAAGAAAGAATACCTTCTGCATTCCCTGATGTGTTAGCACCGCTAGTGCTCAGCCTGCAGTGACAAACACGAAGCTTTAGTGACAACTGACATCTTTTCAAGTTCCAAAAAACTTATTCCAGTGTCAACAGAAGGGACGCAGAGCTGTCTGCAAAGGCATAGGGTGACAGACAGCACTGGAAGAGCTGAGCAGGGTGTGCCTTCTGCGTCCTCGGAGCTGTGGGCCCGGCTGTAAGTTTGTTCTCAGTGTGCCGGACGCGTGCAGTGCAGTTCACAATGTACAGCGATAACTCTTCGTTACTCGTAAACTTTCATTATAAAGAGATAGTTCACAAGAGCCAAAGGAATTCCAGTCACGACTTTGTTTTCTTAATTAGACAGCATGAAAAATCAGAAAGCCAACTTATGTTATCTATGTATATGTATGTATGTGTATATATATATATATATTATTCCCCAAATAAGTGATTTTTTATGTATTTGAATAGAAGGGTTTCTAAGCTGGAAATAATACATATGCTACTTATTTTATACACGGCACTAAGAAATTAACCAGTCAGCACACTTTGTGAAAAATGCCTAACAAGAAACAGGACGACCTCCGGGACCTGGAGGAGAAGTGGAAACAGACTCTGCCCTTTATATTCTATGTGAAAATATTTGATTTGTGCCAACAAAGCATTGCTCGTAAGCCAGCTTCAGAGCTGTCACACTGCCGATACATTTCCCATCATGCCCCGACCCTGAATTCCCCCCCCCTCCCGTCCCCGTCCCCGAAGGTGGGATAATTTGAAAATAAGCGCCCAGAGAGCGCTCTGTAGCTGGGCACCTCTAAGATGAGTTGCTAACACCGCTGTCTCCAGGACCCTCCTCGGGATGCATTCATTTCCTTCTGCGCTTACAAATTAATACGCCTCTTTATTCCTAAAACTTCACATTAGCACAAGCTGCAGGTACTGCGAGTTGTTAGAAAAGAAAATCCCGACCACTGCAAGAGGGGCTGAAGACGCCAGAGTGGGGAGGTTTGCTCTGAGGGCCGTTGAAGACACCGGAGTAGGGGGTGTGGTCTGTGTGGGAGCCATCCTTGCCTGTGTGTCAGTGTCTGCCTGCTCTTGCTGCCTTACTTCCCTCTCAGAAGTCCTAAAGGACACTTTCCAGGCTTGGACAGGGTGGCCACCTGGCACCTGCCCCATCCCTCCAAGGCCCAGGACAGGACCGCCCAACAAAGGGAAAGATCGGCCGGCCGCTGTGTTCAATTACAGTTGATCAGGGCAAGCTCATCTTTCCCGTTGCTCCCAGAAATGCTAGGCACTCTGTGGCCACGCACAGAGGTTGTCTAGAGATTCCACCTTGTACCTTTGAACCTTCTGGCCATAGGATCGAATTTCCACTGCAGACTGGGATTAGGTTCCTGGGTTTGGGACAGCGGCTGTCAATGAAGGGAGTTGGCGGCTTTGTCCGCTGGGTGGTTGAGGTTTGAATGTACAGTGTCATTTGCCATGGCAGCTACAGCTCACGGTTGCCCGTGGTAGCTCTGAGACTCGTTGACGTGAGGGCTGTTGGATTGGCTGTTGTGGCTAAACTTTCTAAGTCAACAGGCAGGACTCGAGAGCGATGTGGATAGCTCAGCTGAGCTTATTTTTTTTAACTCACTGTCGTTTTTTTTCTTGGATTTTATAATTTATAAAATTGCTTTTTCTACATTCAGGTGAAAAATAGGTGTATGGTTTTGGAGATCTCGCTTCTATGTGAAGGGGAGGGGAGGGGGAATGAGTTATCTCGTGTTATCCGTTCACTGGCGTCTACCAGGGATGAAAACACTGGCTATTCTGTATACCGTCATAGCAAATCCAGTCCCACCATGTTCTACATTTTGCTTCTAAAATGTTCCCCAACTCCCGGAAAGAAAACAGCGTGCACCCCTGCCCTGGGAGTTTTGGGCAAGTTGGTGAAGTCATTTTCTCACATTCTGTGTGCTATGAATTCCAAAGAGAACCAGCAACCCGAAACTCCCTAACAGTGGAACATGCAATGTTCCTTCTCATTTAGAGAGAAAAAAATCAGAAACCAGTCTCCTTTTCCAGTCTGCGCGGACTTTGGATGGAATTGATGGATCGCTTACACTTCACCCAAAAATGTCCTGCAAAGAACTCACTGAAACCTGGCCCCTTTGATTTCATGCCGTCTGCATCCCTAAGCCACACAGGAGTACTCCGCGAAACCACGGGTCCCTTCTGCCTCCGTTTATTATTATCCAGCTAGAGCTTGAGAATGTTTGTCCAGGGCAGATGGTTTCTCAAGGGTTAAAGCCAAAAATGCTTGAGGAAAATCAACTTGAACATGTCGTACAACTAAACACATAACTGTGGGCATTGGAGTTGGGCTATGATAATGAGTTTCAGACTCACGGTTTCTTTGAGTGCCACTAAAACATGTGAGGAACCACGGGTTTGCTTTCAGGGTTTGGCGTGGCGCTGGTGGCGTTTCGTTACCAGAGGCTAATTGTAAGAAAACTGTTTTCCCAGGCAGAAATTCTGATAGGGCAGGGGACAGGGAGCCCCACTCTCTGTGTGGGTGGTTATTTAAAAGAAGGATGGATAACAGCCACTGGTTTTAAACACTCTGAAAGAAGGGCTCAGTGACCAATACTCGTCACCATAAATCCAGCTGCCATATGAGGTTAACGACACTTGCTTCTAAGACCCTCCATGGCCCTTCTCAAGTAGACAGGCAGATGCTCTCATTGGTCAGAAGAGCAGTTCTCCATCATGTCATTAAACAAGCCAATAGTGTTGAACAACCAAACTTGAAGAAAGTGCACCATTCATCCCCGTCTCCTGGTGTCTCCTACAGTCATCATTCAATACTAGGGGCCTGAGAGTTTACTGGAATTTTTTTAATTGGGCCCAGCTGCCATGCCTCGCCTAGATTCCAGGCAGGACGAGAACAAGAGAAACCTAAGAGGAAGATGGGCACCCTGCCTGATAAAGGATTAGAGTGGAGGAGAAAAGCTGACCTGCAGTCAGGAAATGTTAATCATTTCTACACCAAAGTGAGTGTAACGTTTCTATAGGGAAATTACTTCAATCTGGTCAGTGCAAGGAGCAGTTTGTATAATCGGATTGCAAATAAGGTTTGATCACATTCCAGCTTAATCTACTCTCTGAGCGCCATTTGCGCCACTAAATCAAACCCAGAGAAGCTGCCTGCGCGGTTTTACAGTCATTACACCCAAGGGGCAGGGACTTGGTAATAAACAGCAAATAAATCGAAGCACTGACTGGCCGGCTACAGGGCATTTCTAATTATCCTCTAGTTTAGCTGGAAATTGCCGGGCTCTCGTCACAGCCCTTCTTAACGGCCGCTGAAGAAGAGTGATACTTCTAGGCGGAATTAATTGTGAATATGGAAAAATGTAGATTGTGCTTCCCTGCCACCAGCCCCCCCCTTCTTTGCCCCTCCTACCACTCCACCATCTTGCTGGAGGCGTGTAAGGAGCTCTGAGAAAACTATTCACGCTGCCTTCATCTGTCCCCCTGCTCTGGGGAGGGGACCACAAATTCGGTGTCTCAGACAACAACGTGCTTCTTTTCGGATCCAAAGAGTCACCAGGATGGACAGTTGGACAGAGCTAATAGTGCTCACCCACAAGTCATCTCACAGGGACCAATGAAGTGAGAGAGGCTCATTGCATGTTTGGGCTTTCTGAGCAAGTGGAGTTACCAGTGTAATAACAGCACAGGAAATGAGTCAGATAAAGTAAGGTGCAGGTGCCTTTGGGTCGCCATTGCTGAATCATTAGACTATAGCAAAGTCACAGTCTGAATGGCTCCAGGTACTTGATGAAGGGATGACTGGACTGCCCACCTTTGGAAATTACCACCAGAAAATGAAGCCTGGCAGGGTGCTCAAATCCTATAATCTATATGGAAGTCACCCTCTATGCACGTGGCCAGAAGCACATACATGTTATGGCCTATGGCCTAAGGCAATCTACCCCCCAGGTTCAAGGGCAGTGACTTCAAGATAAATATTTTCTGAAATGGACAGTAGCATTGAGGTGCCTTCCTAAATGGGAGAAAAAAATACCTTATTAGCTGACTTACTTTTTGAAGAGAGCTGTAACATCCCCCCAAATGCAGAAGGGTCTAAGCAACCCTGGTCCACTTCCAGCCTGCAGCCTCCACTGACTTTCCAGACTCTGATGCAATGCTTTCTACTTTGGGAGCCTCGGAGTCAAACGTTAGCATCATCCTGAGCCTGTGCAGCTCCCTGACATCAGTCCGGGTCAGACAGCACAGAATCCTGGTAAGCCCCTCCCTGCCCTCAACCCCCAACCTGGCTTCTCACCCAGCACTGCAATCCTACAGCCAGCTGGGGAAGGGAAGTTCTTTCTCCACTCAAAGACCAGAGTAACTGGGGAATGAGAAAGTTCTCTTACACGGCTATGAAAGTCAGGGCAGGACTTTCCTCAGCAGGCACCTTCACTGTCACCGCAAAGACAGAAAGTAGGATGTTGGTGACCAGGGAAGCTGGAGGGAAGTGGAAGTTGGAACAATATTAATAACATGTTCTTATGGGAGCTGGTGAGGATGTTCTGGGAATGGATGGAGGTGAGCTACACAACACTTGTGTGAGGAAGGCCATTGCGCTGTGCACTTGAAGATGACAAAATTATTGCTCTGAATATCCCGTCAGAGTAGGATGCTACCTAACAGTTTGAGGAGATCGTTAAGTCAGAAAAGGCCTTGCTTTTGCAATCATAAGAACCTGAGTTTGATTTCCAGAACCAGTGTAAAAAGGCTGCTAGGTATAGCAATGTATTCCTATAATCCCAGCACCAAGAAGGCAGGAGCAGGTGGGTTCTTAGGGCTCCCGGGCCAGCCAGCCCAGTCTCATGAGCCAGCTTCAGCCCCCATGCAAATTATCATTCCTCCTTTGCTGCTAACATACGAAAACCATCTGCTTAGTTGAGCTTTAGAAGTAGACATTCTTGGGGGGGGGGGGTAAACTGTACATATAGATGTCGGTCTTAAACAACAGGGAGTGAGTTTGTCCAGTGCATTGCTTGGACCTGGCTGATCATAACTTCTCTGCATAGCAAACTAACCTCCTCCTCAATTTAACATTCTCCCCTCTTAGATGTAGAATTTTGCCTGTTTCCCAGAGACCCAGCATGAGCTCCCGTGGGTGAGCATTGGAACTGGAAGTGATGCATGTGTGTGTCATAGTCCAGCATCCCCAGCCGGTGCCCCCAGCACAGCAAACCGCATTACAGGAACAGTGGCCATTCTTAGTGTACCCAAACCAGCCTCAGATGGGTCAGATTTGAGGCTTGGGGTTCCCAGTACTCTCTTTGTGTGACCACGTCATTTTCCAACCAGGTCATCATCTCTTAGACTGCTGTGTTCATTTTTTGGCCCACAGTCGTCTTGTAAAGTTATGCCATCTACTGTAAGGGGCCGGGGAGCTTGAGAGTTCTCTGCTCATCTGTACAGACAGTGGTGTCACCTGGACCAACCAAAGGATGACTTGAAATCAACACTAGAAACAGCTGTATATAGAAATGCATGGATTGCTCTTGACAGACCAATTGTGTCCCTACCCAAAGGTGTGTTTCTTTCCTAACCCAGGACCGTGGATGCAGCCTTTGTAGGTGCAGTCTAGCTGATGTGTGGACGCCGGGGAAAGGGCTACTCTTTGTGACTGGTTTCCTTCTAGAAGAAGGGCAGGGGAAGATGGAGACACGTGAGGACAATGCCAGGTGACAACAGAGACAGAGAATGGGCCCTGAAGCTGCAAGTGAGGGTGCCAAGAATTGAAGCTGGACCAAGCCAAGGAAGGGCTCTACCCAGAACCTCACATGGAACATGGCTCTACTAATGCCTTGATTGCAAACTTCCAGTCCAGCACGGTGGGACATGAATCTGTTGTCTTAAGCCAGCAGGTTTGGGGCTCTTTGTTACCACAGCCCTAAGACACCTACCTGTACACGACCATCTCCCTGAGAATCCATTTGCCGCAGACGCTGTACGAAAACAGTGTCTCCATCTTCTAGGGGAGCTCTGCTTTTCCACAGTGTGCTCTTTCTTTTAGTTTTGAGGCAAATTAATTAGCATGATACAGAAGAGGGAGACCACGGATGCTGAAGCCCTCTCTATAAGCCCTCAAACTCTTTTGTTCTCCATTATTGCACTAAATTGTTTAATTGGGTCCCTCTGATTGTGCTCAGTCACAAGAAAGAACACAGTCTATTGTGAGGCGCCCTACACCCATAATGCAATATCAAATTCAATTCCCATCAAAAGTGCTCGCTGCTAAAAGCCTGCTCTGTGGCTGCAGATTAATGAAGATCCGCAGTGGGCAAAGTGGTGGTCGCAGAGACATTATTTTCCTCCAATAGAAAGCCTATTCTTGAGAAACAATAAAAGCAGAGAGAAGCGTTAGTCTGCTTATGGATGGAAATAAATCAAAATGAATAAGAGGCTTGATGGAAATAGTCTGAAAGCAGAGTAAATTCTGAAAATACTGTTTTTGTTTTGTGAGAAAATTTTCTTTGTGAATATGTGTGTGTGTGCGTGTGTGTGTGCGGGTCTGAGCGTGCACGCACGCCTGTGTTTCCCTCTCTAACTGCTTCATAGAATGCTGTTGGGTGGAGAATCAAAAGCTTTGGCAGAAAGAATAAATCCAAAGATGCAAAGTCCAGTCAGTTGTAGACAATCAGCTTTTCACCATCACAGCTCAACCCAGCCTTGCTTCTCCTCCTGCCAGGGGAGGGACTGAGCATTGCACAGAAGCCTGGGGCACCACACCCAGTGAGGCAGGAATCTCAAAGATGGTGGGCACGATGGGGCTACGTGCAGCAGCCAGACGCTTGGGCGGACTCTTGACTCTGTTCTCCCTGCTCTTGGACATGGATTTCCATTCCCTTGTGTGTTCTCTCCCAACATCCCCATTTGACACACGTGTCAAGACCCCCAGCAGTGTCACTGCTGAAAGATTTAAGGCCCTCAATGTCACAACTCTCCTCTTCATCCTCTCTCTTAATTTTTTTTGATGTATACAATATGGTGTTCGAATAAGAGATGTCCCCCATAGGCTCCTGTATTTGGACGCTAGGCCCCCAGCTGGCAGCACTGTTTTGGGGAGGCTATGGAAACTCTCCGAGATGGAGCCTTGCTGGAGGAAGTACATCACTGGCCATGGGTTTTGAGAATGTGGAGCCTCAGTCCTCTTCCAGGTCATGTTTGTAGTTGAGATGTGGTTTCTCAGTTTCTTGCTTCAACTGCATTCTGCCTTCCTCCCCTGCTTCTACGGACTTTCCCTCTGGAGCCTTAAGTCAAAGTAATTCTTTCTTTCTAAACCACTTTTTGATCCTGGTGTTTCTTCCCAGCAATAAAAAGTAACTAATACAGAAACTGTGGCAACATGGTCTTTCTTGACATGTTACACAAAATAAAACTCATCCTAATAGTTCCTCTTTCCTTTGTGTTTTAAAACGTCAGAGCTAACCTCACTGTTTCATTACAGGAGAAAATGTCTCTTTCATTACAATGATATTCAAGTGAACAAAAGATCTGCCATTGCG
The DNA here is from genome assembly GCF_014885135.2 of Alexandromys fortis. Lineage (NCBI taxonomy): Eukaryota > Metazoa > Chordata > Mammalia > Rodentia > Cricetidae > Alexandromys > Alexandromys fortis. The sequence goes on along the minus strand of NW_026067950.1, from coordinate 5,103,435 downwards.
CTGTCTTTAAGGACAAGCACACTTCCTGGCATTTGGATGATTAATAAATATTTATAAAGTAAATACACCTCCTGGTGGTGATACATTTATCTTACTCCTAAGGCCACTTTTTATCTTATTTTGTGTGGAGGTTTAAATAGGAATGCCCCCCCCACTCGAATATTTGAATGCTTGGTCATTAGTCAGAGGTGTCACTTGAGAAAGATTAGGAGGTGTGGCCTTGTTGGAGGAAGTGTGTCACTGGGAGTGGGCTTTGGGCTTTCAGAAACTCAAGCCAGGCCCAGTGGCTCCCTCTCTTCCCGCTGCCTTCCAGATCTGGATGTAGAACTCTCACCTACCATGTCTGCCTGTGAACTGCCATACTCCCTGACATGACAGCAATGGGTTAAACCTCTAAGCCTCTAAGCCATTCCCAGTCAAATGCTTTCCTTTGTAAGAGCTGCTATGGTCCTGGTGTCGCTTCACAGGAATAAAACATTGGCTAAGACAGTTTGTCTACGATTTATTGTGTATTATTTTCAATCCATTTAAATCTCTAGTTGGAAGATGGTAAAGAAGGGAGGCGAGAAAGTGGTACAAGGGAGATGGCAGAAAAGGGAAAAGGGAAGTAAAAACGGTCTGAGTAACTCCACTAAAGGAGAGCACAGCGTTGGGTCTGATTATCACTTTAAAACAATGTATCCTGTCTTATTAACTCTTAAAACAGCGACAGTAATCCTGCGCATTGTGTACATAATTGCATTAGTAACCAAACACCTGACCGGAAGTGGGATGGTGAGCAGCATTTATTTCAGCTCCTCCTCTGAAGGGATGCAGTTCACCCTGGTGGGGAGGGCAGTGGGATCTGGGTCCTGTTTGTGGGAGCGGGCGTGGGAGACTGCTTACACCTCAGCGGATCGGGGAAAATGGAGCGCTCGGGCTGGAAACAGGCCTGGCTATAGCCCTTGAGACTCGGCCAACACACAGTGGTCCTTTTCCTCCAGTTAGGCACTACCATTTGAAGGTTCCCCAGTCAGTCAAATCAGCACTACCAGGTGGGAATGAAGTAAGCAACCAAGCCATGAACCTGTGGGAGGAGCCCATGGGAGGAGCCCATGGGAGGAGTCTGTGGGAGGAGCACATGGGAGGGGCCATGGGAGGAGTCTGTGGGAGGAGCCCGTGGGAGGACATTCACACTCAAACCTTGACAGTGACCTAAGCAAAAAACCCAATGGGGCATTGATTTACCTGTCTATCAAAAACGACTACTGGGGCTGCTGTCTGGTGAGTCAGGGCATGAAGAGCCTCACCTACGCGATTGTCACGGTCGAGGTGGAGTAGGCACAGGAACAATGCAACAATGCCCAACAGGTGGATATGCACGGTCCAGTGAGCACGCGGAGGGGTAATGACCCGGTGAAGACTGTGGGAACTGAACCCTGACCGTGGCTGGTCTTTGCCAGGCACGAGGCTGGAGAGCTGCTGAGAAGCACGGGGAACGTGGTGGCGTTTCTGTGCTCGAGCAAGGAATACTGGAATGTTCTAAGGCCGGGCACAATGGTTTAAATTCAGTCTAGCTACGCATCACCTTAAGGCACAGAACTTTAAAAGACCATTTCGGGGAGGGATGTCATTGGACAAAATATTTGCTCAGAACTATTATGTAAACAAGATCCACGAATCGGGAGAAACCTTTTCTTTCTGAAAACCCCTCAGCTGTATTCTGAGTGCTTTGAATTCAACTAACCAAGAGACATCCTTTCAAAAGCGCAAAGTAATTAAAAATTGGATATTGTTATGATTAGAAACATCCTTTATGGAGAAGTTGATTTCTTTGAAATAATATTCACTTCCCTTGGGGAAACAATCTCAATAAATGAAAATATTTTTACGCCAAATAACACATTGCTTTAAATTCATTTAAATTGATCTGATCATCTATCTTAAATCCTGTGGCAAATTTCTATGTGGGAAGAATTTTAATTAAAGTAGAATTGATATATGCATAAAGCTAACAAAATCAAATAGTACAAAGAACTTATAATGAAAAGAATAAATTCTTGTCCAGTCCTCCCCACCCCCCACTAGAGGTTACCATTTTAATCAATCTTTATTTCTGCTCTAATGGCTGCTTCTACATCTATAGATGATGCTTCTCCTGTCCCATCTCCTTATTTCTCAATATTTGGCTTCACTTATAGCTCTTATCCCCATCTTTACGTGTACCGACACTTTCTTCTTAAATAACTCACTTCTGGAAGTTAACCAATGCGTTGAGACTCCTGTTTCCCCTCTGTCACTCAGAAACAGTATGCCTGGACTCCGGACTTTGGCTCTTTTCCACTCTCTGGCTTTGTATTCAGACTCATTACTTTGTATTGAATTTTTTTTTTTCATTTAACTGCCCTGAAAGTTATAGTACTTATTCTGTGCCTTTCCCAAGTCATCCGAGTCTAGGTGGTGAGTTGGTGGGAGGGCTGCCGGCAGCCAACTCTGATTGCCTGAGTTCCATTTCTGGGCCCCATGTGGAAGGAGAAGACAGCTATGACTTATCCTCTGACCTTCCATGGTGCGTGCACGCGCGCGCGTGCGCACACACACACACACACACCACACATACACACACACAAATAGATGAATAATAATCTCATTCTTCCCACCTCTCAGTTTTTCCTACCCACACAGCAGAAGCCCTTTAATGAAGCCTTCATCCACTTGTACAAGCCTGGACTCGTTACTGTCTGTGTGGCTGTCTCCCTGGGACCACCGTGATTGGATCTCTTTCTTCCCTCCCTCGTCGCATTTACTTCCTCATTTTACTGGAGCATAGTCTCAAACTACTTCTCAAAGAAGGATGGGAAGGAAATAAATATTCAACCTTTCATGTTTCTGAAGCGTCTTTACTCTGTTTTCACAACTGACAACCTCTCTGGAGGGGTAGAGAAATCCACTCCAGTATGTTTTCCTTTAGAGATTTGAAAGTACTTCCCATTGCCTCTTAGCTGATGAAAAGTTAGAACTGGGTCTTTTGCAAGTTCTCTACTTTTCATCTCATTATGTAGTTTACATATGTGGCTGTTCTTGTCACTCTTATGGTTTTCCTGAAACAGGGATGCCCTGTGCCATCTACTTATTCTACTTGTTCCTGAGTGGCCCTGAGGATTTGCAGTGTTGGGTCCTGGGAATCTTCTTTCATTCTTTTTTTTTAAAAAAATATTTATTTTATTTATTTATTATGTATACACTATTCTGTCTGCGTGTATGCCTGCAGGCCGGGAGAGGGCACCAGACTTCTTTACAGATGGTTGTGAGCCACCGTGTGGTTGCCGGGAATTGAACTCAGGACCTTTGGAAGAGCAGGCAATGCTCTTAACCACTGAGCCATCTCTTCAGCCCTCTTCTTTCATTCTTAGACTCTGACCACATGATGCTTGCCTGGATGTCCTCTCTTCGTCAGCAGTCTTTGTCTTGTACTTCTTGTCTCAAATTCCTCTTTTACCTTTTTCCTCCCCGGGGTTTTATTCTTCAGATAGTTCTCAAATATCTTCTTAACTTTTAATTCAAAATTAATTTTTAATTCAACAATTAATTTTAAATTCAACAATTTAAATTGATCTGTTAATTTTTATTTCAACAATTAAGTCTTTACGTTTCAAATATTCTCTATTATTTTTAAAGATGATATTGCTTTTATTTCCTAGATGTTTAACAATTCATATCAGACTTGTTTTCTGTTCTTTCGCTTGTTTTTTTGCTTTTCTGTTCTTTGAATTGTCTCTACTTTCTTCTAGTAAGATTTTCTGTTTGCTTATCCTTTGTTTATTGGCTTTCTTCACATGTCTGATAATTCTTGATTATATTCCTATATAGAAAGAAAGCTATCATGAGGCAGGCTATTTTTTTAGACAGTGTCTGGGTGTGAGCTATGTGCTTACTTTATGTTCCTAGTCATAGCCAGTAATTTCCTACTCGTTATTGTTCATTCAGAAAAATTTCCAGTTTCTTCATCCGCCCAGGATGCTGTGACGGTTCCCTTGAGCTGCCGTCTTGACACAACCTCGAGCTTCATAGGAAGAGTGGCAGTGTGGCTCTATCTACTTTGGGTTGGCTTGTGGGCGTGTCTGTGGGGGAGACTGCCTTAATTAAATTAATTGATGAGAGCTGGGTGGTGGTGGTGAATGCCTTCAATCCCGGCACTCTGGAGGCAGAGGCAGGGAGATCTCTGGGTTAGAGGCCAGTCTGGTCTACAGAGTGAGTTTCAGGATAGCCAGGGCTACACAGAGAAACCTGTCTTAAAAACACAAAAGTAAATCTACAAATAAATGAATAAATTGATGTGGGAAGACCCAGGTCACTTTGGGAGTCACCATTCCTTGGGTAGGGGGTTCTGACCTGTATAAGACTGGAGAACTCTCTCTGAGTGTTTAGTCGGGGGCTTCATCCCAGCCCCCTGGCATCCATTTTTGGAATGCTGGGAAGAAAACTCCATTCCAAGCTCCCTCCCGTGGGAGTTGCCTTAGTCAGTCCAAACTCCCTCGGAGAAAGCCTGCCAAATGGTGAACCCTCCCCAGGGAAGGTCAAGACCACTCCCACGGGCTATTTAAATTGCCCCCCAGAGAATAAACACGAGGTCTCCCCTTTTTCTCTCCAGTGGTCGTTTTGGCTTTCTTCCTCCCCCTCCCCCCCCCGCCCCCAACACCTCCGTGTTTTCCTGGGACCACCCGGGAGCGCTGGCACCCAGTTAAACCTGGGTATCTTTTAATTCGGTCTGATTTGGTCTGACTGGGATTATTTGTGTCCCCGGAGAGGTTTGTTGGCTAAGAAATACTTAACTCTGAGAACAAGAATGAAGGTGAGCATGCAAGCGCGCATTCTCCTCCCTCGGCTCTCAACCGTGAGCAGCTGCCCCAAGCGCTCAGGCCTGAGCTTTCCTGCACTGATTGGCTGTAACCTCAAACTGGGAGCTACGTAGCCCCACCCCCAAACTGTCTTTGTGCTGGCGTTTTCTAACAGCCACAGCAATGAAACCAGGACAGAAGCCGTCAGTCTCTCTGCACAGGACACTTAAATACCTCTACATTGTATATCATGGACCCTAGGGATAGGAGTAGAAACACACACACGTGCGAAGCTCAAAACTGTCTACTGACATAATTAAAAGTTTTCGGTGGTGGCGCAAGCCTTTAATCCCAGCACTTAGGAAGCAGAGGCAGGCGGATCTCTGTGAGTTCGAGACCAGCCTGGTCTACAAGAGCTAGTTCCAGGACAGGCTCCAAAACCACAGAGAAACCCTGTCTCGAAAAACAAACAAAAAAAAAAAAAGTTTTTATCTGCGTGCATATGGGTGCAGAGTAATTGAGAAGCGACTTTAGGTTCTTTTTCTTGTTACCTCATTTGCTCGAGAGAGGATCAGTTAAGATAGTCTTTGACCTCAAGCAACCAAAACCCAACAGCATGAGCTTAAATGAGTAAAGGGCTATTATTCCTGTCCGTGAAAAGAAGTCCGGAGAGTGGTGACTGGGCGCATTCATTCGTCTTCTCCGTGACGCTATCGAGCAACCAGGCTTTCTTGTCCCTGCTCTGTCCTCTCTAGTGTGCTGGATTTTATCTTTCTTGTCACCTTGGGTAAATACCACGCTACACTCCCTTCAGAGGCAGTAAGAAGCCTGGGGTGTCAATCATTTCTGCCTTCTTTTTTAAGAAAATAAAGATTTCTGATGCACATCTTCCTTTCTCATTGAAAAAATTATGTTATCTGATATTCTAGTTGTCTCTTTATTGCTATGATAAAACACTCCAACCCAAAGAGGTAGGGAGGAGGAAGGGGCTTATTTCAGTCGACAGTGTCCCAGTCCGGCATTGGGGGAGGTCAGGGCAAGGACAGCAGGAGCTCTGAAAGTCTGACTTGTGTTCAGCTGACTTTCCTCCACAGCACAGGCACATGTGTATAGGGATGGTGTTGCCCACAGTGGGCCCTCCCATGCCAAATCAGTCAAAACAATCTCTCACAGACCCGACCGCAGACCAATCTGAAGGAGGCAATTTTTCAGCTGAGGTTACCTTATACAAGGTGTCAAAACTAGAGAGGATACATGACTGTACCGGATCTGGAAAACTGAAGACCGTACTATTCGAGTATATTTTTGCTTGAACAAAATTTAAATTTCCAAGGAAGTTAACTGAATGAGTAGGGAGGGAGCCAATAGCGGTACCTTGTATCAGTGAAGATGAACGCTAAAGAGAAATCCCACACTAGCTCAGAATTGAGTAAAATAAAGGGTTACTTATTTAGGGGTAGACTCACAGATCACAGTCCTCAGCACGCACTCTGCACGAATGGGGAACAGGAACCGAATCCAGCAGCAGCCAGAAGAGAGACAAATACCCCTGCTTGATGTGGGTGTTTGTAGTATAAGAGGCCACGCCCAGGTGGGTGGGTAACTTAAAGGCTATTGGCTGTAGGGTTTTCTTCAGCATATCAGGAACAAAATACAAAATTTGAAAGCGTAATTTTAAAAATGAGCTGTATTATTGAATGCAAAGTAAAATATGTAATATAAGTACTCCCCAGTAAAATCCCAATGATGTCATACAAGTGATAGAGCATAAAATAGACATTTTCATATTTCCAGATCATGTTTGTTGCTGTGTTTGGTAAGAACATCTGGCACGCTATGAATATTATGTTAAAATGCATCTGGACTATGAGCAGATTTCCCAGGATCATTATGGACTAGAGATGTCTACGTCTTTACAATGCCCAAGTAGCTTGTTCTGTATAAGTTGTCCCAGTTTTCCAGGAGGCTGCTCCCTTCTTCTTGACGCTCATTTTATAGATGGTTATGACCACTTCTGGTAAATTCGGGGCTCACGGACATCAACATTTTAAACAATGAAATCCAGTGCTTTGTTTGTTTTGTTTTTCTTACTTGCAAATGCCTAGTGTGAGAAGTGGGTTTTGTGTATTAATCTATAAATGTCTGTCTTGACAACAATGGCTTTTATATTCTTGAGATATTGGCCAGAGCAGGCACTTTGAATATTTGAAAAATATTAAAGACATTTGGGCCAGGGAGACGGCTCGGTCGGTAAAGAGCTTGCTTCGCAAGCACAAAGACCTGGGCTCCATTCCCAGAACTCACATAGAATGCCAGGCACGGAAGCAGCTCTTGAGTTCCCAGTGTTAGGGCAGCAGATACAGGAGGAGCAATCATTGCGTCTCACTGGCCACCCAGTGTAGCCTCATTGTAGGTCAGTCCAATGACAGACCCTGTCTCCAAAATAAGACAAACAGCGTTCTGACACCTGAGGTTGTCCTCCGCCTTGCACACACACACACACACACACACACACACACACACACACACTAAAAACACTTAGGCATTGGAGAGCTAGCTCAAGATAATTTATCAGTCAAGAGCCTTGGATCCAGGATTGCCCCCAGAACCCTCATGGTGGTTAACAACCATCTTTGACTCCAGGAGATCTGAGACATGCCTCTTCTGACTTGGATGGGCACCGGGCATACACACGGTACACAGATACCCATGTAGGTAAACCACACATAAGATAGATACTTCATTAAGAAAAAAAGGTGTGTCACTTAGGACTGGATTTTGCTGCAACTGACAAAAAACACCAAATATGATGACTTAAAGGATAAATTTCTCCTCTGTGAAATCAGTCCATAGTAGTCCATACATCCAGGCTACGGAAGCAATTTCACGGTGTGGTCAGGGTCTCTGGCTCCTAGCCTCTGCTTTTCTCAGCGTAGGTCTTTTTCCTTAGAGGCCCCCAAATGACCGGGCATGGACCACCACACCCACATGCGGTGTAGCAGAATGGAGTGACCTGCACCTTCATAACCGTTCCTGGACCCGGCATGTATGCCACTTCCTGTAAACCACCAGCTCCCCACCTGGCTATGCCTTGCTGCGGGGGAAGCTGTGTAATAGCCCTGATAATCGTGTAGCCGGACGACCAGTTCAAGCTCGGGCGTTCTGTGACCAAGAAAAGACAGATATTGGGGTCAAACATCTATCTTTTACAAAAGACTGCTGACAGCGTGTAATAAGGCTTTATCGCCTGCCGGCTGTAGGGGCTAACATGTTGGGAATGTTTTGCCCGTATTAACTAATTAAATTCTCATAACAGCCTTGTGAAGTTGCGTGTTGCTATCTTTACTTTTCAGCTGAAAAAACAAAGTAGGTATTCTGAGAAATGATTCTGTTGTTTATACCCAATACATCAGCAACACGGCATCTCTTGCTTTGGGTGACCCGATGTGAGCATGAATGCGCGGGTCTTGAGAGAGGCTGACGGAAGGAAGCCTATTACTGTGGGTAATTACTCTTGCAAGGGGTTTTAAATTATTGATATTTATTTGCTCACATTCCGTGTTGGGAAGCAAGCCTTTCAAAGCTGTCTGATTAGGTGAAGAGGCCTCTGATTAGTCTTGTTGGCTAAATATTCCCAGTGGGGCCCAGAATTACCAGTGGATGGTTTCCAACAGCTGGGCCTTGGGGGCGGGGACCGCCAACTCCGGGTCTGTGGGCTGGGGAACTGTGATGGCTCAAAAAGATTCTTATTCTTTTCCAGGGAGTCTTTTTAAATTCCTGTAAATAAAAGAGGACAAATGACTTGTCATCGCTAAAACTTTATGGACTCAGAAGTACGTAAACAAAATTGACACGTCCGGAACGCGCTGCGGGTGCCTGCTACGGTTCTGCTTCTTACCTCAGTTTCTACGTCCGTGCTGTGGCACCGGCCAAATCCCGAGCCACCTCAGAGTTGCCTGTGAATCTGAAAATAGTTCCTGTAACCCGCGGACTGCGATGTTTACTATAATTACCTTGTCCGGTAGATCTTTTGACAAATAAAATACCAGGAAGCACCATCAGAGACATATATTTTTTTTAAGTATAGGCCTTATTTTTAATTCTGTTTCATCGTTTCTTCAGGCACAGTTCCTCTCTTAGGGACAAAGGGGCATTGGCTTTTGGAAGCCTGGTCCTGTGTTCTAAGTTTCCTATCGCCCTCTCCTCAGCCCGTTTTCTTTAGCTGTATAGTGTGTACCGCTCACTGCAAGTTTACTTTATTCCCCTGGATTCATAGCTGATGCTCTGTGGACCATAAAATTTCAGCTGCAAAACGAGAACATCTCATTATTTCTGAACTATCAAGCTTGTATCTTCTTGATAAATAATTCCTACTAGTATAATGTATCAGACTAAAACATATTTTCCGGGGCCAGTGAGGTTAAAGCGGCAATCTCACCTCTTTTAATTTTTTTGCCCTGGAGACAGTGATTTCCATATATAGAGTGACCCCGGTTTGTGTTGAACATGGAGCATGAGGATGAAGCATGAAACGGCACATATTGCTGTCAGAGATTGGAAATGAGGCCCGCTAACCTGTAGGCAGCCTTCCAGACTCATCAGCCTGCCATCACCGATGCATTCGGACGGACGGCTGCCTACCTCATGCAAAGCCCGCTGGAACCCGCTTCTTCCTCTTCTGCCTTCTTCTTTTAAAAAATAAAAAAAGGAAGAAAGGAAAAAGAAACCACAGCCATCCACACACATCGCATTTTAATGCAATTCTCCCCACCCCCACCTTTTCTTACTCCTCTTGGGGGGAAAGGCTGAGGGGGAGTGAAGGAAAAAGACAGTTCCCTCCCCAGCACTGGCTCAGCCCCTGAGCTCTTCTGGCTTCCCTGAGGCCTGAGGAGTGGGTGTGACTGCTAGATTTGCTTTTGACTCTCCATCAGTCAGCAGCAGCAGCACTTAAACAGGTGTGAACCTTTCCCTCCCTCGGCTGAGGAGTTCAGCCCACTTGCTGTGAAGTCAGTAGGCTTGCAGGAAGTACTTCAAGGGACCCTTGTCACCAGGGTTTTGTGTGTTGGGCAGTGCCTGCCAAGGAACCACAGTGTGTGTGTGTGTGTGTGTGTGTGTGTGTGTGTGTGTGTGTCTGTGTGTGTGTCTGTGTGGGGCGGGGGATGGGGGCGAGCGGGGGCACAGAGAGTTTAAAATGAGTAATGAGTTTCCTGCTTGAGGTCCTCTCTTACAGTGTGTGCTGCATAGGCTGCTGGTGTTTTGCCAAAGGAAACATCTCTAGCTCAGGTCTTCACATGCATGACAGGACTGTGCGCGTGTGTTTGTATATACATCTATATATGCATATGCAAATGTGTGTGTACACAGATCTAATGTGTGTGGTGAAGGCACTCACAGCAGCACAGCCCAGGTGATATAGAGTCAGTTATCTCAGGCACCCATCCCTCTCTGTCTGGGCGGTGGTGAAAACTGCCAGAATTAACATGAAAATGGATTTCTATGAATAATAATAATAATAATGATAGATAGATAGATAGATAGATAGATAGATAGATAGATAGATAGATAGATAAGTGATTGATAGGGAGAGAGAGAGAGAGAGAGAGAGAGAGAGAGAGAGAGAGAGAGATAGGTGATAAGTAGATAGATGATTGCTAGATAGGTAGGTAGGTAGATAGATAGGATAGATAGGAGATAGATAGATAGATAGATAGATAGATAGATAGATAGATAGATAGATGATAGATAGATGATTGATAGATAGATGATTGATTGGTAGATAGATAAATAGATAGATGATAGGTAGGTAGAGAGATAGATAGATGGATAGGTGATAGATAGATATCCAGGAACAAGCTTGCCAGATCATGTCTCATATCCAACAGCTCTGTTTTTGTTTTTGGAGGAACCGACCTCTCTATTTTTTCCCATAGTGAGGGCAGTCATGTTTTCTTAACTAGTGTTATTCTGTTTATCAACAGCTACACCAGCTTGTTGAGAAATTTAAATTAGAATTTTTACAGCTAACGGTATAGATGCTTCTGGGAGGGAAATTTGATCAAGTGCTGGCCGTGACTCTGTTTACTGATATCATAGATAGGCACATACAACACTAGATGGACTTCCTAATGCTTATGATTCTGTGATAAATCTCAGCTAATAAAGAACCGAAAATCTCAATTACCAGCACTGAAATATGTTATTCTGCTGGAATAGTGTTGTAGATTTGTGATAGAAGGGATACTGAGTGCCACAACCTAGACTTTTTAAGGAGTCTGGCCTGTCACGCATGCCATGTAGCATGTGCTCATTTAATTCTGCCATTGTTTTTCTTAAACTTATTTTGATTTCATAATACATTTGTTTAATATCACAATGAAAACACAAAGCAATGAGAGTCTTACAGAGGCCTCACCGGGCTTCCCGCACTATTCATTAGGCATCTGAGGAACTCAGACAGAGACACAGGGTGTTAGCTCCATAATGGCCAAGGACAACAAAGAAAACAGTAGAGGCAGCATCCTAATCTCAAGGCTCAGGCAGAGTGTGGTCTAAGGCAGCAGCACACTGATTCTTCTAAAAAAAAAAAAAAAGCATTTCACCATTACAGGCACAATGGCCAAGTTCGGCAAATATACAAATAAATGCAAGAACCATTTTGTCTTTGAAGAAAATATGCATCATTTTCTGACTGTGAGATCAGAGATTAAGAATTTGATAAAGTACTTTTCTAAATAATAGCGTCCCCAGTCACCCTCCAGTTTGCTGCTTCTTTTGCATTTAAACACAATTGAATTGGAGAAACTCTTATGCCTCTTTCCTTTCATCCCCATGAAGTACAGAAAAGCTTCTTGCAAACATCCATCCAAGCTTCGATCCGAACCAAGCTTCACTAGGTTCTGGGACACGCGTGATTCCCTGCCAACATTACGAAGCCACTCACTAGCCAACTGGCAGCACACCCGTGTACATACAAAATTCAGGGCATCTCGGCCTGAAGGAGACCTTCATATTGCCAAGAATTTATATGTTGGCTGTTTTATCCCCAGAGCCTCATTTGCCAAATTCTCACCCCTGTATTTGCGCAACGATGGTGTGCATTCATTTTGACAACCGTTTAAAGCTCGCTTCTCACTTGAGAAGTTTCTATTGGCTATTTTCACGAATGACCTTGAACACAAGTACAGAACACTTGTATCTGTTCTGGTTTAGAGGAAGTTTATTTTGTTTTCCTAAGTTTTTACAAGGTGTTTTTCTAGGACTAGGCCTGTCTCCTGACGGCAGGCATGGAAAGTCTTCTATTTTGCCAGAGTTGCAATTTTGAAGCCTTGTTCTGCGAGTCTCTGAGTAAAGAGATCATGTGTGCACAGCCATTTCACTCTCCCAGGCCAGGTCTCTGTATTAATGGGCCAGCAGGCACTGTGAATGCAAGTGACGAATAATTTATAGATACTCCAGCCATCTGGGTGAGGTTGGTAAAAATGTGGCTCTATTGCTAGTCCTACGACATGTTTAACCATTTTACACTATAATTTCCAATTCTAATCATAATTCCCCAACAAAGAGCTTTGTGGACGTGTTTAATTAAGAAGAGGAAGGAAGCCCAGCTGAAGCTCACTGATTTTACAGTGTCCTGAGCCAAATTTCAAGCAAAAGCCAGATCCTAGGCATGAACTCTCTGCCTTGCCATAGTCTGATTGGGGGACCATGACCAAACACACTGAGTAGGTGCTTTATAGACTCCTAAGTATCACAATTAAAGCATTCACCACGACACCTGGTTAGGAAGCAATTAAAAAATTTCCCTTCACCTTCCCACTCCCTCCCGCCTTCCTTTCCTGCAGCCAGAGCTCCGATCTTACAGGCTCCCATATTCAGTTTTTTCTGTGATTGCCATCTTATGGGGTTTGGGAGATCCACCACAGCTACTACTGATTTTATTATTAATTAAAATAGCAGGCAAACCCTTCACTCAGGTCTGCTTCGTCATTACCTAAGGTTTCTGTTCCAATTCCCATCCAGGACATCTTGACACATTCCGTAGGGTCTGCTGAGAACCAGTTGAACAGAACAGCTTCTCAAGCCCTCCTTGACCTTCCCAGTTCTGAGAGCATTGACTGCTTTAGAGATGTCTCTCAGCTTGGGTTTGCCTGACACCTTCCCATGGCTAGTCTGGGGTCATGTGTTTGTGAGAGGCTCTGCTCAGGTCAACTCCCTCCTCATTGCTCTGTTGTCTCAGTTTTGTCTCCTGTAGCTGTGGGAAATGTCCGAGTAACAGCAACACAGGGGACAAAAGGTTTACTTGGCTCACAGTTCCAAGTGAAATGACTGTTAAGGGGAAGTTCAGGCTGAAGCAGAGAACAGAGAACTAAGACACAGATATTGACGATCTCTTCGGTCTCTCACTTTGTAGGCCAGGAAATGGCTCTACCCACAATCAGGTGTGCTTTTCTACTCAATTAATTCAACTTAAAAAACCCCTTCACAGGAGCTTGGGGAACACTCAATCCTAAATAAGATGTCTTCCTCCAACCCCTCCCCTCAGAGGACTGTGGAAGAGGAGGTGGAAAGACGGCAAGAGCAGAGGGGAGGAGGACATGAGGAAATAGTGTCTTCAGATACAGCAGGGCTGACATGTATGAACTCACAGAGGCTGTGCCTGCATGGACAGGGCCTGCACAGCTCCAGATCAGATGGCGTTCCAGCACTGAGCCGGGGGAAGTAGACACCCTCCATTCCTGACCCAGAAGCTGTCTCCAATGGCAACTGCTTGCAAAGGAGAAACTAATTTTCTCCAGTGGAGTTCTGCTGAGTATACAAACCACACTTAAAGGCAGGCCTCACACCCAGGAGTAGATGACCAATGCAAAAAGAACTCAATAGCATTTTTGCAGATTTTTTTTTTGCCTCATGTTGCTTTGTTTGGGCATTTTTTAAAAAATTGTCTTTTGCCTGTATGTTATGGTTTTCAATTTTGTATTTTTATGGAATGCGTGTGTGTACGTGTGTTTGCGTTTCTTGTGCTTTTTCTTTTTAAAAAAGTCTGTTTTTTTTTATTTGCATGTTTGTTTTCTAAAGAGAGAGAAGGAAGGTGTGGATCTAGATGGGTGGGGAGGTTGGGAGGGAGGGATGAGATGGGGGAAAGAAAACTATGATTAGAACAGATTGTATAATTTTTTTAAAAAAAAAATCCCTCAGACATAACACAGGCCAAGCTAGTCTAGATAGCCCCTCGTTGAGCCCCTCAAGGTGATTTTGCATTTTATCAAGATCAAAATTAAGCATCCTTTCTATTGAAAGCACCTACAGTTAATATGGTTTATCATCATTGCTATGTACCCTGAACACCTGGCTAAGCCCATTTCTAATAGGTCTTTCTTTGGACCTCCAGCTCCTGAAAAATGACATGGAGACTTTTATTAATTATGAAAGCTTGGCCTTAGCTTAGGCTTATTCCCACATAGCTCTTAAAACTTAAACTAACCCATTTATATTAATCTACATTTTGCCATGTGGCTTGTTACTTCTCCTCAATACCATACATCAAACTTCCTTCACATCTGGTTGATGAATCTTCCACCTCAGGTTCCTTCCCAGCGTTCCTATCTCTGCCAGGAAGTCTGGCCTATCCTCTCCTGCCTTGCTATTGGCCACTCAGCTCTTTATTAAACCAATCAGAAGTTGCCTTGGGCAGATGAGGTAAAACAGAGGGACATCTTCACACAGTGTACACAGAGATTGTTCCAACACCCATCTTTACCTAAAACTGTACCGCACAACCTCACACGCAATGTTGATTGCTTCCAACAGCATGCCTCGATCCCTCCCTTACATACCAATGACAGCATGCCATTCCTCACTTCCCGTACGCTGTGACCCCTCGGTTTGCTTCCCAGGGCTGTGATAAAAAGCATTTGGGGTAGGAAAGGGTTTGTTTGCATCACAGTTCATCACTGAGGGACATCAGGGCAGGAACTCAAGGCAGGAACCTGAAGGTAAGAACTAACGAAGAGCCATGGAGGAACATTGCCTACTGGCTTGCTCAATTTTCCTTTTTATACAGTCTAGGACTGTCTTCCCAGGGTGGCCCTGCCCACAGGGGTCTGAGCTCTTCCATACCTGTCATCAGTAGGGAAAATGCCTCCAGGCATGCTCACAAGCCTATCTGATGGAACATTTTCTTAGTTGAGGTTCCTTTTCCCAGAAGACTCTAGCGTGTGTCGAGTTGACAGAAACTGACATACACAGCCATTTGCTGCCATTTTACTGTTTCTTTCTACTCTCATTCTTCATGGAAACCCAAGTTTCTGGCATGGATTCCTTCCTACTCTGCCACATGAGGCCAGAACCTCTGTGGTTTGTATACGTATAGATTACGTGGCCACGCTGTACATGCACATAAATTACGTAGGCCTTTCCGGGTCCCAACGGTGCACGCGCCATCAACATTCTGGCCCTAGGGTGACTAAGCAATTTGCCTGAATGCTGATGGCGCACGGGCGACGTTGGGACCCAGAAATGCAAGCACCCAGGGTGACTAAGCATTTTGCCTGAATGTTGATGGCGCACGGGCGACGTTGGGACCCAGAAATGCAAGCACCCAGGGTGACTAAGCGTTTTGCCTGAATGCTGACTCCGTGGGACCTGGGCTGTGATAGAAACGACAACGATAAATGTTTAGCTTTGCAAACTCAAAAGAGCTCTAGATACGGATGTCGGTGATGGTTTTGCACATGAATGTTCTTAATGCCATTTAACTGGGCAATTAAAAATGCTTAAGAGGGGCTGGCAATATGGCTCAGTGGGTAAAGTGCTTCCTGCAAGTTCTGTCCCTGGAACCCCCATAAAGGTGAAAGGAGAAAGCCAGCTCTCCAAGGTGCCCTCTGCCATTTACATGCGTGTTATGACACAGGCATGTCCCAGCATACATCAACACACGATAATAGAAAATAGAAATTTATATGTGTCAAACCCAGTTCGGTGGTAGATACTAGGTTATTTTTTAACTACAGTGCTTGGGCGCACGCGCGCGCACACACACACACACACACACACACACACACACACACACCACACACCAGACTCTGAGAGCAGAGCAGGACCGGGGCTCCTGTGTTTTGCTAAAGCTTTGTGGCGTTTTCCTATGAGAAGATTCACTCTAGAACAACTTGTCCATCTCCGGCCCTACTCCGTGGAAACATTCATCTTTTGTACCAGAATGTCTCTGCTGGTTTGGAGCAATGTAAAAACAAAAGCCACTGGCAACACCTCCTGCGAATATTCTCTTGAGCTTATTCTTGGAGGGGAGAAAAGAAAAGCAGCTTCTGTCTTGGGTTTGCTGACGAGAAAGACTCCTCTGTGCGGGCATTCTCTTCTCAAACAAACCTTGCCCTGAGTTCCGACCCAGGAAGAAAGCCCTGGTATCTGCAGAAAGTAAAAGGATCCCGAGCAGCCATCAACAGAGGCCCCCTGGGAACCAGAAGAACATTATGATGCTGTATAAATTTCTGGTGTGCTTTCAGCCTGCAGCATTGTCCTGAATTCTATGCAAAGCACCAGGGGTGCCTGCCAATTGGAAGGTTTCTTGGATAATCATGGGCCTCCGGCCTCGCGGTGATGATGAAGTTAGAATTAGAAAAGATTTACAGTCAGAGAGAAGCGAGGAAATAAGGGAGAAGAGCTTCGTGGAGTATAGAGGAGGACAGAGACAAGGGTGTATTATCCGTTCCTGAGTGCACAAGCTGCTTTGGAACAATTAAGGGTGCGCATCGTGCTGCAGAGACAGTGTGGATTGACTGCGGATCCAAGGGAGGAAATCAGTGGAGAGTTTAGGATCTTTGAAGTCTGAGGTGTCGCTGCTTATGCTTGGGGCCGGTCTCCTAGATCTCATTCTGCACTATGGCTGCCATAGAAGGAAGCTTGGGCATTGTCCAGGCGGGGACTCCAGGAGAATGCTCCTCACTCGGTGCCGGGACCTTGGATCGTTAGGGCTGTTCTAATGGCTCTTTAGAGCTGGCTGCTAAGCACCTTTATTATTAGAGGGGTAAATTGCATAAACTCACCATACGATATTATGGTTTGATTTTTTTGACGATTCATACATTTTACTATAATGAGCTTTAGGCTTATCCAACCGTGCTTCTGTCTTCCGTCTCCCACCTCCCTCCCAGAACACTTGAGTATCGTTTCCTAACTCTTCGTGTCTTCCTTTTGTGTGTGGCTCATTGAGTTCAGAGCACAAACGAGGGATCGCTTGCTGGAGGCTAGAGAAAATTATTTTTAAAAAGGTAACCAATACTGGAAAGCCATCCCCTCTTCATGGTTCTACCGTATTTCACTACCACACATGCTTGGAGCCCCTCAATGCCTGCTGCCCCGACCAGAGAGACTTCAGCTTGACTAGTAGGACCAAGGAACTGAAATTAAAAGCGAATTTAATTTCAATTAATATATCTGTAAACTGGCTCCTGTAGCAGAGAATATGGCTTTGGGACTTTAAAAAAGAAAAAATAAAATTGCTGTGAAAGGAATCACTAAGGGGCTGGAGAGATGGCTCAGTCGGTAAAGGACTTACCACACAAGCCTGAGGACCTGAGTTCAATTCCGGGCACCCACATAAAAGCCAGGTGTGCCACACACGTGTAATTTTGGTCTAGGGGGATGTGGGGATTGGCAAATATGGATGTCTAGGCTCAACAGCCAGACAACTTAGCTTTAAAAACAATGGTGATGGTGTCTGGCTTCTGGTCTCCACATACGTGCATCTACAAGTTTCCTTGAATCACACACATGTGCACGCACACACACACACACACACACACACTGGGGTGAAGAGGGGAGCAGGGGCGGGGCAAGAACTGATGCCTGAGACCTCTTATCTAATCTGTTACCAGAAGTTTCCATTGCTAAGTATTCCTCATATCGACATTGTAGGATTGTGTTAACATCACTTGGACCTGACCTCCGAGTCCTTGGGAGGCCAGTGATGGGCAGGCAGGTAGGGAAGACTGGGAAGAGAGTCCTCTCCACACAGTAAGGCCCATGCTCCTGCCGGTGGGGAAGCTTTGAGCTTGATCTCCAGCCTCCTGGGAGCCATAAGCCAACAGATGCAGCTGTCCCGCAGGGGTCCTGAATACTGCCGCAACTTTGCCCCGTGTCAGTACTTGCTCAAAATTCAGAAGCAAATCCGCTCTCCTATCCCGGACGACTTCCCCATTTGACTTTAATTTTAAGAGAGTGATTGTGATTTTCCCAAACTGCCTAGGGTCAGCCCAAGGCTGGGAGAGTGTTGGGCTGTAAGCAACTGCCCACAAGGTATCCAGACCTTTCTCCTGCCCTGCTCCCCCAGGCGGCTCTTTGTGTTAATTTCCTTGCAGGATGCACAGATATTACAATCACTGGTGCTTGTGAGCAGCCTTTTGTGACCAGTAATGATTCTAATGAAAGAAGAGAAAAGGGGGAAACAGGATGATTGTGGCTCCCGCTACGCTCTTGCTGTGCAAGCAATACAAACACACAAAGCAGGGCCTTCTTCACCCAGCAATCTGTGCCTGTGGTTTCACTTGTCGCTAAACGGTGAGTCTGTCTACTAGGCTTCTGCCTGACTACGGAGACCACACTACTTTACTCAAAGTGACATCCTAGAGACAACATGAGTCACCTGACTGCCTTCTGTGTCATCCTCGAAGTCTTGTTTGTAAACGAGTCGGCCCTCAGAGACCTGCTGTACAACAGAACGTAGACACTAGCTGAGGTTCTTCCGGGGAATGCTGGCATCCTTGTTAACCCCGCCCTCCGCACCCACCTGACCCACTCGGAGCTCCTCGCTATCTCTCTAGAAAGACTCTGAAATGCTCCCACGCTCTAAATTCTTCCCCAGTCCCCGCTACCTGAGAGCTGATGTTAGGGACCTTCAAACACTCGGTGTAAATGGGGAAGCAGCTTGGACCTCAGAGGCCCAAAACTATCTCTTGGACCAGAGCAAAGTCCAAAGCAAGAGAGTAGAAGAAGTTTTAATTTTTCCATTAGTGCAATTACTTGAAAATGCAGACAGGAGTTGGCACCATGATCCTACCCACACTTGGAAGGGGTTTCAAGGTCTATGTGAGGAATCGGTCTCAGCTAACTCCTCATTATTACATGGGACAGGAGCAAAGACAGCCGACTGCACAGCGGTGCTGGGTCTGGCAGCTCCGTTGTTATAAAACTCCACACAGCAGGTGACCCTGTCAATGCCGATGTGTCACCTCTTCCCCACCGGAAGCACAGTGAGTTTCCAGGGCAGGAATTTAGCACTGGTGTTTCCCTGATGTTCCCAATGGCCAAGACGAGGGGTCACTCCCCTCCCTAAAGACAGCAGCTGATTGCAGCCCCTCTCCCAGAGGCGTCCTCGGCCTGAATCCATTCTGCTCCGCAGTGTCTGGCAGGCACAGTCCTCGCCATGCGGCTTCTACTCAGCAGCTGTTTATGAACGTGCGGGGGCTGAAGGAAAGACAGCTGAGACTCAGAAACATGCCTTTTCTAAATGCCTGTGCTATATGTATTTTCAATTTTCAACGAAAATTCTTCCCTCAAACACAGTGACCAAAATAGTCCAGACGTTGTTAGTTTATTCCATTAAATTTGTTTTTGTTCTGAGAGTGAAAATAAACGTTCATGCAGTATGACAACGGCGGTAAGTACTTGGTTTTGTTTTTTCTGAAAGCGGGGTGGGAAGGGGGGGATCAACTTTAATTTGAATACCAAACCATCCAGAATATCTAACTGAAAACATGTTCTCATTATTTGCATTCTCAGGTTTGGCTTGTCGTGCCTTTGGCATATCTGCTGATATCGTTGGCAATTTTTTTCATTTCATATATTAATATTTAATATTCTTTAAACATTGTTCAACCTTAATGGTTGTCTAATTCCTGTTTTTCATCCACAGAGAAGCTATTAATTTATGAGCGTATAGGGCAATAAGCAATAATTTGCATGAATGCCTCGAACAGATATGCTTCCATAGGCCGCCCATAGCATAGACTCGGGAAGGTCTGATACCATCTATTGGCTAGGCTCCAGTGAGCGCCGCTGTACAAGAAGAAGGGGGAAAAGTTTTTTAATCCATAAAGAAGTCTACTAAGTGAAAAGTCAACAGAGATGACAGCAACCCGCTTGTTTCTGCTCCTCTTTTATTTCCTGAGCTCTGCAGTTGACTGTGGGGAGAGCCAGGTGAAAAGGCAAAGTCGGAAATGCAGGCGCTTTGAAGGAGGTGAGACCAGAGAGCATCGTCTCCAGGGTCCAGGGTCCCAGGCTTCTCCCCAAACCCCTTGTGACTGGATGTCCTGCCCACACACACTGCCAGCTGAGCTAACCCGAAAAAAGGTTGGTTGGGTTGAAAAAAAAATACTGAGTCAGGCCAGTGTTTATTAATCTTTCTTTATACAGCTGGCACCTATTAGATCTCCAACCATTGGGCATGACCCTTTGTGATGTGTGAATGTGACCAAGGTTGTGGGTCAGCACACCGCCTGTGCTTAGCATCAGTCTGGGGAAGTGGAGGTCAACGCCACACTCAGAGGTGAGCAATGCTTGATATTTGAAAATATATCTGTTAAATGCCCTCGGTGCTATAGCGACACTTCAGTTCTCCATAAAGGCAAGGGTTTGTTCTCCCTCGGGCTAGGAAGTCAGTGTTGAAGGCCATCACCATTGCTCCAGGGCCTGACGCTGACGTACAGCCACTTCAGGACAGAGCCACAAACAAGGTAGTTGTCCACACAATTTAGAGAAGTCAAACTAATTCTTCCTCAGTTACCTACATATTATAGCTCGTCTTTTCAAGTAGCGATGTGATGGGTATAATTCTCTTCTCAGCAATTTTTCTCTCGTCTTGCATAAACCTCGCAAGTAATCGTGGAAACTCCAATTTAGTGCCCACGCTATAACATCTCAGCTCCGGATCTCAAGTTTTGACATTAATGAAACATTCAACAGGAAAAACCAGCTATGTTAACTGGGCCAGGAAGTTAAACTACTAACTCAGACTCGTGAAACCTAGGAATCTTAATTTTAAACCAGGCTCCTAAAAACATCACCCTGCTTGCTTTCTCTTATGCTCAACACTATAGTCCCATGCCTTCAGGGTATATTTCCTCTTCATTAAATTACTGAAAGAAGATTATCGGTGCTTAAGTTATAAATATTACAGCCTTACCATCTTAGGTAAGGATTCGTTTTATTGGCTTTTTTGTTTGGCTAAAAGTTTGTGTAAGCCAAGAAGACATATTTGGGTATAAATTTATTCATGGGTGAATTATATGTTGAACACAATCAACTGTGACATGACTCCTTCATCCCATTGCCAGTTCGTTAATAGAAGAGGTTTGTCACTCACCTGTCACAGAAATAGCCGAATTTAAGGTTTATTAAAGATCTGGGGCTTTCTCATTGAAAATATAATTATTAGGTCATACTAATTGAGCAATGTTTATGTAAGCAGTATATTCTTTCTTCCTTTAAATAGTAATTTCAAACAGCTTCCTGTGTTAACGGCTTCGAGTGCTCTGAAATCTACTCTTTGTGGTGCTGCAGGGGAAGACGGTGAAGGGCTGGGGGTGGGAATGAAGGGGGGACTAAGCTCAAATGCCATTGTCTCACCCCTAACTCAGAGTGCTTGTGGTTGAACACTAGTTGCAGCTCGGTGTCGGGATAAGAAGTGGTCAGATTTCTGTGGCCAAATAATAAACATTCAGAAGTGTCTGTTTTCATGAGCGAGAACAATGTAAATGGAACTAAGACCATTCCGGAGCATCATGTGCCTTCTCCCTACAGACTGGAAGGCAGGCTCAGGTGTGCACAGCTAACTGTGCACAGGGCAAGAACTTGCAGCTTCTAGCCTATAGCCTATATCACTGTCAGGGCAGTGAACATGACCTCAAGGGTGGTCACCGGTGGGGTCTTTGGGTGTGCCTGTGTTGGCCGAATGCCACGGTCTCTTGCTTTCTTCTACACTACTTTTCTCTTTATTTATGGGTAAGATTTTAATATGAGGTCCAAGATATAAAGAATCACAAATAGGGCATGTATGCTGTGTTGTGACCAAGAGACAATGAAAAAATATCTCCCTCAGAACCAAAAGCACCAGGAGGATCTAAATTGAGTTTCCAACCATTCTAAATAGATTAGTACCAACCCAGGAGAACAATGAACACTGGACAACATTTCAGTAACTAATTATGAATTATCCATGCATATTCTTTAAAAGTATATACACATTATTAATGTTGCCTGGAGAAATGAGATCTTGTAGGGAAAAAAAAAAATCAACATTCCCATTGTAAAATACCCAACAGGATCAGCTTGTCTCTTTCCCCCAAACTGGGATTACAGACTGGAGCTCCAATGCCTGACCTTTTTTTTTTTTTTTTTTTTTTAATATGGGTTCCAGGATTCAAACTCAGGTCTTTTATGCTTGTACAGCAAATATTTTATTAAATAAATCACACTCTCACCTCCTCAAAAATTTTGAGAGTGTGGTAGGTAGACTAGCGACCTTTCTCATTGCTGTGACCAAATATGGAATAGAAGCAACTTAAGAGCAAAGAGGTTTACTTGGCTCAGGGTCTGAAGGGACAGGGCCCTTTCTGACAGGGAAGGCAGGTCAGCTCGTAGCTCCAGGGTGGGAGGAGTGTGTGACTGCTTGTCCACCCAGCTTGCCTGTTGAAAAGAGGGTTCGAACTTCATCCCGTGATTCTTTCTGATCGGGACGTTCTGCCATTCCTGAAGCCTGCCAGCTGCCTCTTCCAGGCAAAGAGAATAAGAGATAAAAAGCAGGGAGGGAGGAAAGCTGTAAAGAGCTGGGCTCACAGAGTGTTCCCAAACCCCACAAAGGCCATTTCCGTAACAAACCTGCTCCCCAATAGGAGGGGAAAGCCACAATGACATTCCAGTAGGATTCCTAGCAGCTGGCAGGTTCAGGCGGGAAATGGTTTTCAGGAAATTTGGGGACTTTCAAATCAAACCGAAAAAGCTTAAAACATCATCCAAACTGAGAAAATTGCACGATTACACCCTCCCCCCTTTTTGTTTGTTGTTCAGCTGCTTTGTTTGTTTGTTTGTTTTAACGTTATTGTGATCATTTTCTACTTCTGGCAAAAAGAAAAGGAAAAGAAACAATTTAATTCATACCGTAGAGGAGGCCATCGCTCCACACTTGGTTGGTGTAGCAGGTTGGTTCCCCACGACACCTGTGGCTTTGGGCCTATGCCGCCACCTCCACAGGACAGACCACACAGGCCAAGGCAGCCGCACAGTGCCTTTGGTTTACATATGACTAAGGAGGTAGGAGTGCTCAGCCTCTTGACCAGAAGGTCAGACACTATACCACAAGCCCAACCCATATCACCTTTAAATACACGCCATAACAGAAGCCCTTTCTGTAGTGGCGCCTATTGGGGGGTTACATAACCAGTCCTCTGCTCCCGCATAACTGTCAAGGGTTATTTATTATAAGTCAGTCATAACAGGTAAGGCCTTGGAATCTCATGGCAAAAGAACGTCCCCAAATTACACCTGTTGAAATTAAATTTTTTTTCTACAAAACTCACATTATCAGTGCCTTTGAGTCTAGTCTTGCAAGCATCCGAGCCAGGCTGCACAGCAGAATCACCTGCCTATCCATCATATTCAAGTTTTTCTTGTCTTTCTTCTTTTTTTTTTTCCTTATCAGTCATGGCCAAGATAAGAGCCGTACGGAGAACTGGAGCAACACAGCATTTTCTGAGTGAACACGTACCCCAGAGGAAACTTCAGGAAGACCCAAGTCAAACCCATCTTCCCATGCACCATTTGACTTACTAAGCTCAAGTGGTGAGATGGGTTCGAGAGTGAGAAAGAAATTTCTTCCAGCAATTGAAAGGCATGGTCCTAGCATCTGAAGAACTTCACAGTCTGAAGACAGACATTTTGAGAGGCCCAGCTTTCCCACACTCAACATTTGCATAAACAGGAAGCCGCCTTTGACTGGTAGAATTAGCGAACCTCTGGCCTTCTCATGCATTGTTGTCATGAGATTTTATTATGAAAAAAATTAATTTATCTGTGATAAGAAATGCTTTTATTTATTAAAGTACACAATGAACCATAAATACAAATCCTGAGTGATTCATTGTTGATTTAAAAACCTGAATTAATGACATAATTAATAACTTTAATATAAAAATGTGGCTGTCAGATGGGCACAACACCTAATCAATGGGAACAAATCTTTCTCTCTGATATTTAATGATTCTCTTGAGAAGTGAACCTAGAAAAACAACAGAGCCAATCAATGAAGCGTCTGCATAGATTGTCTCTTTTATCAGTAAGACTGAAAACAAAGGTTTTCCTTATTGTGTAAATTTCAACCATCGGAAATCAATTTTTTTTTTCTACATAGAAGGAGGTAGGTGGATGTTGCAGGCTCTAATTTCTGTGCCATAAAATCCTGGCAGACTGGAGTATTGCTTACCATGACCTTTTGAGGCTACTAAATACTATGAAAATTCATGGTGTTCAAACTGGACGAGCAGGATACAAGCAAAAACGACTGCTGAACCTCACCAAAACAGGGTAAGTCAGTCTTTCAAATTTTCCTGCCTCTGAAAATGGTCTGTCAGACACGCTAGGCTCAGGAAAACGTGTTGAAGTCCCGCCCTAACTCCCACGTCTTTGGAATGGAAGCTAATTGGGAAGCAGTGTTCACAGATGTAGCTGTTACGTCAGGATGGGGCTTTAGAGGGGTGTGACAGCGCTAACGAGCAAAGCTGGGTGAGGAAAAGAGGAGACTGTAGACGTGCAGTGGCAGGCCAAGGGAGGCCAAGGAAGCAAGGTCACCACTGGGAGACTGCAAGAGGCAAGAAGGGAATCAACCCGGAGTTCTACAGGAAGCAGAGCCATCCTAGCAACTTGGCTTGGCCCATTTGCTCTCTCCAAAACTAAGAACTAATAAATTCATATGGTCATTTAGCTTGTGGGACATCATCCTGTTCGTCTCGGGAAGCTCATAGAGTCTGTGATCTGTGGTGCTCACTGATGCAGGGGAGAAGATCTAGGCAGGGCTGTGGCAAGTAACAATGGCCAGTGAGAAAGAGTGAGATTTGACTTGAAAGAGGTGAGGGATAGTCCTTCCAGAGATTTAGCAAGGAGTTCTAGACTTGCTTACTAATGACAACTATGGACATCCCAGGTAGGAACCAGCCTTATTGTTTTTTGAGAACATGAAAGAGACCCTTGAATGGAGCAGAACGAAGACTGATCATATCCAAGGTCAGACCCACAGCAAGGGATCCGGGTCCCTGATGGTGTGGAGCACTGAATGAGACTGGAAGACCAGAGGGGATTCTGAGCAGAGGAACCACATGGGTTTTCACATAAAAGATTCTTCTAGCATGTATTTTTGAGATAAAAATATGATGCATGTTTTTTAAAATTCAAGCATTACAGAGGAGAAAACTGAAAGTCTCTCTCTTTGACCCACTTTCACGGCTCGTTTATAGCCGCTATTATAAAAAAACAAGCAAACCTGTAATCTGCTTATATAACATACATGCAGAATATCCTAGTACTTGTTCAATTGTGACTGTATTGCTATGCTTCTTGCATTTCCTTCCTTAAGCATGGGTATGTTATAGTGTGAACATGAAATATCCTCCACGGACTCTTATGCTAAAGGCTTGATCCCTGGCTGGTGGTGATAGCTGGGGAGGTAAAGGATGTTTAGGAGGGAGGGCCTGGCTGCAGGAAGTCAGGCCCTAAAGGCCATGTCAATGATGCTTATCCCTATCTCTGTCTGTGTCTCTGTCTCTGCCTGTCTCTGTCTGTCTCCCTGCCTCTCTCTTCCACTCCCTCTCCCTTCCTATCCACCATGAAGTGAAGACACTTCTACACCCCATACCGACAACACCATGATGTTCTAGTCAAGTGCACAAGGCCAAGCATTCATGGACTGGGCCATCTGTAGTTGTGAGTCAAGTACATCCACACCCCTACCTAAGCTGTATCTGTCAATTGTTTCATGAGAGAAGCAACTTTCACAGCATCTAACTTAAACATAATTTCAAATCAATGTTTGCAAAACTACCGTGTTTTTTTTACACAAAGTGCCCAGTGTCTACCTAGCACTGTTCTGAAGAATGCCTTGTTTTCTCACGACATTTTAATAAGCAGAGACTGTTATCATCCCTAGTTTCAGATGAGGACACTAGACCACAGAAGAATCAGTGACTTGTTAGAACTCACAAACCACCAACCTGGTCCATCCTCCGGAGCTTCTCTATGCCGCTATACCTCGTAGGCCAAGCAATGTCGTTGCATCTAAGAGTGTGTGTAAATTCTGGTGGAAAAATTTTAGCTGCCTGCCAGAGTTGCGACCCATCTGTCATGAGTCCTATGTGATGGTTCCTTTGTACTTGTTCTTAATAACACTGAGAGCAATCAGGTATTTTCGTCTCTGCAAACTGACGGGCTCAGAATGCAATCTCATCTCTGTTTTGATCTTCCTGTCTTTAATACTGAGGGAAGCTGAACATTTCTGTGTGTTGCGAACTGTGTGTGTATGTCCTGCCCAAGGGCTTTGCTGAATTTCTTTTGGTTTGTTAATCATTGTCTTTCTTTCAGGTTAACTGCTCCTTCAGTCATATGTGGACAGTTTCCCTTTTCACTCTTTGATTTTTTTTTTGTCTATGTGAAAATTAATCAAATTGTCACATTTTTATATCATAATTGCTATTTGCATGTATAAACCTGTATGCACATATTCATGTATGTGAGAATCATGCACACATGCTGTCACATGCATGTGGAGATCAGACTTCATCTTCTACCTTGTGTGAGATGGGATCTTTTATTGTTTGCTGCTGAGTATGCAAAGTTAGCTGACCCGTGAGATCTTGGCATTCTCCTGGCTCTGTCTCCAATGTTACGGTAGAAGGGCTGAGGTTATAGACATTCAAGGTTAGCTGACCCGTGAGATCTTGGAATTCTAGCTCTGTCTCCAATGTTACTGTACAAGGGTTGAGGTTATAGACATTCAAGGTTAGCTGACCCATGAGATCCTGGGAGTCTCCTGGCTCTATCTCCAAGCTTACTGTAGAAGCGCTGAGGAAATAGATGTGCTTGCACGTTCAGAGTTACCTGTGTTCTGGGGCTCTGAACTCAAATCCTCACACTTGTACAGCAAACCCTTCCCCCTCTGAGCCATCGCTCCAGCCCTGTGTCATAGTCTCTATAATTTCTAATTTTCTTGCTGAGACCTAAAAGATCCTTTCTTCTTGTAAAAGGTGCAATGAATTAAAATACCAACTTTAACCACATTTCTGAAAGAAATATTCCTCTAAATTAACTGTTTATTTATTTCTTATAAGTTCCTTATAAATTGGAGAGATGGCTCAGCAGGTAAAAGCACCTACACAGTAGCTCCCAACCATCCTTAACTCCAGTTCCAGGGGATCTCATACCCTATTCCAACATTCATAGGCACCAGGCACATATGTGGTTCACAGATATACATATACATGTACATGAATTAAAATTTAATAAGAGCACTGTTTTGGAGATCTACATCCAAAATGAGTTGGGTGGATTCACATCTCATTAAAATGTCTTGGGCTCATGTTGACGAGAGGTCGGCTAGGGATGCCAACTTTGTTTGGAGGTACCCAAGAGATTGCAAAATGCACACTGAGCCTATCCATGAAGGCATTTCTAGAGAGGATAGATGGGGTGGTGGGATGGGACCTGCCTTTCCAGAAAAGGGAGGTTAACATGCTACACATCAGATATAAAGTAAGATTGATACTGACAAATCAGAATAACTGGGGGGGAAATATGGAATTTGGTAGTGTGGAAATGTGAACTCTGCAATGAGCTTCCAAATTGTCTAAATGGTTAGAAGACGAGAGAAGCCCGAGCCACTGGGAATTTAAAACATTTGTTTTGGGAATTAAATTGAATGGAAATTGTAATTCTGGCCACTAGACAGAATTACCAGAAAAGTTAATGGGATCTTGAATTACATTAGTAGGAACAGTTTGTCTAGAATGAAAACAGCAGATATACGCTGTGCGGGCATGCCTCCCGTGACTCTGTCTACTCGGAGTGTCAATGTTTTAAGAGATATATTGGCAAAATGAAGTTCCTCCAAGAGTGAAAAACGGGTCATTGTTTTATTAAAATAAATCTGTTGTGGGAAAGATGAACTTTAGCTATTTAGTGCAGCATCAGGTAGAGGTGTGTTTATATTTATGTAGTCACAGAGGGTGGAACTCCAACAAGTGTACTGGAATTATAAAAAAGAATTGTAATCCATTGTTTGAAAGTCATCTAATATATCTAGCAGCTGACAGGCAGCTTTATGGGAGAGCGAAATTTCCATTATGGGGACTCAAGCTGAAGTTCAAGTGTGTTGTAAGTGGAGTAAAACGCTGACTGAGCTCAGGTTATAAGGAGAGATGGGGTTGTTATGTGTGCCTTACATGGGGTCAGGGTCTGCAGCTTCAGTGCTAGCTTTAGAACGGCGTCCCCTTCAAGAACTGGCTGCTTATTGGCTGTTGGTTGAGTCTGAAGGTGGGAGAAGAGCTTCTGCCAAATACAGGAGTGTGCCTGTGTCTCGCAAGAAATGATCGTCTATCGCGTCTGTTAATATGGGGGAGAGAGAAGGAAAATAAGCAATCAGTGGTTCAGTGATCTGGGATTTCCCACTGATTGCTGAGATCCTAAGGATGTAGGTCTGGGAAAGCTGACATGGCTTCATTTGGGGGAAAGGAGATCCAGGCAGGAAAGAACCCCTGGAATCCAAGGTGAAGAGTAGTTTGGCCACAAGTGAAAGGGGAGCCTGGAGAGTAAACAAAGCAATGGAAGGTGAGGAGGGGTTGCTACATGGGAGAGAGCAGAAGTCTATCTTTGGGGAGCACAAATCTGGTCAAACCCAGATCTCTCCTGATGTTAAGCCAGTTTCCCTTCGCATCATCCCCACCTTTATCCTGCCAGCACCGAGTTTGCTAGTCTGGAACACAGGAGCACAGGCCTCTCCTTCTTCCTGGAGGATCATCCCTCCCCCTGCTTCCCTCACTCACCAGTCTTCCTCATGAGGTAAACAGCGGGTCTCTGGCCAGGTATCTTCTCTAGACAGACTCAGTCACTTGTCGTCTGTGCTCCAGTGGCATCCTATACATAATTCACATGCCTGCATCTACCATAAGACTACGAGCCACTCCAAACTAGGTACCATGATCTATTGACTTTCTATCATCAGTGTCTTAAGGGAGCCAGGCTACTTAGAGATCAATAGTTGTGTGATGAGTGCATGGTGCTGACGATTTGAACAAGAACTATCCCCTGTGAGCTCATGTGTTTGAAAACTTGATCTCTGGTTGGTGGTGCTCTTTGTGGGGTACGGGGTGGCTGGAACCGTGCCACTGGGAGTGATTGCCTTGCCCGTCTCCTGCTCACTTGCTCTGTTTCCAATGTGTGGGTGACATTCAATCTGTTAGCTTCTTGAACCTGCCACCATGACTTCCCCATCATGTTGGACTCTACCCCTCCGGATCCATAAGCAAAATAAACTCCTCTTCAAGGTGGTTTTGTTCATGCGGTTTAATCACAGCAGGAAAGTAGCTGGTTTCTGTGGGTAGAAGGATGAATGAGGTACCAAGGGGGAGAAAGGCAGCATGGTTGAGCTCATACTTCCTTCCAGCTAATCTCTGAGCCCTCCAGGGGACTGAGTAATCCCAGTGGTAGCGGTTGAGGTGTTTTAGGGATAGAGGACCAAGTGTACAACTATAAAGAATACCACATTTTCCATGAGTCTCTGACACCATATTTTGTCTGATAAATACAACGGTTCACACTAAACACACACTACACACACGAAGAGATACAGGAATGAGCACACGAAAGTCTGTGTTTTTCAAGAGCACATCATTTTCCCTGATTCCAGATATCCAGAATTGTATAATCGGGTCCCACTCACCCAGAGGAGTCTGGCTTCACCTCTCCCAAGGACATCCTGTTTCCTTTGGTCAGTTTAGTCATACCCGTGCAGATGAAACAGCCACTTCCCCCTACCCTCTCCCAGCCTACTGTTCCAATGGCCTTGCATTGCTCGGGGCTACTTCATCACTCCCTGCCATGGCAATGAAGGACAGGGTACATCCCTTAGGATTCCAGATTCACTCTTGTCTTCAGTCAATGGCTTTTTCTGCTGACTGACCAGGTCTTGCTGTCTGTCCCCCGGCCATACTGGTCCTTCATAATCCCTGCTATAATATCACTTCCCTTCCACAGGAGACCACAGGTCCTACTATTTGAAACCTATCAGGACAGTCTGTTTGATGCTAGAGTCTTGCCAAGTGCCACAAATGCGTCCCTTGAGTTAGAGGAGGTGTTTTGCATGGGTTGACAGGACCCCACCTTAGAAAAATATAAACTCCAGACCCTTTGGAAACTCCTTACTGTGCCTTTCTCAAATTAGAGGGATTCTTTCCACTCTAATAAATCAACGTTAAAGAAAAGAACTGTTTTCAGGAATTAAAATGAGCCATTTAAAACAATCCCTGTTTTAATTCTGGCATTATTTTTCAGGACCATAGTGGATTCATCTGGCTTGGGTCTGAGCTCAGGACCACAGTGGATTCATCTGGCTTGGGTCTGAGCTCAGGACCATAGTGGATTCATCTGGCTGGGGTCTGAGCTCAGGACCACAGTGGATTCATCTCAGTGTCAGAGAGAGTAGAGACACAAGAAAGCTTCTGACCCAGTGTTCAGAAACACGTTCTCACTTCATACATGGACCCTAGCATGTCACATTTGTCGTTTGCCTGTTTGTGGGGCAGTGAGTGTGTGCGGAGACTAGGGAGCCAGCAGGGAGGGGAATAGAACACAGGCTTGAGAGTGGAAGGGAGCTGGAATAGATGGATCTAAGTGGTCTCCCTCGAAGACAGAGGAGGAGGAAGGCAAGGGTAGGTGGACAGCTGAATCACGATATGTCTGAAAATCCTCTAAGAAAGTCTGCCACTTCGTATGTAAATTAAATTTTTAACTTAAAAAAAATCCTTTTCAATACTGAGAAACAGGGACCGTTGTCACAACAGGAAACTCTTAGACCCTGTTTTGTGCTCCTCACTCTTGCAAGCACTGTTCTTTTCAAAGGAGAAGCACACAGACTCAAATATAAGCCCCCGGTCGGAGGTGTAAAAAGATAGCAGATATCTGGGAGAGGGATTACGGCACAGCACGAAATAACAAGACGGAGTGACCCGGCAGCACCAAAGCCAGAGCTTCTGGGAATCAGTTACCCTGAGCCCACAGTGATCTTCTTACATCAAAAGCCCTTTCAGGACCAGCAACTTACCTGCCCCGCAGACTCTCTCCACCAGAGGATAAAGTGATTCCTCAGTACAATATCCTCTCTCTTTTGTGAGCGCTTTAGAGAAAGCTCAGGCTAGTGGTGACTCCGGGATTAAATGTCATTTTAAACAATACCTCGAAACCATAATGCAATCTTACTCCCGAAATTCGAAATATTTGCTGCAGCCGTGAACACACCTGTGTCTCCTGGTCGCTAACGGAATGAATCTGGGTTTCTTTTTCCTTTGCTTTCTAGCTTGTGCCTTGGCTGACTGAGTTGCAAATCAGTTGAATTTAGCCTTCTTTTCCTGCTTTGTTTCTGGGCCTGGTATTTGTTTGTGCTTTATCTTTTCCCTGCCTGTTAATAAAAAGAGTAAACCAGCCTGCCCGTGAGAGTGTTGACGGTGGGGGAATGCTGGATTGTGTTGCAAAGAAGCCGGGGCCTGTAACGCTATCACTCAGCAGGACCGGGTCCCATCAGAAGGCGCATGGTGTGCCGTGACGTAGCTGGTCTCCGACCACAAAGGCAGACTTTTCTCTGTGAATTAGACAAACCACACAAAAGGCAACAATAGCTGGCATAAACACCATTTAATACTATTCACGGGCTATTGAAGAGATGGGCGTTGACAGAGAGTCGCTGCAAAGCCAGGACATTGTAGTCAGATGAAAAGGGACCTAATGAACAGGAAGCATCGTATGAACGGGCTGACAGTAACCGTATAACAGCGGGATTGTGGGCTGGCATTTACCCCGAGGAGCTTTACAGTCAGAAAATAAAGAGAAATTAAAGCATAAGGAGTCCTCTTTGTGGGCACTTAAGGCCCATGAAGCGACACAAGAATCTCTACAATTGTCTTTCCAAGACTCCTCTGTGCTGCAGAGCATCGTGAAAAGGCAACATTTGGGGCGTGCTTGCTTATAGGATTCTATGTCACCCGCTGGAAAAACCCATCCGGAGAAACGAGGAAGTTTTCACAGCAAAACGAATCATCATATAAGCGTTCGCCTCGGTTTTAAAACAGGAAGCATTTTCCTTCGCTTCGGTTAGATTAGTCAAGCTACTTGATATTTCTGGCAGCCACAGATTCAAAGCGTTTGGAGCAGGGACTCCTCCTTTTTCATCAGGTGTAAAGAAGAAGAAAATTAAGGAAGCGCTTGGACCTAAAATGCCTATCTTTAAAACATGTATCCCTCAATCCAGTAAAAGCAAATCCGCACAGGCATGGTTCATAAGTAGGAACTTAATGTATTAATAATTCTGGTTTTGAAGCAAAGCTTTAGTGGTAATCACTCTTTGACACACCCTTCAGATGTGTTTAAAAGCTTCCTGTATACATAAGATGCATTAAGGAAGTTCAGAAAGGAAGACACTAGGAGAGATTATGAGCTAGGACAAACCCTAGAGTGCCCCAGAATGCCACTCTTCTGGAGAAGAAGGGAAAACCAGTCATACTCACATAACTAGCCATGATCTGTAAGGCTAGACCCAGACTCTTCATCCATGTCTTCTTTCTCCTTTTGAATACAAATACTCTTAGTTTAAATATAGAAATAATCTCTTTGAGGGATGGGAAGATGGCTCAGTGGTTAAGAGCCCTTGCTTTCTATTCTTTTAGAGGACCCAGGTTCAGTTCCTAGCATGTACATGGTGGCTCCCAACTTTAACTTCAGTTCCAGAGGACCCCACACCCTCTTCTGGCCTCTCACACACATATGTAGGCAAACACTCATATACATTAATAAAAATAATCTGTAGTCAGAAGTTTTTGTCTCTTCCAGCCCCACAGCCATTCAGTACCAAATAAACACCAAAAGGCTTATATTAATTATAAACTGGCCTATTGCTCAGGCTTATTACTAACTAGCTCTTATGACTTAAATTCACCCACAGTTCTTGTCCATGTGACTTGGTAGCTTTTCTCAGTGAGGCATTCTCATCTTGTTTCTTCTGCGTCTGGCTGGCGATTGACTCTCTGCCTTTCCTCTTCCCAGAATTATCCTAGTCTTGTTGTCCTGCCTATACTTCCTACCTGGCTACTGGCCAATCAGTGTCTTATTAACCAATTTTAGGGACAAATCTTTACAGTTTCCTGGCAACTCAGGCCCAAAATAATCACACAGAAACTATATTAATTAAATCACTGCTTGGCCTATTAGTTTATGCATATTCCTAGCCCTTACATCTTAAATTAACCCATCTCTATTAATCTGTGCATCACCACGAGGTCACGGCCTACTGGCAAGGTTCTAGGATGCATCTGTCTCCTCGGGCAGTTACATGGTGTCTCTTTGACTCCACCTTCTTTGTCCCAGCATTCAGTTTAGTTTTCCCGCCCAGCTCTATCCTGTGCTCTCACAGGGGACAAAGCAGCTTTTTTATTCATTAATCAATAAAAGCAACATAAATACAGAAGGACTCCCCATATCATCCATTGGGCTCCCTACCTTACATGCTTGCTGAGAGAAGTTAAATGAAGGAATGTAAATAAGTGCTTGCTCGTAAAACATGAGAGGATTTTAAGAAACATACCTTCAGTGAACTCTAGTACCATGGGAGACATCTGTGGAGCTTTCAGAAAAGCTTACAGCTCTAATAGCAAGTGAAAGACTTGAACACCAAAGAGAGGTGGGCTGGATGGAAACCCACACATAAACGGTAGCAGTTCTCGGGGTTTCTCTCTGCACAGCGCAGGTCCTTTCCCAAGAGGCAATGGGAATAGCACCTCCCAAGATCCGCAAATGTCTCCTGTAAGAGCATGGTGGTGATGGCCACAGGCTGTGCGCAACAAATCCAGCACTGTCTACACACTGTCTCCTCTTCCTCAGGCAGCATTCTCTTGCATTCCCATGTGTTTTTCAAAAATGAATCTAGGGCGGTCTGTTCCCAATATATCACATTGTTTCAGAGGTCTCATGGGTGTGGAGGAGCAGAAAATGGTATTTTCAAAAGATGCCTCTGCCCAGATGGCTCCCTTGTGAGCCATTCAAAGAAGGCTTGGTGGGAAATGACCTTAAGATGGAGGAGCCTCTCTACCTCTCCTGAATCACCTCTCTGTGGGTCCCTTTGACTCTCTTATACAGGGGTCACTGGTGGTCAGCCAGCCTGCTTTTTGGGCAACAGACAGAGGGACTTTTTTAGACCAGTGAAAACTAACTAGAAAAAGTGGAAACTGCAGAAGCCAAACCCAAGCTGAAGCCCCACATTTCGCCTGTAACTCCAGACAGCCATCTTCCCTTTGTGAACCTAGCCGATGGGTGATGTCATCAGCCAGCCTCCACCCAGCAGAAGGAATTATGGCAACTGCGCTCCTCCGAATGGCGGGAATATCAGTGCCAGGCCTAGATACATAATCAACATCAGGAATTCATCTGTTGATCACGTACGTCAAGAGTGTGGCTTCTCAAAAGCAGACATTTAAGTGAAGCAAAGCCCAGCACTAGCCCTCAGCCAGGTGGCCATAAAGCAGGGAAGAAAAAGTATACACGTTCATCTGTGAGCCAAGATCAAATTACCACAGCCAGGTGTTGTGTTTGAGTGTGAACTGTCCTCCTAAGGCTCCTATGGTTACCACTGGCTCCAGGCCCAAGAACTGTTCTGAAAGGCGATGGACTCCTCCAGGTGGGGACGTAGGTGGAAGAGTCGGTCACTGGACCCAGGGATTACTCACTTTTCTGGTAGTTGTGATAAGTGCCCACGGAAAGCAACTTAAGAAGGAAGGGTTTAGCTCGGCTCCTGATTTAAGGGTTCAGTCTATGACGGTGGGGATGCGTGAAGACAGGCGCATGAGGCAGCTCACCCTCACTGCATCTGCAGTCAGGAAGCAGAGAGAGAGAGAGAGAGAGAGAGATGAACACTCTTGTTCCTCTTTTCATTCACTTTGGGACCCTATCCAGCCGTCCACACTCAGGATGGGTCATCCTTTCCTAGCTAGGCCTCTCTGGAGTCACTGTCATAGACACATCTAGAGGCTTATGTCTATGGTGGCTCTACATGCCATCAGATTGAGAATCAAGTTCACCACCACACCGGGGCAATCTGCTTCCTCCCAGCAGGTGTCCCATGCAGACATCCTGAAGACTATTGTGGACTCCAGCTTCCATCAAGGCTCCTTTCCCATGACTAACCCTCAGGGTGAGGTTCTGGTGATTGTCTTGTCCTTGAGATTCTCATCTGTATTCCTCCCCTCTAATCTCCACCCCTGCTGTCCATTGTCTGGTGTGAATCTCTTGTTTTCACTCTGTGTGAGTTCTCAAGTTGGGAGCCCTCAAGAGGCCACCTCTGCATTGTCCTTCTTCCTGGAAACCTCACGTCCCCTCCATTCTTCATGAGCATCCCCAGACGCCATACACACTTTGTACTCTGTCTTTCCTCCTCGTGGCCACCTAGTTCCTCCATCTCCATGAGGAGATGGGCTAGCGATGCCAAGCTGAGAGTTTCAGTAGGATGGCCGAAGCTCTCTCTTTCCCATTTGCCACGGCGTGACCCTGAACACGGCACTCACAGCTCTAACCATCTCACACGATAAGTGTGTGTCAATTGGCTGTTCCACGTATTGACACCTAGCTGTCAATAACACATTTCGGGAAGGATGGTCAAATGTGAGGATGCTCACGCATTGCTGTGGGAATGTAAGCTAGGAGAGCCACATTGACACCCATCTGGAAGTTTCACAGAAAACATCATATGCCTGAGCCTATATTCCTAACCTTCTACTCAAGAGAAATGAAAATACATGTTTGTGCAGCATGAATGTCTCAGTGGTTTATTTGTTATTATAGCCTAAAGGTGGGAGTAATTTAATGTCCGTGAACCGGAGACAGAGAAGCCTAAGATGGTATAGTTACATGATGAAATGCAAGAGAAAAGAAACATGGATACAGGCTTTGCGGTGGGTGAACCTCAGAAGCATTGATTACTGAAAATGCAGCTAAGTGAAAGAAGCTAAGGCTGTTTGCGCCCTGTGTGGATATGTGGGGAAAATGTCCCCAAAGGGGGTGCAAAAGTCAAAAGCAGGTGAGTGGTTGCCTGGGTCTGGGTGGGACCAAGGATGGATTGCAGGCAGACCCATGTATCTCTTTGAAGAGAAGGACATTTTCTACAACAAGATTGTGGTCATATTTGTACAACTCTGATCTAATGAAAATTTTTCCATTGAATTGTTCATTTAGCATGTTGGTTATGCGATATGGCAGTTATACCTGTTTTAAAATAGCACCTCATTGGAGTGCTGTCCAGTATGGCTGAAGCATGAGTGCCGTAGCCTCCGTGCGAAGGTGCTGTGTGCTGGCACTGTGGGCCAGCCAGCTACCGTGCTTGAACGTGGTTGGCACCCATAGGAGGAGCTGGAGTC
This sequence comes from Alexandromys fortis, assembly GCF_014885135.2. NCBI lineage: Eukaryota > Metazoa > Chordata > Mammalia > Rodentia > Cricetidae > Alexandromys > Alexandromys fortis. The sequence continues at coordinate 5,066,900 of NW_026067950.1, read as the reverse complement.
GTCATCTTCTGGCATTAGAATAGTGTGCTTTTTTTTTTTAATCTTCTATATAATACTGTCTACTATCTAAAATAAAATATTCCCAGACATTGGGTATAAGATTATACTTTGAAAGAAACAAACAAACAGGCAAGAATCACTGCACTGTGGGCTTGTCCAGGAATCCTGGAAGACAGTGAGGTGCCTAGACTTGCCTGAGGGGGCCTGACTAACTGCATGCAGCCTGCCTCTGAAGCATGAGTTGGATTTGCATAAGGAAACCCTACTTCCTTTGGCCAACTCTGCACCCCTCTGCCAGATTCATTTGGTTTGCCAAAAGCATCTCCACAGGGTGCACCAAGGCAAACCACCTCATACCTTGTGCAAGTCACTTCAATTTGTCAATTATGAGGGTGCATCTAATAAATCTCAATTAGTCATCAAACCACACTGCTCTACCTAGAGACCTAGAGACTGGCAAACTAGCAGTCGTAACAGACAAATGATCTTGCAGCGAGCTTTCTTGCTGGACTTCCTTAGATCACCAGCCCCCAAATATCAACACGGAGACTTATTATTAATTATGAATGTTTGGCCTTTAGCTGTCCCCAACAAGCTGTTATAACTCAAATTAGCCTGCTTCTGTTAATCCATGATCTGTCACGTGGCTGGGTTACCTCTACTCTGTACCGTATGTCCATCAGATCTTTTTTTTTTTTTTTCTTCCAGATTTATCAGTAAAAAGCAAGCCATCCAACTTCTTAAAGAGTCTCTCTGGCCTCTCACCAGGGCAGTTTGGTCCCTAGGTTCTCCTTCCTTGTCTTCTCTCTCCCAGGAAACCTGTCTTTCCTGCCTTGCTATTGGCCATTTAGCTCTTTATTAAACCAATCAGAAGGCACCTTAGGCAGAGACACATCTTTCTACTGTGAACAGATACACTGCAAGAAGAACTGGCTGCTAGTGTCTCTATTTTATTTTTATCCAGGCTTTTGCTGCTGTTTTGTTTTTTGAGAGAAATTGTCAGTATGCAGCTCAGGCTAGCCTGGAACTGTCTAGGTAGAGTTCTGTCTGCCTGTCTACCTCTGCCTCCACCACCATACCCAGCTTATTATCCCCCACACAATATTTTTGTTCTCTAAATCAAAAGAAAAATAACGTTAACCCTAAGCTAGGCATGATGACACATGCCTCTAATTCCGACACTCCGAAGGTTGAGGCAGGAGGATAGTTAAGTTTGAAGCCAGCCTGGGCTACACGGCAAACTTCTGTTTTAAAAATAAGAAGAGTAGAAATAGTAACTCAATGCTACCTTATAAGAGTTACATCTTTGAGATCACCTCCGTGGACTTAAAGCACACTAGGAATTTATTTTAAATATAACCAGAAAGCACATGCGCACACATAAGCAGTAGTTGCCATTTATAAAAACCGATTCAAGAGGAGAAATAAACCACTGTAGGGGACCATCCTTTAGATCCTGACTTGAGCTGGCCTGCAGATTTAAATGGGTGACTGAGTACAAAGTTTTGATTGTGTTTGTCCCTCGTCCTGGGCCTTGTGTTAGGGACACAGGTTTTCATATCCTTTGCTTAGACCATCACAGATCTCTGGCCAGCACTAACTGCCCCGTTGGTAAAGCTGGCACTACGTTCCTTTCTGGGGCCCACATCAGGCCGAGGCAAAGCCCTTCTGCTGTTGAGGAAGGGTGGAGGCAGAGAAGCAGGATGCCCACTCCCCTGGGGAGTTCGCTCCAGAGTGGCCTCCAGATGGGCCGAGCTGGCTGGCAGCTTTCTTGTGGCCTGTGGGAACTGTGTGATCTCATGGCTCTGTGAGCCGGGGGACAGCACTGAGGGGCTTTATTTTCCTGCACCTGCCCCGCGCGAGCAACAGCATTGATTTCGGCTCCCAAAAGTCCTCAATAAGGAGAGCTGTTCACGGGATACGCTGCCTTTTTTTATCACCCAGGGGGAAAGGTCCATGAGTTCGCTGCCTCTAGAGCGATAGATAAGTCATAAAACTTTCCTCTTATCTTTGTTTTCCAGGGCATTTATTTTTGTAATATGTCGCCCAGATCAGAAACCCACACACAGCCTTTGGCTCTGGATCTGTGAAGATCGTGACAGCGTAATGTCGCAATTAAAGAGATCCCGGCCACAGACTGGGAGTAAATCTCTCATAAACAAAAGAAGCAATCAACAGGGCCTTAAAGCATGATTTACCCTCTACTGTTCAGGGGACGATTTCTTCGGGGGAAGGGCAGCATCTTTTACTAATAAATGATATGATGTTGTCACTATGACTCACAGAACCAGAACACCAGGAGAGACTCTTGCGACCAGGTCACTCTTGACCAAGACCTTCCTCAATGGTCAACTTCTTATTTCCTCTGCAGGGATATCTTAGAGAGAGTCTCCCCAAACTCACTCGACACAATGCCTCAGGACTAATATTCTCAGCTGTGTCTGCTTTGCCCGCCAAAACCACCCCCTGCTCTAGTTTGAACGCTGAATATCTTCCAAAGCCCATGGGTTAAAGGCTTAGGCCAGTTGCACTGATGGAAACTGGTAGAGACTTGAGGAGGAGAGTAACACCTAGCAGGAGGCCCTTATGTCATCAGAGACATGCCCCCTCTGTAGGCTGAGGCCTTTTGTTTGTTTCCTGGCTGCCTGGAAACCAAAATAATCACACAGAAACTGTATTAATTAACCGATTAGCTCTAGCTTCTTATTGGCTAACTCTTACATATTAATTTAACCCATTTCTATTAATCTGTGTATCACCATGTGGCTGTGGCTTACCAGCTAAAGTTTTGGTGCCTGTCTCCAGCAGGGCTAAATGGCTTCTCTCTGACTCCACCCTTCTTCCTCCCAACATTCAGTTCTGTCTTCCCCACCTACCTCTGCTCCGCCCTGCCATAGGTTCAAGTCAGCTTTCTTTATTAACCAATGCTATTCACAGCATACAGAGGGGAATCCCACATCACCTCCCCTTTTCTATTTAAATAAAAAAGAAGGTTTTAACACAGTAAAATTACATATAACAAAATAGTTATCAAGCAAGAATTACAGTTACAATATTTATATCTACTTTATCTTTCATCATAACTAAGAAAAACTTTAATTATAACTATAAATTCTTCAATCCTATCAAAATCTCCAGAAGGATATAATATTACCTAAATAAATAATAAGTTCATTGTAAGCAACGTCCAAAATTCTATAATCGATAGAGACATCTTGCTATCTGGACAGTCACCCAAAGTTCTTCTGTACCATTGGGGCATCCATCTTCAGCCTACAGTCCCATAGTATCCAGCAGACTTTTCCATGAAGCAGGAAATTTCAAAGACAGTTCCTCCTATATTGGCAGTTTGTCAGTCAACTTTCTTCTGTATCCTGCAGAATGTCTGGCAGACTCTTTCATGAAGCAGGAACCTCGAAGGATCATCTGACCTTTCGCCAAGTTCAGCAGTCATTTCTTTGCGAGTCCTGCATGTCCGGTTAAGCAGTCCAGGCAAGAGCAATTTCTTGCCCAAATGGCTAGCAAACTCCATAAGGAGCCTCTTCAATATCCATCTTCCTCTTGAAGTAACTGGTGTTACCAGGTGCAGATGTGTCTCATTGTCATGAAAAGTCCTAAGATCTTAAACATTTTAAATGCCATAATCTGAAGGTCTCTGAAAGATTTGAAAAATATCTAACTGAAAAATATCTCTATATATCTAAAAACCTAACTGACATGGCTACAAGCTTGACTATCATAGATGATTTTCAGTTTACCTATATTTATTAACTATACATTACATTTTAAAATGAGATGCATAGACACAGTACCGTAATCAGGAGCAGAAATACACATATAACAAAATTGAGCTAAAATTTGTATCAATAAACCAAGATCCATACCCAGGCAAATCTCTATAGCATATCCCCCTTTAAATGTAAAGAAACATTTATAAACAATATTTGGAGATTTGGGCATAGTTCTCTAGACTACTTCACATCACCCCCCCCCAAAGAGTATTAGGGACCCCCTGATTTTCTCTTCTCTTTTGCTTTCTAACCAAGATGCTAGGGTTCGCTCTGCCACACCAAGGGAGGGGCCCAAACCAACCCCTTCTCTTCATGTTGACTGTGTGGTGTATTGGTTATAGTAAAGGAAATCTAATGTCCTTTCGATTTTGCTTAATTGAAGTTGGATTTCTTCTTGAAGCTCTGGGCAGGTGGAACCCCCCTTCAGCCTTTACCTCCTGGATTACTTCATACGTGAACTCAGTTAACACACATCTTTGTGGTAAGGGGATCCCAAATCACTAGTCTTCTACGTGATTGTTTTCTGGTTACTGTAAGATTAGACAACTTAATAAGAATTGCAATATTATTTGCAACAGTCTCCATGCAGGAATACGTGTTCTCTACGGCTCCAAACACTGCTCAGAAGGGACTAGTCCCGCCGGAGGAATGGCAGCAGGTCTGCAGGGGGACAGCCCGAATGGTGAGCAAAACTTCTCTGGGCAAGTATTTCCTTCGATGTCCCTGTGGGTCCCGAATGGCATGTTCAGAAAGATTCAGAACAACCTGAAGCCTCTTCCTCACAGGAGAACTCTGGGCCCTGGCAAGTCTTACTTCTCTGACTCCTCCTACCTCAACGCATTGTGAGAACAGTGAAAACAGCTGCCCAAGTTCCCCTTACTCAGTCGCTGCTCACAAGGCTGCACTGCCCTCTGTAATCCTGGGCTGCTTATTTTTGCAGATAACGTTCCGACGAGGCTTTGTAAACGCCAAAATATCCAGCTAAAAAGTGTATGTAGACCAAGCTCAGAGCAAGTTCCTTCCAGGACAGTCAGGGTTACACAGGAAAACCCTGTCTGGAAAAGCAAACAAACGAAACAATCAAATAAACAAACAAACTTCTGCCCGGCAAAGGAAGCATTGACCAGAATAAAGAGACAGCCCACAGCACTGAGGGGAAAACCTTTGCCAACTGCACGTTAGATGAGGGGCTGATATCTAGAACATATAAGGAGCTGGAAAATAAACACAAAAATATCCTGCCATCAATAGATGGGCTGATGAACAGGGTAGACTGTTCTCAAGGAAGCAACGCAAATAGCCAGCGAGTGGCTGAGAGGGTGGTCAAGGTTCTTAGACATCAAGGAAGTTGCCCATGAGAACTGCGCTGAAGGCCAGTCTGTTGGCTCTCCCAGTTAGAGTGGCCGTCAGCCAGAAATCAAAGGCCAACACGCACTGGTGTGGGCGTGAGGGAAAGACACCATTCGTTGCTGGAGGGAAGACAAATTGATGTGGCCACTATGAAAAGCAGCAGAGAGATTTATCAAAAAATAGGCGCAGAATTACCACACAACCAGCTCCCTTTCCTGGGTGTAGACACAACGGCTCTAAATGAACATTCACAGAGATACTTAGATCCACGTTCATTGCTGTGCTCTTCACGATGGCCAGGAGTCTGAGATAGCCCAGCTGTCTGCCAGCAGATGAACAGATAAGGACAACGTAGTATTTGTACAACAGCATGTTATTTAGCCATAAAAAAATCAAACTATGACATTTTCAGAAAAATGAATGGACCTGTGGCTCTTTGTGCAGAGCTAAATAAACCAGATTTAGAAAGAGAAACACCACACATGGAGCCTAAATTAAAAACTGTATGTGTGCATTTGTATGTGTGTGTATGTGTGTGTGCATGTGTGTTTGTGCATGTGCATATGCTTGTGCATATACATGTGTGTGCATAGACGTGTGCATGTGTGTGTGTGTGTGTGTGTGTGAGAGAGAGAGAGAGAGAGAGAGAGATATCAAAGTAGCAAAGGGATGGTGAGAGAAAGAAAGAAGTCTTAAACGAGGAGGGAAAGATGGTCATGGGATACTTGTGACATGAAGCAGAGGGGGACTATTTGGGAACTCAGGAGAGGGCAGTAGGAGAGAGGGATGGATTAGAACACAGTATTTTGGCATACACATGTGAAAACCCCACACTGGGACACATTACTTGTATGGTAGCTTTAAAAGTTAATCAAAAATTGATACTAAGGATCCTGTCGGTGGCCCGGAGGGATGCTTTTGTTCAGTCTGAGCAGGCTCGTGGCATCGTCATCAGACTGGCTCTTTGCAGGCGTGTCATCCTGTAACCCAGGGTGTTACAAACCTCCACCATGGAACTGGTTTCTGGGATGTCTGGAAACCCTCCGTGATTTTCATACCTTTCTCTGTCTTTGAGATGGGGAGGGTGACATGAAGAGGCACAGAAGTGTCTGGTTTGAAAGAAGAAAGCAGCAAAAGCGAGGCGTTAGAAAGAAGGAACTAAATGTGAAAGTGTGTGGGAGAGGCCACGGGGAGGGGCGCTAGGCGTGGACACGCTAGGCTTGGTTACTGACAACCGTGCACAGAGTCCAGTTCCCAGACTTTTACTCTGCAGAGATGGTACTATTTTAGCAAATTATCCTCAGAATGGGGCAGTTTCCTGCAATATGATGGGGAAAAAAAAAACACTTCAGAATCAATGAATTTGCAACATTGCATACTTAAAGAGTCATACACAGAGAGACACATATACAGTAATACACACATACAGAGAGAAAGGCACACACACACACACACACACACACACACACACACACACACATCACACCAAGAAAGCCAAAGACCTCGATTCATTCTTTTCTGATTCTGTTGAATGTGTTATGTTAGTGGTAACAATCGCTTTGTCCATATTTAATGAGTGATCACCAGTTTCCTCCCTTCTGTACCATTCTGAGACGTTCTGAGATGCACGGTTTCTCTCTTGGTTTTCTTTTAAGGACAGCTTCAGGTGGGAGGTAAAGAGAGGCTGGGACTGCAGAGAAAGCAAATCCTGAAGGGTCACTGAGCTTTGCCATCCTTCTTTTTACCTATTACTCTGAAGCACCAAATACCAAAGAGAACCCAGCGCCAGCATGACTGTCGCCTGGAAATTCTGTGAAGGAGCTACCTGCATTGAATCCTAAGGAGAAAAACCAAAAGACTCCCTCACACTCCTCGGGAAGATGAATAACATAAGTGGCCTTCTCCCCAGGAAAAAAAAATCTAATTATTTGTGTATAGATTTTTTTTAAAGGTTGGTACTGAATACCCAGAAATATATTAGAATCACATTTACCTGCAATAGGAAGAGTGAAGGGAAGTGGTATTCTGAGACAAAAGGCCAACTTTGGAATTCAGGAGATGATGATGATTGCAAACACAGGCTTGCAATAGACAAGTACCTTGAGGTACCGACAGCATCCTTGTCCGCAGAGGAGAGGGACACTTCAGAAGCTCCCACTCACACGCCCTCTCCTTTCCCTCTCCTTCTCCTTCCAGAATATCTTCTTCCATTGCCGGCTTAACGTAAAATCTTTCTCTGCATAATGACAGTGTTGCTGTTAGTGAATTGCTACTAATCTATACTAAAGACCGGCAACTGCTCAGATGCTTTTATTGCTAACATCAATATTTATAATGAGAGAGAATGGCAATATAGTATCATTGTAAAAACATGAACCTGGGATGCAGAAAAGCTTGGCTTGGAACCCTAAGTGCATAGTTAACAGATTGATATAGTTTATTTCAACCCGGCCAGCTCCAGTTTTATATCCACAAATGTGGTAGAAGTCCTGCCATTCAAAGTCAGGTTTGAATTCAGAATGAAATGTACACATCACCGCGGAAGCGCTCAAAAAATGGTCACTATCATCCCCTTCACAGATTTTTGTCTACTTTTTCATCCTCAGGTTAGAATGCCAAAGAAAATGACATATTCAAACTCAAATTTTTTCTAACTTTATGAACTCAATAATTATTTTATACCCATCCTAGCAAAACCCCCAAATCGGAGCCTGTGGAGATGGAGCAGTGGGTAAGGGTGAGATTCTGAGCGCAGAGCCAAGCACCCGAGTGAAGAGTTAGATACGGTGGTCTGTGTCTGTGTCAGGGCCAGGACGGGGAAGTGAGGACTGGCAGTGGACACAGAGGAGACAGGCTTGCTGCAGACAGTCTAACCAGTCTCAGAAATAAAATAAAACAGGGAGGAAATGGATGGCATTGACCTCTTAGCATCCATATGCACACACACACATACACACACATACATACACACATACACACACATACACACACATACACACATACACACACATATATACTCAAACACGCATGCACACACACATACACATATACACACATACACACATACATACATACACACACATATGAGAGAGAGAGAGAGAGAGAGAGAGAGAGAGAGAGAGAGAGAGAGAGAGAGAGAGAGAGACACACATTCAGAAACCTCCCGTGTTGGTTAGTTTTTTTTTGTCAGGTTTACATAAGCTAGAGCCATCTGAGAGGAGGGAACCTCAACTGAGAAAATATCCCCATCAGAGTGGTCTGTAGGCCAGACTGTAGGACAGTTTTTAAAACTGGTGATTGATGTGGAAGGGCCCAGGCCATTGTGGGTGGTACCATCCCTAGGCAGGTGGTCCTGGGCATAAGAAAGCAGGATGAACACGCCAGGAGGAGCAAACCAGTAAGTAGTGTTTTCCCATGGAATCTGCTTTCATGTTAGCTGAGCTCCTGCCCTGATTTCTCTTCATGACGGACTACAATAATAAGCTGAAACAAGCCCTTTCCTCCACAAGTTTATTTTCGTCATGGTGCTTGCCATAGCAATAGAAACCCAGCTAGGACACTCTCACACGTGGGGAAAAGTCATGGAAATCCAATGGAGACATTTCTTAAGGAAAGCCTTTGGGGATTTGTTACCCCAGCACAAAATACACGTGAGACATTACTCAGCCCGCCCGCGTCCCAGTGCAAGCTCCCATTTCCAGAGTTCATGACCAGGATATTTGCTGTCCTTGCTAAGACTGGCCGGCTTGGAAGGAAGCATGGGTCACGTGCAGGAAGTGAGAGCTGCTCGCCCAAGATAGGGATCATTGGAAGCCGTAGGTTTTCCCAGAGACTGCTTGGTTAATGATTGAACATACGAGATGTCAATCAGGAGCAAGCCATTTGTTTCCATGAATCCTTCCACTTTTGTGACCCGGAGCCTTCGCTTGAATCCCATCTATTTAGGGAGAGTCCAGGGACAATGAATGAAGAGCACTGACATTTTCTTTTTCACCTCCTGGAGGGTTCACATTTTTCAGGAGAAGGTGACATCAGTGTGAGACTCACCCTTCTTAAGCCTTCAGAAGCAAGTCCCCTTGTTTAAAGATTAGATTATCCGCCTTCCATTGTTTTCCATTAGGTTTTGCTTCCTTTCTCCTTTTTTGAGGAAGGCCAGCTCACCATTTTTAAAGGGTGATGGACCATGTCGGGATTTAAAGAGTGAAAGGAAGGAGATCGGTTTGGATTTTCCCGCTCCCTTTGTGTGCTCTAAAGCTCAATAAACTTCGAATGGCGGCGCAGGTAAAGGGGTTGCAGGAAGCCTTTGTGCCCTTAGAAAACCCGGGTTTCAGTTGGATTACAGAAGCAGGCAGGAACGAGGGGGAAAGTTTCAAACAGCACTTTCGCTCCATACAGTGTCGTGGGTGTGTATCAGTCGGATTCCCGTGCAGTGAGACTTGGTCTGTTTAAGTATCAATTTAAAAAAAATTAGAGAACATAATATAAGCTATCAAAAAACAGGATGAGTTTGTTGTAGCCCGTACAGGTCTGTGCATCTTCTATATTCAAGCCTGTGGAGTTATCTGAGTTCTGAATAAATTGTCAAGGTGGTACAAGGACTCTGTGTGGAAGAGTCAGCCCAAAGCATTAATCTTCCTGCGGTATCTGCTGTATCTGGTGTGTGTGTGTGCGCGCGCGCGCGCGCGTGTGTGTGTGTGTGTGTGTGTGTGTGTGTGTGTGTGATTGTGTGTGGTGGGGGAGTAGCTGGGGGATGTTGTGCTTAAAAGACTCTAAGTGAAAATTTGGAGCTAATTTCAGCACTGCTGTGGAGATTCATCAGGACTTCTTTGCCCTTGTTTAGTGGGTGGGCCTTGTGTACAAAGTAGTCCCTAAAATAGATTGGTCAAGGAGACTGTGTGTTCACCTTTGTGCGTTTATATAGCACATGGGAATTTCTTTTAGTCTATGCCTCTAATATGAAGCTAACCAACATTGGTTAGCCAATATTTATTACCCAGTTAAAATGTCCTACAAGCGTGGAGTAGCCACTCAAGTGCTAAGATATTGATTTAAAGTTCCCTGTTTCAACTGGTTGGCCCTGTGGAGAAGCTGGAGGTTGCGAAGAACACTGCCAACCATGGGGTTGGTAAGAGACTTGGACTTCAGACCCCTTTGTGGAGATCATTCGCCTCTTAGAATACTTTTACTCCTGGGCTCTTCACCTATGGCTGCCTTCCCCCCTCAGAGTGGTGGGCAAATCAGAAATAACTAAGCAAAAAATGTTAGGTGAGGTAGGATCTCATGACCTGTCAACCAAAGTCTAGCAACAATCGGACAATGGATGGTGTTCTCACTTTCCTGTGACTCTCCAGAGACATGCCATATCGTCATCCGCCATCAGACGGCCGCTGGTTCCCACCACCCTTCCTCCTCTTTCCTTTTCGTTTGGGTCCACACATATAACAAGGAGGACGGATGACTCTGCATGACTACAGCATTCTCCAAACACAGGCAGACTTCACCCAGTGCGAAGGCTTTGCTTTGCAAGTTGTTGGCGTAGCTAGTAAACAGCCATCATCTACTGGAGACTTTATTCCCACAGGGTTGCAAAAATTCAAATTCAAATGATGCGCCCATAATAAGGTGTCTGCGGTGAAGTGTTCTCGGTTTCTTCATTGCAAAATAGAACAACGCTTTTGATGTAGGGTGATCCTTGAGAACTAGGTGAACCCCATAGAGCAGTGGACGTCAAAAGACACCATATCTGCAGACCGCCAGCTTTATGTGACCCTAAAATTTTGTAATTAAGTCTTTTTATTTGGCTAGACACAGTCACCTGGTTAAGTGCATGAAACACTTTCTCCTGATACCCACAGAACACATTTTTGCAATTAAAAAAAATTATCACAGCTTGCTATACAATTGCAGCCACCAGGACTGGGTTTCCTTAACAATGCCTGTAGCTTCCTTCTCTCTTCTGCTTTGTCAATGACAACACATCTTTCCGTCGGAGTTCCCAGCGTGCTGCTTTCTGTAACACATCTTCCGATTAGAAGCAAGTTTGTTGGCTCATTAATACAGAAGTTACATATTGATCTAATTAAAACGTTTTGAGTCAGGACAACAATAATAATGGGATTAATTATTGCAATTTGTGCACCAGGAGTAGATACATAAATAGGTAAGCTTTATTCTTTTTTTTTTTTTTCAGTATTGCAGTGGAAAATGAATTTCAGACATTAGGACCTGGGAGAGTCAGGCGCTCGGCTGCCTGGTGAAGGCCCCTCCCTTAGTTCTGGCCAGCAGCCCCGACATCCCTGCACAAAGTAATCACAGATCACAGCATTTAATCACTGAAAACAAGCACCCCAGAGGACAGCGGTGTCAATATCCCACTCTCTCATTATCTGTTTGGATTGCACATCCACACTGTCAGATAAACAGAGTGGAAAATTAAGATTAAAAATATGGTAATTTCATTTCAGGCAGCAGGCACCACTCACTGCCCCTATTATGCTATTGATTACCTCTGAATTCAATTTTTCTTTCAATGCAAACTTTAATCTGTTTGCTAGCCAGCAATTCAACTCCCCAAGGGCTATTTGAGAGTAAGTAACCATTTAATCTGATGCTAACTGAAAAATCACCGTCCTTAATGAATTGTGTAAATCATTCAGCTCTAAAGCACCTTTGACTTCTATTTCATTTTTTATTTTCCACTCAATATAGGGAAGGATCGGCATGTGAATAATTACAAAGTAGCAAGTATTTTTACATAGCGCAAATATGATAAAAACCCTATTATAGCGGGGCATGTGTAATGAACAGTACTTTTTAATTTCAAAATAGCTATTCATTAAAAAAAGAATGGAAGATTAAAAAGAGAGGCTCAAAGCTCCAGGTAAAAGTTGATAGACATTGTAATTACATGGTTAATTTCAAAGATTTATATGCTGTTATGATTTAAAAGGAATTTTTATGACCTGACATTTTCATTCGAGAAGATTTTTTATTTAAAATTAATCTTCGAGCTCCTGCTCTTAATTATTTCTTGGCAAGCGATAAATGGGAATACAAAAAAAATGCCCTATATCAAATTTTAAACTGAATAAATGCATGCGAATTTTCCAACAGCAATAAAATGGCTTTTACTTATTTGAATTGCTTCACGTGGAGATTCCAGGATGGAGGAATTTGTGGGAATGAGCACTGCAAATTATTGGCCCATTTAAGGGAGCAGCGATCTTAGCTGCCACACAGCGTTTGTGACACTTGAAAGTATCAGATGGCAGAGAGGGTTTTGCTCGGGCGATTTGATTGTGTTTGAAGTCGGCCTTCGGAGTTTTCAACAGGTCTCTCGCCTGCTGGTCCCAGATCCGAGGGCTCCCGGGGAGCAGGGGGTGGGACGCTGGTCCTGCCTCTCCTCCCGCAGCTGCTGCGCCAGGGCGCCACGGGTGGCAGCAGCTGCGAGTGCCCGCAGGGATGCTCGGCCGCAGGGAGACTGGAGCGCCCGGGCGGCCGGACGCAGTCATCCGCAGCTCCCCGCAGACTGCAGGCACTGGGCTTCCCGAGGTCGAACCCGTGGAGGCTCCCGACAGAGCAAGGCTCCCTGTGGTCCCGCAGCCGCTGCCGAGGGTGGCCCCGGAGCTCCGCAGCGTCCCCAGTCCTGACCGCCTGGGTTGGGGACACAGTGCCTTTTCCGCTTGGCTCCCTGCGGGCGATCGCAGCTGCCTGCCCCCGCCTGCTTCTTTTTCTCTTTTTCCCGCTGCCACGCCGCAGCCCGTAGGTGCGACTCTGCCCGCTGGGAGAGGCCCAGGCCTCCTTCATCCTGCATCCCTCTGCTCGGTCGGGCCACCTGCCCTGTTTCTCCCCGTGGTCTTCGGCCCGGCTCCTGGGAACCCCTCACCAGGCAGTAGGCAGAAGATTCTAGACACTTTGGAAGTGTGGGGCAAGGGTTGGGCTGGGGACGACCAGAAAGCCGGCGACTAGTCAAATACAACGCCTCCTTAAAAAGCCGGGTCGCCCCTCCTCAGGGTCCAGGGGACACTGGAGGTGGTGGGGGGTGGGGGAGGTGGACTCTTGGGCTCCAGGCTCTGCAACTCCCGGCGCACGGATGGGGCTGGAAGGTTCCGGGTGCGTGCGCGGTTCACAATGATTTTTAGCCCATCAGGCCGGAGCTGAGTGAATTTCCCTGGTGGGCACCCTTAGGCCACCCCCTCTCGGCAAGAACTCCCCGAAGTCGCCTCTCACCGGAGGGCAGCCCTGCAAACCCACTGGAGACTTGCTTAGCCAGTGCACGCCGACTGGCTCTCCAGCTCGCGGCAGCGCCCTCTCGGCTGTCAGGAGACAGACAACGTTCAAACCAGGACTCTGCTCCATACGCAATCACGGACCCCAGATCTTCACCCCACCCCACCTAGAAATTTCCATCTCTGTATTCCACGGGAGCGGGGGTGGAATTAAGGAGAACCATGGGCGCCTAAAGCAAAGGGGGGGTGTCTCTGCAGCTCCCTTAAAGATGGCTTTTTGCGCAGACTCTTGGAAACTAAAGATTTCACAAATCTCGGGTCCTGGGGAGGAGTCTGGAGAGGAGGGTACTAGAGTCCTTGGTATGGCCGAACACAGAGGCTGAAATTTTATGCCGGCCACAGTTTGTTCTGAATTTGAGCCGGTGGTGTTTTCGGGGAGCGCGAACAACCTCAACGCACTCGATATCACTCTACAACTTCGAGGACAACTCATCTCAGCACACAGGATGGCCATGACCCCCAAATCTAAACCTTTCTTTCACTCTGTGGGTTTCCATTTGCTCACAGATGAAAAGCTTTAGGCTTGGTTTAGTGTTCGTCATCGTCGTCGTCATCATCAATTTCTTAACGCGAGCAAAGACTATTTTTTTTTTACTTGTTTAATATCATCGAGCGCCAGACACTGTGCTGGGGAGATAGAACCCGTCGAGGTTCGGGCTGTTTAAAAGATTATCTTGCTAGAATGGTGGCTTCCTTGGAACTTGTCGAAACTGCCCTGTGAATGACAGCTTAAAAACCATATCATAAAACATCAGCTACTGGGTATTTCCCAAAACACGATTCTCAACCTTTTCATATACTTGAAACTGTAACCTTGAATTAGATCGGTCATAGTGCTGGAAAATCTGGTGCATTCCCTTGTTTGACATATTTTGACTATACATTCATTCCCATGTGCCATGCCTACATTTTTTTAAAAAGGGCTTTTTGTCTGCTTTCCTCCCAAATTTCCAAAGGGCACCATCTCAGTGTGGTCCATGAGGCAGCACATTTTCCAATTTTAAAAAATATTAAATTATATGCAGTCCTCAAAAGGAAAAAAAATGAGGAGAAACAGCACCGCTTGTTCTGAGCCTTGCTTTAAAAATGCCTGATTCAATGTCGTTTTTAGCTGCTGGTTTTTAAAGGAACCCTTCCACCGAACAACAAGGACTGAGTGCCCAGGAGCTGAACCCTTCGAGGTTTTCGTTTTTCTCAGTCTGAAAATGCATGCAGAACCACACATTTGTACGTGCAGACCTATGGCAAGTTATGTAAATGGAATGTTTAACAAGTGCAAAATTCCTTTAAAACCGTGCCCGAGCCCCTGCTGTTAGAGGTAAGTTAGAAAACAGGCCTAATCAGTTCGTTTGTTTCTGATTCTACCAGTGAGACACTCCTAGGTGCCCACTGAGCTGACCACAGAAGAAGGCAAGGTGTCTCTGTGAGGGGTCCATAATACCTGAGGAGGAGCCAGGAGTATAGCAGACTCTCCACAGAGGGGATCTCAGCCAGCAGAGCTCAGAAGAAACAGAGGGCTGCTTGAGAGAGCCACAACTCTGCCCTGGGAACACATACAGAGAATAAAACAAGGACCTGTTCATTGTCAGTCTAGATGAGGACGTTCTATTTCCCATCTGTTGCAAGGTATTAGAGAAACCCAGGAGAAAGACAAGAAATGAATTTGTCAAAGAACTGAGTGTAACGTAGAGGTCACCGGAATGAAAGGCTAAGGGAGAGAGACATGCCACCTGGTGTTGGGGTCATTTATTCATCCATTTATTCAGCAAATGTTTAATAAGCACCTACCAGCTTCAGGCTCTGATCAAGCCCTGGGGCATGCAAAGATTTCCTGAACGGGGCTACTACTGTGTTCCTTAAAGGGAGCACCCGTCATTGTAGCAGAACAAACAATTCATGCTTTCTGTCTAGATGCCAGAGACATTCTTTCTTTTAAGGCTGCCCTGTCCCTTCCTCTAATGGAACCAAAAACATTTGGAATACTGTTTTGCCCATTGACTCATTCAAATTTAGTTCCCCAAAGCTGTTTAAACCCATCTACTTTCCCCAAATAGAGGAAAATTAGTTTTGAGCAACTGCCTGGGGTATTAGAGATAGAAGCTGGGGTGTTAGAAATAGCCCCTTTAATGCATAAAAGGACATTTTATAGCAAGTCTTATCACCTTCCTACAAATGAGGAAACTGAGGCTCCCCAGAGCTAAACTTCGTACTCAATGTGTATTGCCACTGAGTTGAAGCCAGTTTTGAGTCTAAGTTGCTCTGGCATGAGAATTCATCAAGCTAGTCTCTGAAGCTGTAAGTGTTCTATAAGTGTAAGGCGTGTCTATTGTCACACCGTTTCAAATGCCAGGTCTTACAAGGATTGGCCGCATGGTGTGGCCATCATTTCCTTACTGTCATTGACATGGTTAAGCATTCCCCTCTTATTTTCTCACAAGAATTAATTTTACACAAACTGTCTGAAACTAATAATTTCTGTATTTATAGATGTCACTAATGATGTGGTTTTTGCCCCCATGACCCTAGGGTCTCTGGGAAGAATTTCAATTCTCAAGTTAAAACCTCAGATCCTGGCTGTATGTGCTATTCTGCCACGTCAAAGATTGGGTTTCTTCTCATTAGGCATTTCTCCAGAAAGAACTCGATTAAGATGAGAACATCATCCGAATCCTTTCCAGCTTCTCCTAAATCCCACTTTCACACAATTCCACAAAAGGCTGCAAACACCTGCCAGAATCTCAGGATAACTGAGCAGTACCTGAGTGCTAACCAGAGGACCCAAAAGGCTTCAGCCATTTGATTGCTAAACTCCAGAAAAACGTGAATAAAACTTTGGAAGTGGGGCCAATGCTACCAATACAGGAAGTTCCCTGCTAGGCATTGATTGGTGGAGCAGGTGGTGACATCACGGCTTTGTTTAACCATGGAGCTGCTGAGAACTTATTCCCAGAGTACTTTCTCTTTGCCTGAGGGCCTTGGGGATTGAAGGAACCAACTGTGGAAGCTTTCAGTTGTACACAGTGAGTGGTTTGTCCAAGAGAACCTAGTGTCAGTTGTGTGTGCCCCACGTGTCAAGCTGTGTTCACCTGCCATCGTGACTGGGAAAGCCACTTTCACTATGCTTCCCAAAGCTCGGTATTGCTTTTGATGAGCCCAATGAAGCTAAGATTCTTGTCTCCCCAGCAGTATGTTTGCACAGAAGCCCTTGTCTACAACGTGGGCTCTGCAACCCCCAATGCACTCTCCCAAACCATATTCTGTGCAGGTTGATCCTAACTAGAAGGGTTGCTGGTGGAAGAAACAAAGGGCACTAGAGACCCTAGCATTTCAGAGCCAACCCTTCGTCAGTTTCTGAGGAGTTATTTACAGGAACAGAGTATTTGGAGCCTGCATTGTATCGGGCATGTGCATCTGGTATTGGGTGCTGGGTTTTCATTACTTTTCAGTTACTTAAAAAGGTTCGGGGTGGGAGGTCCTTATGTCTGTGTTGCTTTTATTGGTTAATGAATAAAGAAGCTGCTTTCGTCCAATGGCTTAGCAGAATAGAGGTAGGCAGGAAAAACTAAACTGAGTGCCGGGAGAAAAAGGGCAGAGTGAGGAAGAAGTCATGGAGCCTCCAGAGGGGAAAGACACCAGCTGGAACCTTGCCAGTAGACCACAAGCCTCATGGTAAAATATAAAATAATAGAAATGAGTTAATTTAAGATGTAGGACCTAAAAAGAAGCTAGAGCTAATAGGCTAAGCAGTGATGTAATTAATACAGTTTCTGAGTGATTATTTCGGGAGTCTGGGCAGCTGGAACATGAGCAAGTGGCCTCCCACAACAGAGGTTCTTTCTCTTCTTACATGTTTGTCTTCAGCTGGTCTGTTTGAGGGACATTCGACGCATGCTCCACCTTCTCTCCCACTGATAAGGAACTCATCCCTCGTCCAAGTGCAAGCCGCATCTCAGCCTCCACCAGGGTGTTAACCGGATTAGCGTTCTCTCTCTTTTTCCTATACTGGCTATGCTGAGCACTGTCTCTCTAAACTGGCCAGTCCTCTTCTTGCAGCCCAAGTCTCTACTATCGGCAGCCACAGCACGCATATGTTTGTTTAGTTTTCAGTCCTCAGGGGAACTTTCTCTCTGCTCCCCTCCTAGAGCAGCAAAATCTCTGGATTTCCCCTTCTATCACAGCTCCTGAAACACTCATCTATGAACGTTTGTCTCAGGTGGCTATTGGGAGCTCCCACAATAGGAACATGACCACACTTGCTTTGAATGTGACTGTCTTATGCATACTTGCCTGGAGTCTTCTGATACATTGCCTGCTGCAGCCCCCATGCATCACCTGCTACACACAGACACTGTTTTCAACTCTGCAGGCTCCTCCTTTACAAACCCTGGCCTGTTTATTTCTAGTGTGTGTGTGTGTTTTTTTAAACATTTTAACACTGATACCTTGGTTCAGGCAATAGGAGCTATTTATTCCTAAACTACCAATATTATGACGGTTCTGAAGACCATCCTTACAAAGCAACAGGTCTCCTTTTAAACACTAAATCTTTCCAAGTAGACGGTAACGGAGGAACCACTGATGATTATAGTTTGGGTGTTGCAGTGTACAATGAGCCGGCTGGCTGTCCTAGGAACAGTCATCGGGCCAAACCCAAGACAAGGTAGGAAGAGCATAATTGGCAGAACCTCCCAAACCACGCTAGGATGGCACAACACATCTTTTTTCTTTTTTTTCCCCAAATCTGTAAGATGGCCAATTTATTCCAGCATTGTTGAAGACCGTGTGTCTTCCACACCACTGCCATGTTGTTAGAGACCTACACAGTCTGTGCTGTTTGTCTCGGGCAATGATGAGGTTGAAAGCGAAACCATATTATTTCCTTTCCAGAGGAAGCTTTCTGGGGACCAAACGAGCCATGCCCCAGCTGTGATTTACCCAGAAGGATGTGTGGCTTCTCTGCGAAGAGCCTCAGCGTTGAGTTGCCTTTCCCTGAAGGAGGCTCCTACAAGGAGCTGGGCTTCTCTTCATCTCAACTAGGGGTAAACTGTGCTTAGAGTTGGGAAAGAGGCCGGCCACAGCTCTGACAAAGCCTTATCAGGATTCCCATTTTAGAGGCAGAATAAAGGGGGCAGGGAGCCAAGCGCTTGCTCACGGTCACAGATAAAGTGTATCTTTACATTGCAGTGTTTCCATGGAGCCCAGAAAGGCGGGGACAATGGTGTGTTCCCACGGTGTCATGAGCAGAAGGACAGGACACAGAAAAATCTCGGTGGAGCAGCCTGGTTTAGGCCATGTTTATTCATAGAACAACCACTAGATTATCTAGTACATTGTTTACGAAGGGAGTGCTATACACGTGCCATTGTCTCATGCATCCCACGGGAAAACACCAAGAACTATTAAATCGATCTTTTAGGATCTTCCCAGGTAAGAAGCAAGGCATTTGACTAGCACTGACTAAGTGCACAGCACCCAGCCATGTAGTCCTGGTGCCTGCTGTCATTCCTAGGGCACAGCAGATGATCAAGAGATGCTTGTCAATCAATTGTTATTCACTCACCCCCACACCTGAAATCACGCTCTGCCTGGGACGCTGCGTGCTTGGTTTCTCTGTCTGAAGTTTTTACAGACAGGTTTTAAAAAGGTAAAATCCTGAATTGAATTTTATAGGAAGTTAAAAGATCATCTTAATCTTAAATTTTTAAGTAATGTGTGAGTTTCAGAAAGTGGAAATACAGTAAGAGAATCCCCCAAAGGCCTTTTATGCAGCTTCAAGTGTTAACATCTAATGCAATCTTGGCAGAACCAGGGAAGTAACATATTGTGGTCATATTGTTCATGTACAGATTTTGTTCAGCATTTCCCATTTGTCTCATTCCTGGTCTTATTCTTCTGCCGGACTCAATTCAAGATCACATGTGGCCTTCACGTGTCACTATACCTACCTGCTTCTAATCTGAGTCTGTCTTGCCCTTTGTGACCCGGGTAGAGGGTTAGTTGTTTTGTAGAGTGCCCCTCAAATTTGTGTTTGTCTGGTATGCCCTCTTGAATAAATTTAGAAAAAAAATTTACTGTAGGAATTACCGTGGGATGGATATGATGTTTTCTTTGTACTCTATGCTGCGCTGAGAATGACATTCGCTTTGATCACTTAGCTGTGGTGGTATCGGACAGGTTTCCCCACTAAAGAGTAACTACTTTCCCTATATAATTAATAAGTTTCTTATGAGGTTGGACATGGCGGTTGTGCAAGTATCTTCTTCCTCATTAGACTTCTGCCCACTAATTTTACCCATCGCCCATGTATAATTACTTACTCTGGTGCTTGCCAAACAGCAATTTTCCCTCTCAATCACTCTTCCTACATCGATTAGTTGGAATTATGCTATAAAGGAGTGTTTTCTCTCCCCATAGTTATATAGTTATTGAAGTTTTTAAAAATGAAGGAGAACGTTTTCATGGCGGCAAATCTCAAGCCACTAACTCCTGGGGAGGAGAGCAGACCCTGTGAGACAGAAGGGCCGGACTGTTTATGTGGAACACACGGCAGAAACAAGGGCTGTGATCAGAGCTCTTATTTTCTGGGGGTAGGAAATGGAAGTCTTTTAACGGTTTCTGAGAAGACAGAAACACAACCACAAAGGGATGCTCCGATGGGCACATGGGGTATAATTGATGGCGGAAGTGTGGCAAAGAGCACAAGCATGTGAAGACGTTGGGACTGGAAGACAAATCGATTCATAAAAGGAACCCTTCTGACTTGAATGTTACTCTGTAGTAACTGGGTGGTGGAAAATACTGAGGGTTTTGCAGAAAACACAGGGAAACCCTTTGAAGAAAGGTTAGTTAACAAAGCATCCAAACCTTCTAAGATGCCTCGGAACTCGGATCTTAGCAAAGAATGTGGGAGGACAAAATCTTCCTAAGATCAACCAGCCTTGGGGGACATTGACCTTTTATTGCTCTCTCTGTCCCTGTCTTCTCTCTCTCTCTCTCTCTCTCTCTCTCTCTCTCTCTCTCTCTCTCTCTCTCTCTTCCTGTCTCTGTCTCCCTCCCCCTCCCTCGTGTGTGTCCCCACGTCCAGAAGTTAACATTGAATGTCATTCCTTGTTTTTCAGGCAGGGTCTTTCGCTGGAATTTTGGGCTCAGTGATTAGGCTAGGCTGGCTGGCCAATGAATCCCAGGAGTCCTCCTGAGGTCTGGGATTACAGGTATTAATCATGCGCAGTTTCTCACATGGGTGCTGGGAATCGAACTCGGGTCCTCAACTTTGGCAGCAAGCATTCCACCCACTAAGTTATCTCCCAGTCCCTGTTTATTTCCTGATGTTATCTCAGCCAGAGTGGCCTATAGCCGTAGGATAAAGAGCGCTCATGGGACAGCTGGCTATTAGAGGACCGTCTGCATTGCTGTCAAGGAAAGCACAGTGATCCTCACCTCCGCTCTCCTCGTGGGTGTCTGTGGAGATCTGCAGTATGCACCCTCCTCCTGTCGGTGAGTGGGTGTCTGTAGAGATCTGCAGCATGCACCCTCCTCCTGTCGGTGAGTGTGATGAGAGAGAGCATGTCAGGTGATATCCACCTGCTCCAGCTCATCTCCCAAGAAGTAGCTTCTCCCAGGGTTTTGGCTGAACGCACCATAGATTCCCCATTAAAACACTGGCCACTCAGGGGCTTGGGGGACAAACTGAAACAACTTGGCTGTCTCAGTCCCTTGCCATGGCACCGGAATATTAGCCTGTCCATCTGGAGCAGCGTGGCAAAGCCTTTTGACAGGCAGGATGGCCTGGGATAGCATTGCTATCTTTTCTCTAATCTGTAACTGAGTGTTGTCTCTAACCGAGAGGCAGTAGTACGTGGCGTGGCAACAATAGAGAAGCTTCAGGGGGAAAAACACATGTGCAAACCTCCCAGACTTCCCTCTGGGAACACAGAACTCCAGGCTGCTTTCCTCTGTGGATGGGACATTGCCTAGTCTTGCTGCGGCAGGGAGAAGTAACTTCCGAACCAGCAGAAAGAGTCCCCACATTGTCCAGTGATGGAGCTATGGAGAGCAACAAGGGTTGAGTCAGACCTATCTGCATTGCAACCGCAGTGCCACTGAAGCGCTCTCTGCCTTCAGGTAAGTCATCGGGCCCATGGACACCTACATGGTTCTAAAGCTGAAATGGTACTTGGGTAGCTTTCCATGCCCACTGTCTGTGACTGGCATCACTAGGGAACTGGATGTCCCTTGTCATCATTGCGAAGTCTCATAGCTTATAGCTCACAGTCCTGTGCTTCTCTCGTGGCCTTCCTCTGCCGCTACCACCGTCTTTAACTCTGTCATGTGGAAGAAAGTGAGCACTGTCTTCTAGCAAGAATAAAGAGTCTTGCACACCATTGAATACAGATGCTTAAGATGTCATCTAGCAAAAGTTCACAATATGATATTTAAGTATCAGTGAATAGAAACTAAAAGCAGAACTGGGCTAACCGAAAGCACTAAGCAAGCGATACTGCGCTTCGCTGTTGGTCTCTCCCACTCCTTTGACCCTCGCTGTGTCTGGGAGAGTCATCCGGGAGAGCCACCCTTCAAGATGGAGTTTGTGCCTTTCTTTTTTACAAGTGTGATTTAGTTTCAATTATTTGTGATAATTCTTAATAGCATATATTATCCAAGTAATGATGCCCTAGAATCGCGAGCCCTTACTATGGATCACTGTTATTAAGTCTTAATGAGAAACGGGGCATGGCTGCCAAAGATTTTTATAAGAATTACGGGGGCTACAAGCAAGGTGCGGCAGGGCTTCAGAGTGAATGCAGAAGGCTCTAGAGCCTGTGGGTACTAGGTCTCGAGACAAAAGTTTGTGCATTGAATGCGTTAAGGGCACCAGGTGCCAATAATCTCATGGGATTTCTCTGGAAGAAACGCTTGTATTAATGACACGTTGTGATTTCTTTACACGGAGGGTAAGAGGCTTGCGTAGATTTTAACGTAATTCGTATGTATGTGCATGAGCCTGCGCGGGTTTATATGCACTGTATGTGTGCCAGCACCCTTGGAGGACAGAAGAGGGTCTTGGGTTCCCTGGAACTGGAGTTAATAGGCAGTTGTGAGCCACCATGTGGGTGCTGGGATCTGAACCCAGGTCCTTCTCTGCGGGAGCAGCAGCTTCTCTCAGCTGCTAAGCCGCCACTCCAGCCCCAGAGATTTCCACCGAACCCAAACACATTCCCACATGGGATGAATGTGCCTGTTTGTGTTCGAAATTCCTGTGATGATACGTGGACAAACAGAGCTCGGAAGAAAGGTCACCAAGAACCTGAACAGTGCTTTAGAAAATCTACATGGGGCCAGGGAGATGGCACAGCAGGGAAAGGGGGCTTGCCACAGCGTCAGAGGACCCGAGTTCAATCCCCAGTCCTCACACGTGGAAGGAGAGAGTGGACTCTTCCAAGGTGTTCTCTTACCATCATTTGCTGTGGCATTTGCACACCTGCCCTCCCCATACGCACACACACACACACACACACACACACACACCCCACACACAAAATATTTATTGACTATTTTTCCAGAGTTTATCCATAACCTTTGTCAGAGGGTTTTCTCAGAGCCTAGAGAAGAGACACCTAGGCATGGTATTTGGCCCGTTTAATACCCAGAGTGGATCTGAGTGAAAAGCTAGAGGTGCTAACTAAGCTCATTATTTCTCTTTAAAAAAACCTCTGTGGCTAGGTTTCCTTGCCTTGCTTCTGAGCAAGCTTAAAGACCTCCTAGAGTGGCAGCCGTGCCAAACAGGTTGGAAACAATAACATTTTCTCTATTTTATTCCATGTGAACCTCCTGGTGGGTGGCAGAGTGACTGAAACTTTCTGGGGCCTGGTTTATTTTCATACCGATTTGCAAGGTGTGCTGTGGCGTTTCTCTATTCCTTATAATTGGGGCGTTTATTACATGCTTTACAAGGCGCTTGAGTAATAAGATGTCAAACTTAAAAGTGGTATTGTATATACAGAAACTCTATTAATAAAAATTGCTAAGTAGTGCCATTTGTTTACAAGTGAAAGAAAGTTTAAGTAAGACGGAAGGGTCCTCTTTGCATAATGACTTAATTAGCAATTTGGAAGTTAGCTTTTCTTGTTTCACCGAGTGTCTGGTTTCTACTAAATTCACTTGGCAAATGCATTTTGATTATTAATCATCCCTCATGCCAGGTCCTTCTTATCTGGACACAGGAGTCTCTTCCGAGAAGCTCTGAGACTTCTCTCACGGTACATTTTAAAAATCACTGTGCCGTGGAATGTTGACTCGTCGGTGCGATCCTTGTGTTGCCTGCATGGACCACCTTGCAACTACAGCTGTCGGCCGGTAACTGGAATGGTTGTTCTCCCTTGGTACCAATATCCATGAACGTCCAGCTACTTTGTATAAAATGTGTGGCGCACACAGACACATATTTTGCATAGGTGAATATCCTTCCATATTCTCTAAATCATCTCAAAGCTAATTATAATGTCTAATACGGTATAAGAGCTTGGTAGGCAGTCCTCAGAGATGTATTGTTTAGAGACTAAAGGTAAAAACGTGTTCATACGTGTAATCGCATCCTCAGGAGCACGTCATTTCCCCCAGTAGTTCTGAGCACTGCTTGGCTGACTGCCTAGCTATGGAGCCACTGACATGAAGAGCCAAGTCTATGTCTCTTGATCCCGAGAATCCCATTCCTGTACGATGTCTAGGAGCAATGAATTCATTCCTTGGACCTCTTCTGATGACTTCTCATTTTAGGGGATATATAAAGTCCAAGATTTTTAACAGCAAACTAATATTGTACCTAAAACATACGACCCTAAGGTTATAAAATAAACATGTAAGATTCTGTTTGTTTGTTTATTTGTTCAATGAATCGTGCCTGATTACAATTCATAGTGATTCATCTTGATTTTTGTTTCCTACGTTCAAACATGGCCTCTCAGAAAACTTTATCTAAACTTTTTTTTCTTTCCAGAGAATTAAACACTCACCCATTACTTCTATGATGAACCTATTTCATTTTATATTCCCAGAAGAAGTCTTAAAAGTCCTATTACAGAGTAAACACAGGATAAGAGGGTGTTACAGATCATGTGCATATGAGACCCCCATGGTGTTACAGACCACTTGTATATGAGACCCACAGGATAATAGGGTGTTACAGGCCACGTATGTATGAGATCCCTGTGGTCTTACAGACCACGTGTATATGAGACTCCCGTGGTGACACAGACCACGTGTATATGAGACTCCCGTGGTGTCACAGACCACGTGTGTATGAGACCCTCATGGTATTACAGACCACGTGTGTATCAGACCCCGAGGAGTCTGAACATCAGGCACTGGTTTATACTCTTCTGCAGGCTTTCTTCTCCTGTTGCCTATCTTGCATGTTTGTTTGCACCACACAAAAAGAAGTATTAAGTCATCCTGCGACACAGTCTTGATCAGCGCCCTAGGGAGATTTTAGCTCACACACACACCCCAACTCCCAAATGTGTATCTGATAAACTGTAAGATGACTCTACCTCTCATATTTATGAACAGTTCCTAACATTTATGTGCAGAGTTTGAGATGCGATGCTATGGTTTCTGTAGGCCAGTATTTGCTAAGCAGCAGGAGAGGGCAAAGCATTGCTCTCAGTTGATAAGAATGGCAAGGGAAGTAAGACTTCTGATGTGTGCTCTGAAGAAAGGAAGAGGAAATGGTAGCGGATGAAACATATCTGAAATAACTATATACGAAATACAAGGAATATGTCACAAGTAATTTACACATGAACAGGCACATGGACTTGAATGTCAGAAAATTCTGAAAATCCCCTTTCCAAACAGTCCATATCCATCTCACCTTCCCCAGCCTTCTTCGAGGTTAGATTGGCCACATGATTGGTTCTAACTACTGTATGCCAAAGTCACAGCCACTAAGAGTCCAGGTGGCTTTCTCAGTGTTCCCATCCCCTTGTTGTGACAAACCGCAGGACAGTCTGTTCCAGAGGGGACATGTCTACACTCCGGAAAGGGCTTACCCACCCCTCATGAAACACAACAGCAGCAGGTCAGTCTCAGGGACATAGGGGTTTGTCTGCCATGGCCCCTGGAACAGAAACCTAGGCTTCTTCTGACTGGAAATTTGGGGTTGCTCCTGGTCCACCACCGCCTAGGTTCCCCTTAGCAGGTGCACCATCCACCCACCTTCCCATGTGACTAATCCTAACTATTGGAGACCCAAGTCAAGTGCTAAGTTATTCATTCACTTAGGCATTCAATCAATAAGCATTTATTTGAACACCTTATTGTGCAATGGTAAGCAGGGGATATGCATCTGATTTTGAGAGTTTAACCAAGACACGTGGGTAGTGCCTTGCCCTCACTTTGAGGGCTGAGAGTACGGGGTGGAGAATCTAGTGAGTGGCAGCCAGCCCTGAGCAGAAGTCACTTTCCCCCCTCCCAGAGCTTTGGCAGCCCCTCTGACACCTGCTGCAGTCTCTAATCCCTGTTAGCGCTATTATCCACTTTCACCGGCTCCCCTCTGACCCAGGGGCAAACTCTTTGACTGTGGGGACTTTATTTTGTTGATCCGCAAATCTTCTGCAGCTTTTTATGTGGAAGAGGTTTTACCGTAAACAATTATTGATGGTGTGGAGAGAGGGACACAGTTATATGTCTGAAAGCAATTCAAATTACCAGAATTATTTCTGAGAGCTAAAATCAGCGGAGGGTGTGCCACAGAAGGTTTTATAGTGACTTCCCGGAGTCTCTGATCGTATCGTGAAGATCTGTAATTAAATACTTCCCTCTTAGGCACCCGGCTCATCGGAAGCATAAATATATTGAATGAGTGAGCCGAATGAATGGGCTCCCTGCTTTCTCACTGATCAATAGCTCTCCTGAGTGAATGAATCCCTACCCTAAGGTACCTGCAGTAATTGAATGAGGAGTCACTGTGGCAGATGGAGACATTTCTAAGTCCACAGAGCAGGGAGAGTATTGAGTTATTTTTCTTTAAAGCATGTTGAGAATCAATAAGCTTATATTGTTTCTAGTCATTTAGACCAACCCAAATGTAAACTTCTCCATAAATTTTGAACTCACGTGGCAAAGTTAAGAAGGATCTTTTAAACATGGTTTTCTTAAGGTCCTGTTAACTGAAGAGGTTGTCCCTAGTAGTTAAATTACTTCCAAAGGAATTTCAGACATCATCTTTCCCAAGTTTCTTTTTAATAAAAAAAATCTAAAGAGGAAAGAAAACGAGGCTCTTCTTTTTTTATAATAAATATAATTTCAATTAGCTAAAACGTTTTATTTAAAGTTATTTAAAATCACCCTTTTGGGTGTTATTCTAGCCGTATTGTGGGTTACATGATGTTTGTAATTGCTGAGTCATGAAAGCACAGGGGCTGTGGATTGAATAGAGAGTCCCCGTGTGTTGCTTTACTTTGTGTCCTGTATCTCGAGTTTCTGAAAATGGTGGTCACATTAAGGCTGGGTTTGCTCTCCCTAGGGAAATGAAGAAACTCACCCTTCCTGTCATACACTCTTCAGTAAGTATCACATAGAAATCGTTGTTTAGAATAAATGAATGAAAGGCCCAGATGAAGCAGAGAGCGTAGCCTCGCACGCCAGAGCTGATGGGAGTTACACTCGGGAATGAAGGTAATAGGAGAAGCCCATGCTAACGACCCGCACCTTTTCATTAACGAGGTATTTATGGGGCTCCAGGCAGTCAGGCAGGAGTCTCTCTCCTGTTGTTTTTGGAGTTGTACGATCTTGCAGAGTTAATGCCATAAAGGGCGGAATGAATCCAGTCATTCCCGTGTAATTCTCAGCAGCCTCTTCAAGCCTGAAGAGCGCTTCTAATTGTCGATGGTAACGAGATACCATTGTCACCCTTTGCCCCCCAGCCTTTCCTGTTGGTAGATTCCGTGTCACCTTTAAAACTGAGATTCACCGTGTTGATTAAGGAAGTCCTTATTTGAGATAGGTTCTTGCTGTGTAGCCCAGGCTGACCTTGCCTGCCTGATCCTCCTGCCTCAGCATCCTGAACAATAGGATTACAGGTGTGCCACCACACCTGACTTGATTTGGATCGTGCTTAGTGCTTGGCAGGGGGCCCCTTATCACTATCCTGGGTGGGTCTGCAGAATACAGGAAAGAGTTTTGGAACCACTTATTTCCATAAACAAAGAAGAACCTTCTGAAATGAGTTCAGGTGAACTCTGGTGACTTCAGTTCAAATGAGTGCTAAGGACCACATTGGGCACCTGCTTGCTAATTTTTAGGTGTTTTAGGAATGAATAGATTGGCAAAGAGCCTGGATGGTCAAAATCAGGCATTTCACTTAAGAAGAGCAAAGGTGAGATGGCTCACTCAGTAGAGTCTTGCACAAAGCAGGAGGACGCAAGCTTGATCCCAGCACCCACATAAAAATCTAGACATAATTGTGCACGCTTTTCATCCCAGGTATCACCGGGCTAGCCTTAGGTTATATTAAAATTGTTCTTTGATTTGTTGATGTTTTTTAAATCATTCAATGAGTTTTGGCTTAAATTGGGACAAAATTTCCAAGCACTCTGAAGTGGCCCTGAATACAGAAGGCTACCCCGGTGATACCTACGTGCTAAAGAAGAACGGTAAGGAAACATTAGGGCGTCCTTTTTCAGGACAGAACACTGTACGTACAGCAACACAGTGAGATGCACATTTCAATCCGAGCTGAAGAAGTGAATGTGTACCGCAGTGTGGCCGAGGGCTGCCAGAGACATCCTGGATGCTTAACACCTTGATTTTGGAGTAATATTTTGTGCTTGTGTGTTTGATTTTTGGTTGTTGCCAAATTTCGTGTGATCCCGCCCCCTAGTCCTATTACGCAACCTCCATGCAATCAACCTTCCACAGTTGAAGAACCAGGTGGCGGCGGTGGTGGTGCACGTCTTTAATTCCAGCACTTAGGAGGCAGGGGCAAGCAGAGCTCTGTGAGTTTGAGACAGCCTGGTCTACAAAGTGAGTTCCTGGATAGCCAAAACTGTTACACAGAGAAACCCTCTCTTGAAAAACAACAACAGCAAACTCAGAGGAGTATATCACAGAACCCAGGATCTTGAAGCTGGAAGGAATCTCTATCAGTGAAATAGCTCTTCGGTTTATGGTTAAAAACCACAGAAGCCAGAGTATAGTGTATGCTGGCCGTTAAGAGCCAGGCCCAGGGACAACCACATATCTGACTTCCTTTTGTAACTTCAGTAACCATCTTTCTTACATGAAATCACCGTCTCTCTCAGGCTTTCTGCCGACAAGGCTGTCCTAGGTTTCTTTCTGACGGTGTGAGAAAACACTCGGACCCAAGGAGAGAAGAAGGTTTATTTGGCTGGCATTGCCAGACCACAGTTTATCACGGACGAATGGAAGGACAGGAACTCAAGGCAGGAACCTGGAAGCAAGAGCACCTGGGGAGCCGCTTATTGGCTCTCTCTGGGTGGCTCACACCAGCGTTTAGCTTTCGGACACAGTCCAGGACTGCCTGCCTGGGGATGCTGCCTCTCACCTCTCACAGTGGGCATGGCCCTCCTCTGTGAGCTCACCTCCTTACAGACAAACCCACAGGCCAGCGTGAGAGCAACTCAGCTGTGGCCTTTTCAGGTGATTCTTGGCTGCGTCAAGCTGATAATGATAATGAGGACAAGGGAGGGGAACTGTGGTTAAGTTGTATTGAACCAGAGAAGAAACTATTTTCAATTAAACACACACACACATGCACACATACACACAATGGCATGTCCCCTTGGCGGGATGTCATACAACCGTGAAGATAACACTTATAAGAACTGGATGATGCTGAAGTGTGTGCTTGTAAGAGAAGAAAGGGGGAAGTGAAGCCACACACACAGCAAATACACAATGTTTCAAAAGCCTTTAAATAGAAAAAAAGAGGGGGGGGGGTTAGAAAGTTATTTTCCCTAGCATTTGAATAGTGGGAAGAAGACAAAACAATGCTTTCCAGTGTTTTAATGGAAGCTTCCTTTATGAACATGAGACCGTTTTCAATAGGAAAGTGGAAACAACTGTCTTGCTATTTTCAGAGATATTGAAGACAGAGCCCTTTTCACGGCGGGTCTGGAGATGTTTCTGGAAAAAGACAGACATCCGACACAAAGACAAGCAAAGTCTCCTGGCGAAGCTGGAGTTGGGGAACCACCCATGCTCCTGGGGCTTCTGGTCTCGAGAAGGCCCCGAGGGATGAATGGCTTCAGTCAAAGAATATAGAGGTGCTCCCCAGTCAGGGCTGAGCCTGAGCCATGACAGAGGCAGAAACATGCATCTGACTGAGGTCATGCCTGCTTGGTCATATAGCAAGGAGCCCTCCAGCCCAGGAGGCCAACTAAGGATGGAGCTCAACTTCAGCATGGGCCACGCAGTATGGTCCTGACCTGAGAAACCAGCTGATGTAGTTAAAATGGGAAGCCCGGGGCTTCCTGTCACCTACCCTGGCCCACCCAGTTCAGGTCCCTTCTGCTAACCTGGTGGCTCGCTGAAGGCTGTTAGCTGTTCCTCTTGATATACACACGACTCTGAAGGTCCTCGGTTTCCTTTTGTCTGTTTCTTTGTGTAGCTGTTGCTAAAATGAAGCCTCATTATTTAGCCCAGGCCGGCTTGGAGATACTGTATACCAAATACTATTCATTATTTGGCCCTGGTTGGCCTTGAACGAGTGACTTCCTAAGGACTTTGCTTCTGCCCACAAGTGACTCTCAACCCTTCTTTTCTTGGCGTTGTCCCCCATCTCTGCAGCAAAGCGACAGCCACTGACACCTGCTTTGTGTCTCCTGAGACTACGAAGAAACAGCCACAGATCTGTGGGCTTAACCCAAGGCGTCAGATGAATTGTGTGGCCTCGGGAAGAATCTATCTGTCACTTCTGTCTTCAGTATCACTCAGCAACCTGATACTGGAAGCTGTGTCCTCCTCACGCTGGCCCCACCTCTGCTCCGCACTGACTTCCTGTGTGTCTTTTCCATTCCTCGTCTCATGTCTACCCCATTCTTGGAAAGGACACTAGTCGTTGGATTTAGGGGTTACCTGGATAATCTAAGATCGCCTCCTCCCTTTAGAACCCCTATGTGGGTTTTCAAAGACCTTTCCCCTACATGCTTCGTGATAATTACAGAGTCCAGAGATTTCACATGGGCATCGCTGGAATATCGTTTCAACCTACTGTATTTGTTAAGAATGAGGTATGATATGGTTCGGTTCGGGATGCCTCATTTCCTCATTCATAAAACAACAACAACAGTTAAGGTGTTGTCTGTATCTTCTAGGCAGTGAGGATTCAGCCAAGCTTCTTACACACATTTAGTGCTGGTTAGAAGTGGCAGCAGCATCAGTACCCAAATCCTCTTTCCCTTGTTTCCTGCCCTTTGCTGCTGTGCCCAAGTCTCACTGACTGTATCCTAGGCAGCTCCCTAGAGCTAGATCTACCCAGTTCATTTCACTGTAGAACATTCTGAGAGACTTCTTGGCCCTGGGGTCATATCAAGTTTACTTGGAGAGTTTTCAAAAGATGAACGATGGTTAACTCGATCTTCTGAGCTAGTTGTATCTCACAGGGTCCAGCACTCTGTAAGTTCCACAAGTAACCTCCCACCCATTATCAAACCTCAGAATTCTCAACCACGCCTATCGTTTCCTTGCTGGATTCTGTTTTCCTTGGAAGTCACTCTGAAGTAGGTTAGAGTCTCCCAGTCATCACAAAAGACACTCACTATCATCAGTGTTAATGCCTAGTCCCAGGGCTTTTGTTGCTGTTGCTGCTTTCTCTAGAAAATTATTAAAAATGGTGTGTGTGTGTGCTTGTAGGCAAGAGTCTGTGCACTCTTGTGCAGACGCCTACGGAAGACACAAGGGAGCAACAGCGCCCTGGAGCTGGAATTACAGGAAATTGTGAGGTGCCCAATGTCATCACTGAGAACCAAGCTTGTGCCCTCTGTTCTTAATCCCTGAGCCACCTCTCTCGTCCCCAAGCCATGTTTGAAACCCACCTGTTAATTTTCTGGAAGCTGCAGTCTGTCCATTCTAGATGGCCAGTTCTCTAGAAACTGCAGTCTGTCCATTGTAGATGGCCAGTTCTCTGGGAGCTGCAGTCTGTCCATTCTAGATAACCAGTTCTCTGGAAGCTGCAGTCTGTCCATTCTAGATTGCCAGTTCTCTGGGAGCTGCAGTCTGTCCATTGTAGATGACCAGTTCTCTTGGAGCTGCAGTCTGTCCATTGTAGATGGCCAGTTCTTTGACTCAGAAGTTTAGTTCCACCAGTCTCAACAAAGGACAACTAAGTTGACTCAACAGCTCTGCTGCCCGTTTTCTGTTCGTTTGTTCGTTGTTGTTGTTAAATATGGCTCAGGTGTTTCTTGGGAAGCAAGGTTTTCTTGATCGATACCTTTATTTTAGACAACTACATATTTAAAAATACATCTCCAAAAACATCCCATGAAGAGACCAACTGAAAGACTTCATCAAAGGAATATGGAGCCAATTGTAAATTTTCCCTTTGTGTTAAGCAAGGCATATTATTTTTGTCCTTTGCTTAATTAGAAGTGGCTGGGTGCATTTCATCTGATTTTCTTTCTCTAAAAGTTGCCGTGGGATTAAAAGCGGATGTAGAAGAATTGCTTCCCCAAGTTAAGATTTGGGGAGGCAGCTATGACACCTCAATGTTTACTTCTTTGCACACAATAATTAAGAATTTACGTTCCCGTGTTGCAGTTCTCCAAATGCTCACATGGAATAATAGCTCACCAATGAGAGCCCTTGGTGCTTCTTAACAATTTCTCTCACCTGAGGAAGTCTCGGTTTTCAGGTTTGTCTGTGAAGAAACAAGTTACGCGAGACAGCGAGAAGGCACAGGGTAAAGATGCGTGTCATGCGAGCCTTGTGACCTGCTGTGAGCACCGGAATCCATGCGACAGAGCAAAAGAACTGAGTCCCCAGTCACCCCAGCCTTCACACCTGCACTATGGCGTGTGTTCACCATGCTCCCACTAAATAAATACGTGATAAAATGTGTAAGAAATAAATTAGGCATAACTGTTGTTTTCCCCCTGTATATGCTATATTACAGTCTGTTACACATTTTCCATGAAGAACTAAAAGCTACTCCGGGCTGTTCTTGGTATTCACCTCTGTTTTTAATGAACAAGTCCTAACTGTATATAACTGTGGGTACACTACAGTGTGATGCTTCAATATACATATAAGATGTATAATAATCAAATCAGAAAAGTTGCATTTCCCCCTCATTGCAGCCTTCAAGTTCCTCCCCTTCCCCATGGGGATTCTCAAATACAGTGTAGTTTTTGTAAACTGCGAACTATCCTACTGAACACAGGAGCTTGCTCCTCGGTGTATCTGGGGATTCATCTTCCATCTCTCTCTCTCTCTCCTTGCAGCTTCTATCATGCTGAGCCTACAGTGAGAATTAGTCTAGCCCCACCTTCTCCAAGATCATCTCTTTAGCCTCCACACACGAGACGGACCATGCAGTGCCTGTTGGTATTCACGGTTTGTTTCTGCAGCCCACAGGCTGCAGGAAGATGCGGGGAAAGACATTTACTGTGTTTGCCAACTGTCTCTAAGCCTTTCCTGAGTCGCGCTGAAAGTCACAAGCCACAGTCAAGTGGAACTTGGAGACGGAGAACAGGAAAAGCCCCCAGTGTCTGGGATGAGTCATAGGGTGGTGCTCTGCTTGGTTGCACAGCAGAATGCTCTTGCTGAGGGCTTATGTGTGGTGTCATACAGCCTTAGGTCACTGGGATTCCACAGAATTCAAGCAGGTTTCTAAAACTAACAATAGCTCTTCGGGAGACAATTATCAATGAGAATTGTGAAACCTCTTGTTTTCCAGAAAAGACTCACCAGGGGAATTTTAAAACTTTCTTCTCTGGCTGTGCTCAGAGAATGCAGCTGTCGCTTGTGTTACCTGTCTGTGTCCCCTGTCTAGATGGTCGTGGAAGTGAGTTCCAGAAACCTGGAAGGAGGCATGCCGAGAGAGTCTGCACTGTGACTCTGCCCTCCAGTGCCTGGGTAGAGGGTGGGGACTGGAAATAGTTTGCACATAATAATTTTCCATTCACTCACCGTCTGAGGTACGGTTCCCACAGTCCGTCGGCTTGCTTGTTTGGGTCATTGCAGAGCTGACTGTCACCTGCTTGACATATTGATTGTTTACAAAACTATTAGGTTTTATAAACAGCAAAAGCAAAGGAAATGATCAAGATTCGATAGGTCGGATAGTAAGCCTGAGTCACCAGTTAGGAAAAGTAGTATAATTGCAGGTTTGGTTATCATAAATGGTAGATGCCTCTCCATTTCATCTGACTGAAATTATCTAATGTTCTAGAAAAATCTCGTCACTGCGTGCAGTCTGTGCTGGATGCTGGGCCGAGTGACACACTCAGTTGGCATCTCTTCACAGTGGATGTGACATTTCTTAGCATATACATGGCACTCTTAAAGCCAGAAGGGACTTCAGACATCACTTGTCCACTCCCCTGAAGTTCCCTTCATGTCTTTTTCCTAAAAAGCCTAATCTGGGCCAGGGAACATGGTTCAGTAGGCATAAGGGGTTGCCACACAAACATGACAGCCTGAATTAGATTCCTTGAATCCACTATAGATAGAGAGGGGCTGAATGCCAAAAGTTGTCCTCTGATCTCACAAACACACACACACACACACACACACACACGGAGGGAGGGAGATAGACAGACAGATAGAGAGAAAATGATAAATAAATGCTATTCTTTTAGAAAGGCTAAATTAAGCCTACGTCAATGGGTTGACTTTGGGTCCCGTTAACGTTCAGTGTCCATACGTCCATACCAATCATTTTGGGCAAAGAAGATGAATGATTTCAACTGATCCCCTGGTATACCACATGTCCAAGGTTGTTGTATATGGAAAATATGATCTATGGCCTGAAAAAAAAAAGTTGATGGACCCAAAGTCAGAATACAAAAATCAATCTACACTTCAAATGCCATGTATTTCCCATTATGTGCTTAGAACTATGCAAATAATTTTATAACTAGAAAATCATTTTATATGCCCAACAATTCAATGTAAGTATATACCAGTATTAAAAATATTAAGACACTCGTCCATGAATCAGAGCTAACTGGGAGTGTCCCAGGTGTCCTGGCCCAAGATCCTGAAGGCCTACGCTAGGTGTAGGAGTCTTTAACCCCTTGTTGACTGGATCTCTGGCACTTCTGAGGAACGTAACCTGTGGGAGAAGCCAGGGCATCTGGCTGATGGGAAAGTTCTTTGGACGAGCTTGGAGCAGGAGAGCTAGTCTTCCAGGACCGGCTCAGCATTATGACTGGCAAAGCCATACTGATGCAGTGAAGGTGCTTGGTGCCCTAGCACTGGGGACTGTCTCTTCCTAGTTTCCAAATGAGGAAACTTAGGAGGAAGAAGTTAGATAATTTGTCTGGTTACGTTAGTAAACTGGTAACTGAAATCCAAAGCCAGGCCCCTCTGATTCTAAAGCACATATACTCCAGAAAATTGTACTTATCCAGTGAGCCTCCACGTATTCCCACTTCTGTGCCTGAATAGCCAATAGGAAAGAGTTCCGGACACCGACGTGGCATCCGTGCTCACAACGTAAACATTATCAGTAGAACAGAACTCACCAAGATGCTCAGAACACCAGACTTTTACCTTTCTATCATTCCACCAGAAGCCCAGATTACAGAGCACCTGATACATAGTTACATCAAATGTTAATGAAGAATTGAATGCTTGTCTATCCATGGATTCATATGGTTCTAAGGGTAAGATGCAATATTCATAATATAAACATCAGTAATGTCTTATATTGCTTTGATGACCATGTAAGGTTTGCTACAAAATTTCAGTGGGGAAGTTTCTTTTCCTAGGAAAGTTAGAAGCTCCTTGTGAATATTTTAGAAATGATTAAGATTTATTCATGGCAGTCATGGTGGCAAATGCCAGCTCTCGGGAGGCAGCAACAGGCAGACCCCTGAGTTTGAGGGCAGCCTGGTTTATAAAGTGAGTTCTAGGACCACCAGGGCTGCACAGAGAAACTCTGCCTCGAAGCAATGTCTCAGTGGTTCAGAGTTTCTGATGCTCTGTTATGAAGACCAGAGTTTGAACCCCAGGCCCTTTGCCCGGTGTCTCATAAATGCCTATAACCACAGGTTCAAGAGATCCCATTCTCTTCCCTGGCCCCCATGGGCACACACACACACACACACACACACACACACACACTTAAAATCAGAGTTCATGTTCTCTTCACAGACCTTGCCACACAATCTCTCTGGTGCTGGGGTCTGAATTCTCCTCAAAGCTCCCACAAAGGTGTTGCTTACTCTACCCGTCTGCCATGGTCTTAGTAATTCTCACAACTCCTTCTTCCCCAGTTTTAAAACCTTCAAATAAAAAAGAATTCATTTATAATGATTCAAAAAAATTGAATTTTGACTATAGAGCTCTGTCACATGTGTCGGATTTTGGATTTCTCCACGCCAAGCTTAGCAGCTGGAGTGAGAATAATGCCATTCCTCCCCGAAATTGTGGCGGTCAATGGGTGAGTAAAGCAAGGATTTCATGTGGAAGAAATCACAGAGCAAGGGCGAGCGTTTGCTCAGTATAGAGTCTATGAATGGTCTATCATGGTCTTTGAAGTGATTTTTCGAGAACCATGGCTCCGTTGCTTATTGACTCTACACACTTAGATCTGGCATCTTAAACACACTGAGGCTTGGTTTCCGAACCTGGGAAAGGAGTACATAATGCTATCTCCTAAATGATCATTGTAAGATATTAAAATAATCTGTGCAAAGTTCTCGGCAAAGTGTTTTGTATCATTTGTCACCAATGTTCTGAAAATAATCATATACCAAGAACATATCAATTAGAAAAAAGGCTGGCCTCCTGATGGAAAAAATGCTTTAATGAGTTTTGAAGGATAAATAATAATTGAATAGATGAGGAAGGAGGAGGAGCAATTAAGATAAGAAGTGTTGGGAAAGAAAAGTGTCAGTGAAGTTAGGTAAGGACTGTAAAGATAAAAGGCCCCAGACATGATGTTATCAGGAGTCTGGCTTAAAAGGAAGGAAGTTACAAGATAGAGACTCTGACATAATGTATGGTCCTGTGTCTAAAAGTTTTATGTCTGTGGGAATGTCTTAGACAGTGTTGGATTTGTGAATGGAGGAGGGAGGGGGAGGGAGTCAACAAATAAGAATACATTTCCGGCTCTTAGAGTTTAGGGGTGGGGGAGGACAGTCTCTGCTGGAACCCAGTCATATTTCCATCTAGGTAATAGGAAAGGCAGGTTCCATAAATGTTCTGGCGTGTAGAACAGTCCCAGGAAGGTGAGACCTACAGACTACCAACAACAGAAAGCTGTCTTGAGCACTGAATTGAACTGGCAGGGCTTTGAGCCACTTTATTTATTTTTCCTGACTTTTAATCTGCCTTTCCTGATTTATTTGCAACAGTATAGAATGTAGGGGCTCCAGAAATTGGGGGACCTTTTATTATATGAGGGATAATCCAATTAGTTCTTTTTAGAAACTGAACTCTCTTGCTTTTGGGTGTCTATTGCTAACTAATCTCTCCTAAGAACTTACTGTAAGTTTGCCAGTGTTTATTTTCATCATCATCATCATCATTATTATTATCCTTAGTGAGGCAATGTCAGCATTAGTAAAAGGTACCACAGTATTGCTGGGTCTGCTTCTGCAATTTGATGAAGTCTCAATTTTCCTTTCAGAATCAATTCAGAAACCGTCTCTATATAGTTCTTTCTTTATTTTTTTTTTACTCTGTTGGTATGGTTAAAAATATCCATTCTAAAACATTGTCTCATTTCTGCATAAGAATTCCTGTGGAGAGTGAGTAGAAGGCAGGATGAGAATAAAGTTATGGATCCAAGTATACACATGTACATCTGTAGTTTCCTCTCTGCCAGAGCCAATTCTCTCTCAGCCTCAGCTGATAATTTTCTTGGAGCATTTATCACCTTGTAAGTTTTGAAATAAATTACTGATGTCTTGAGTTGTTAATCCAGTTGTGGGCCTTAGCCGGTTAATATCTCCCAGCAAATTTTGAAAATCATTAAGAGCTCATAACTGGTCTCTCCTGATTTGTACTTTTTGTGGTTGAATTTTTTTTGTATTGAACTTTTTCCTATATTCTAAGTAGTTAATAGAATCTCCTCTTTGTGTTTTTTTCGGAAGCGATTTGTAATCCCCAGCAAGGCAAAATTCTTTTTACTTCATTAAAATTGATTTACTTCATACAATAAGGTATCTTAATCTGAATCAGCCAATGAGATACCATCTATATAATGATAATAATAATGGAGTAACTGATTATGAATTATTCCTAACCACTATTGTACAAAATATTGACACAAAGTGGGACTGCTTGACATTCCTGTGGCAAGATCTTCCAGTGGTATCTTCTAACAGGTTGAGAATTATAAATGGGTTCCATGAAGGCAAACTTTTCTCTATCCTGTAATTGTAAAGGTGTAGTAAAAACAGTCTTTTAAATCAATCACTATAATAGACCATTGTTTCGGTAATAAAGAAGGCAAAGGCATTTCAGGCTGTAAAGTATCCATTGGCTGGGTCACCTTATTAATAGCACTCAAATCTGTTACCGTTTTCCATTTTCCAGGTATCATTTTAATGACAAGTATAGGAGAATCCCAAGGACTGGTCAATTCTTCAAGAGGTTGAGCATTTAACAGCTCCTGTACCAGCTGTTCCAGTCAAAGGCCATTGTTCCACTCACACGGGCTTGTCAGTTCACCATTTTAAAGGTAGGGCTGTTGGTGCCTTTGAAAGACCAATAGCTGTTGTGTCCTGTTTACGAACACCCAAACTGTTGGTGACTATTCTTGATCATGCATCTTAATAATTTTCTCTTTATTTTATGGTTTGTTTATAAGATTGGAGGAATTTTAATTCGCATTTTCCATTGCTACAACAAATCATGCCCCCATAAATTCATAGCTATGTCAACCACATATGGTTTAAATTTTCCTATCTGTTCTTCTGGCCTATACACTCAATCCATCTTGCGCTTTGTTTTGCCTGAGATAAAGCTCACATTCCTGGAAGTTGAATATTTACCTCCCAAATAGGCCAACTGGAATGCCAAGATTTTTGTGAGAAGATTGCTATAGGTCCTCCATACTCCCTATGGCTAATTCTTGTCAACGGGTCCCTGGGTCCACCCCAATCCAAGGTTAATTTTATTAACACGTTCTCAGAGTTTCACAATGAGATCAAATACCACACAACGTATGAGTCCAGCAAGGTGTACTCCTATAGTGTCAGCTACTTATGCAGCTGAGGCAGGGGAGTTTGAAACCAGTCTGAACAGTATACAAAGAGCCTTATTATAAACAAACAAACAAACAAACAAAATTCTCCTTCCAGATTAGAGGCTGTGTAAGCAAGTGATAAAGGTTAACTAGAGGAGACAGTCAGGCATGGTGGCACGTGTCTATCATCCACTACCAGGATCTTGGGAAGTTGAGGCAGGAAGTTAAGGGTTCCAGGGTAGCCTAGGCTATGAAGTGAGACCCTGGGGTGGGGGAGAAAGGGAAGGAGGAATGACTTCACTAAAACTGACCCTTTCCAGTCTCAAAGTACATCAGGCCAACCAGTCCTTAGGAAATCAGCTGAGTATTTCACAACTGGGAGCAGAATTCACTCCATACAAAAAGAAAAGTATGCTATGCAAACCCAACTTTTTGATAGTAGATATGTTTATCATGGAGATTTATAAATGAATATTACTCATTATATGCAATATGAAATCAAGAAGCAAAATCATTCAGGCATTGAGCTCTTGCCTAGCATGCCTGAAGCCGTGGATTGAATCTCTAACCCAGAAGAGAGAGGGTAGAGTAGCAGAAGCAATTGCAAGGCAGCAGAATATAGAAGAAGAAGGAGAAGGAGAAGGAGAAGAGGAGGAGGGGGAGGAGGAGGAGAGAAACTGGGAGTAAAAATGAGTTAATGTGATAAATATGTATTAAATCATACGTTGGATTAAACCAACTAGTTGGGTGAAGAATTTAGCACCAAGATGAAGAGATGAAAACATCAAATATAAGAATTATGAAAGCTGGGGCTGGGGAGCTCAGTCAGTGGTTAAGAGTACACGATGCTCTTGTAGAGGAGCTGCGTTCAGTTCCTGGCACCTACATCAGGAGGCTTACAATTACCTCTAATTCCATTTTCATGGGATCTGACTCCCTCTCCTGATCTCCATGGGCCACAGGCATGCATGCATGCATGCATGCAGACACTCACACATACACATAAAAATATAAATCTTATTGAAAAGGAATTCCTAAAGCTATCATGAAAAAATAAAAAAAGATGCAGAAATTAGTGTGGACTTTCCATCATGAATAGATACCAGGAGGCAAGGGAGTAGTATGTTTTAAATGACAAAGGAAAATAACTGTGAGACCTTTGTCAGCCTGGTCTAAATAGAGGGTTCCAGCCAGGGCTGCATAGTAAGACCCTGCCTCAAACAACAGCAAAACCACATAAGGCAAACAAGATACAAAAGCAACACCTGTCAATTCTTCCATTGGATGACTCTCATCCCGCTGTGAACCCTGTAATTCAGGAGATGGTAATGGTGTCATTCTATGTCCCATATACATTAAAACCTTCCTGCCGTGGGTTTCCAGGCGGAAGTGTCTAAAAGAGAGCTGTTTAAAATAAAGCACTTGGAATTTGTGGCTCTCAACACCTATGAAGTTGAGCAACTGAGAGCAAAGATGAATAGCTTCAGCCTCCAGAACTGGAAGGGGAACTCTCCAAGACGAAATAATTAATGATTTTCAGAGAGGCACATTGCGAGAGTACCCAGATATTGCAAAACATTCAGTCTGTGCTCTCCCTTCCTTTGCTAGAACATTCTCTAGGCTCCAACAAAAACAGAAGAAATGAATAGACCCAATGTTGCATCTGATACCGAGTTCTGACTCAGTACCATTGTTCCAGATAATACACGACACAAAAGTGTAAGACATAGGCCACTGAATGTCTGTTCCATGTATTGTGCTCTATAAAAAACAGTATAACCTCAACTGGCGTTATATCATTCTTAATGTAGTTAATTCTCAGTAAAATGAATTACATTATTATCATTGGCAACACATACTAAACATGTATGTATTACCTATTAAAAACACAGTAAATTAAACCAAAACTTTGTTTTTATTAAACAAATAAGAACATGCAAAGATGCCGAGCATCACCAGCCCCTGGGCGAAAACCAAGTGAGATGCTACCATACACTCATTAGAATGGGTTAAAGCGAAAAGCCTGGAAAAGTGGAAGCTAGTGAGAGTCTAAAGAGTGGATGTTCTTATCAGTGTGTGAAAGAGGAAAGCATATTCTACAGTTTTAGAGAGGAGAGGTTCAAAACCAAGGTGTGAGTTGAGCTCTCTGTCTGGAGGCCTCCTTCAGCTCCCTGTGACTCAGCTTTCCTCATCCTATGACCTCATCCTTGACCTCTCTCTGTGCCTCTCTCCTCTGTCTCTGCCTCACTTATAAAGATAGCGACGGCCTTTAGAATCTACCCATAAGTCAGGATAATCCCCTTCTCTCCAGATCCTCAACAAACACAGCATTTACCATATAGAGATATGTTTAAGGTTCTAAATGTGGGCCTATCTTCAAGCCCATTACCCAGCCCAGACTCAATGACTTGTGAACTGGTAAACCATTTACTCTACATCCTACATAGCAGGTGACCACTCAGGAGCCAATTCACCAATAACTGTAACAAGACGGTTACCTTTCAAGGCCTCTTTTCTAGTGAAAGATGATGGACCCCAAAGACTACAGGCCATATTATTTCATTCAATCCAGTCTGTTATAAGAATTTTCTGGATGACACATGATAGTTGTTAAAGATTGGCAATTCAAGAAGCAGACAGACTTAAAAGGGGCGCTAGGAATGGCACCCATCTTGACGACGGTAGGGTCATATGACTATGTACGTTTCAAAGCTTATCTACTAGATGTTTAAAATTAGTGAATTTTGTTTGCTATAACACATATTCTTTATAGATAAGGACATCCTGATGGTTAATGTTGTTAACTTGACAGGGTCCAGAATCCCCTAGAAGATAAAACTCTGGGCATATCCGTTAGTAGGCTTTTAGATATCGGGTTAGCGGAGATGTAAAGACACACCTAATATTGGTAGCACTATCCCATGGACTGTGCAGAATCCAATGCACACCAGCGTTCATGGCTCTTGCTTTTCGCCTGTGAATGTAGTGTGAAAACTGCGTGACATTCCTTCCACGGAGTCTTCCCCACAGGACAGACTGCCTCTTGACCTGGGAGCTCAGGCAAACCTTCTGTCCTTAAGTTGCTCCCGTTTGCTACTTTGTCACACAACAGAAGTCTATAACACTCCCACCAGACTTCAGTCATGCATTTCATCAGATACAACTTTTAAGATTCTTTTCTTGATCTATTTCTTATAACAGGCTCTGGATCACTGCTAGGTTGACCCCCCCCCCATTGTTCTGAGGTTAATAAAAAAAGATTTGGGAAATGCATGTAAGAAGTATCTTTTAGAAGTGTTAACCTGGAGGAGGTAAAGATGCAGCTTCCTTGCGTCATCTTAAACCCAGGATCATCAACACCAGATGCCCACACTTGCCCAACTTTGAACCAAGTGAAATCAGTTGTGTTCTGAAATTCACAAGTACTTGAGGGTTACACGAGTTCCCACCTGGTTGCTAAGAATTTCCCCTTGGATCAGTCCCCAAAATGACAGTGATGAGTTTTGTTTAAGGCAATCAGTGACTGAAGCATTTGCAGATTCCAGTGAGATTAAAGAGCAGACAATTCCAGAGGGGTGGCTCTTTATTCTACTGCCAGGTTGTCAAAACCCCCAAGGAGCCACCAAGAGACAGAAAGGAGCAGGAAAAAAGTAAATAAATGAATAAATAAGCATAGTAGAAATCTATATACAATACATACACAGTTGGTTTGGTTGGTTTTGGTTTCTCAAGACATGGTGGTGTCAGTATGGTTCTGGCTATTCTGGAACTCTTTCTGTAGACCAGGCTGGCCTCAACTCAAACAGACCCACCTACCTCTGTTTCCCAAGTGCTGGGATTAAAGGCGTGTGCCACCACCACCCGGCAGAAATACTTTTTTTTTTTTTTTTTAATGAGATGGCCAACACTGTTTGACAGGTATGTCCTTAACCAGATGACTTTTTGGAAAGTCCTGGAGGCTGTCTAACCTGTGACTGCCATGTTGCTGGCTGCCCTCATGGTATCACAGCCCTGCAGTGGATACCCTGATGGCTAAGAACCATGAGGTAGGATAGGTGCTACTTTTTTTAGGTTGGCTTACATCTGTTCCTCCGTCTCTTCCTTAGAGTACCATCCTGGTTACAGCAGAGAGATTCAAGTGAGTTCCTCCCCAACTGTATCTGTCCAACTGACACAGCAATCCTCTAATTTCTAGAATTCGCTATGAATTTCAAGGCCCACATGCTTTGATCCTTTAACCCTCATCAGTTTCTGGTCCTTGTCTGTCCCCACTTGGATCCATTCTTCATAGTGACACTCTAAAATTGCCTTTCAAATAAAAAATCCAGTCTGGACTGGACGGTTGAAGTGCTTGTCAGAAAGCACAGAATTGGAATTTGGAGCTACAGATGCCACATAAATGTTTAGTTGGCATGGTAACCTCCCTGCAATCCCAGTGCCCCCGGAAGACAAGAATCCCCGGGGCAAAATGGATAGTTCTGGGTTCAATTGAGAAACCTACTATCTCATTGAAAACGGT
This sequence comes from Alexandromys fortis, assembly GCF_014885135.2. Lineage (NCBI taxonomy): Eukaryota > Metazoa > Chordata > Mammalia > Rodentia > Cricetidae > Alexandromys > Alexandromys fortis. Next base: position 5,023,574 of record NW_026067950.1, on the reverse strand, counting down.
GGAAAGCAACAGGTAAGAAGTCATGCCTTCTTCGGGCCTCCATCTGTACACGCACTCAAGTACACACACACACACACACACACACACACCTCTGCCCTCCAGGACTGCGGGAAATGGGGCAAGGCAGTTCAGAAGCCCACCTCCAGCTCAAAGGTAGAAAATGCCAGAGAGAGCCTCATGATCACGCCTACTTTGTGGGCGAATCGAATCTCTTTAAACTGTATCCAAGTTTGTTTTGCCTACTCCAAGGCACTTATATCATTCGTTCTTTACATGAGACCGTGAATTAACCGGAAGCAAAACCATAGTTCTAGAAGAGGCCATATTCAGTCACGAGCAAGAGTTCATAGTCAAGTAGCTATCACGTGGCCAGATAGGGTGTGTCTACAAAGCCTCTTTAAGCGCAGAACACCCCCTTGCTGGTGCCACCTTGTCACCTGTGGAAGGCACTTTTCTGAGGAGTTAGGAGAAGCCCTTGCTTGGCCCTTGGGCTCCCCGTGGGAACGCGCCAGCTATGGCTCTCCCCAAGGGCTGGGGCCGCGCCACCTCCTAGCCCGCGGGGTGCGGAGCCCTGGCCTGTGATCGCGCGCCAGGGAGCAGGCGGGCTCCCGCGCAGGCCGGCCGAGGGCGGCGCCTGTGATCTGCAGCCAGGGCGCGCGCGGGGCGTCCCCGGGGCCCCGCTGTGATCGCGCGCCAAGCGCACCCCCAGCCCGCGCGCGCGCGCTGCCTGCCCAGAGCTCCCACTGAAAGTGTCCCCAGACCAAAGGGTCGGGGAAGCCGGTTCAAGCCGGCGAACGAGGTCTGGTGAGTCCTTCTGAAGCGTCGCGCGCACCCCACTCTTCACTATGAGGCACCCCCAAAACCTCTCTAATGCCCACTCTCGGCTGGATGGAAGCAGGAGGACGTTTGGCCCCAAGCAATGAAAAGAGAGGCTCTTGGAGATGCCTGTCACGCGCTCTGAAAGAAGCAAAGGAGATCGCAGCTCATCTCGTGTCCAGTTAGAGGAAGTCCTGCCTGGTTTGGTGTTGTGATCCTCGTGGTGATAGTCAAACAGGTGTGAATAGTTTCGCATCAAAGAACCGTTTCTTTCTTGAACGGCTCCCTCTGCTGAGGGAAGGGAGACAAAAGCCTCTATTAGCATAGGGTGTGCAAAGCCACCTGTTCAAATAACTCTGCCAAAGAGAGCAAGCCAGCCTTGGAAAGAAAAGCCCAAAGCAGTGCAAATACTTGCCGTGAAGTTGGAGGATTAAGCTGATCACAGTGGCAAACTGGGAGGAGGAGTTCTCTGTTTGTAATAAAAGTTGGCAGAGATTATTTTTAGCAGCCTGTTTGATTCCTTTCGATGAGGAGATAACACCTTTCACAGTCTTGTCAAAAATAAAAATATGAGAGAAGAACTCAGTCTGCCCTAACTAATCCAGCAAAGGTTTCTGTTTGGAAATCCCGATTTCAGGTCATGGGTGAGCAGATAGGATTCTGCCCAGAGACAATGGTTCTGCACAGGCCAGGCCGTGTCTGCAACTGTTGTCATCGCTGCCTCCCATTCCAAGAAAACAAAACCACGGTTTCATCAGCATCGATTTTTAATATTTTTGAAATGTTATTTTACATTTGTTTTTGTGGCGCAAGAGGAGAGTGTGGGAAGGAGTGGGAGGCAGCCGAGCGAGGAGCCGAGAGAGGAGCCAAGAGAAACTTGACTTGGGGAGAGTGGGTGGGAGATCAAAGGATGACAATGGTGGCAGAGAGGGTGGAGGACCAGCGCCCAGCACTGTGGGAATAGCGCACACTGGCACAGGTAGGTATGGCAGCAAAGAAGGGGCTGGGACCGACCTGGGACCCTGACAAGAGGCCTCTGCCCCAATGGTGCTGTTTAGAAGACCCCTGTTGGCTCTCCCGGGTCCCGGTTGGTTACCCTGGTGCGAACTCTCTGAGAGCCTGAAGAACACACCTATCTAGGGAGGGCTTTGTCCTTCTCGCCACTGGCTATGCAAGTGTGACCCACAGACCATGAGCCTTACTTGGCAGCTTGACCCAGAGTTTGGTGTGATCACACATCTGTCAAGAAGGTAGGGGTACATTCAAGGCCCAGAAGTAGTGGTCTAAATCACTCAGGGTTTGCAGAAACCTAAACCGGCCTGCCCAAAGGTGCCAGTCTTCGCCTGTGTCCTTTGGACTGTCCTTGAAAGTATAAAGCCCTCCTGTGCCAGGCTGTGGACTCTCATGTGCCTTCCCCTTTCAGAGTAAAAAGGCCAGCCCAAGAATTTAAAACTTAAAAGAGGAATTCTCAAATGGAATCAGAACTTCCAGATAGCCATGACGGTGTGCCAAGGCGGGTGGTTAACATGTACCGGCTTCCACGTTTCATTAATTTCGTTTGTAGATGCACCTATTTAGACACATGATTGATGGCTGCTAATCACATTCTTGCCCCGGGCCCTGCAGGCAGCAGACACTTCTTACGGTAGGAGAGAAAAGGCAGCTGGAAGAAGCGATGTACGTAGCATCCTTCAATGCCTAGATGCATCCTCGTGACTCAGTTGTCTAAAAGGGCAAACTACATCTGTGTTTTTTGTTTTGTTTTGTTTCTTATGTTGAGATGTTCGTGACAGCTGTTTGCCCCAAAGAAGGATTAAGCTTCACGAACAAACAGAATTGAACTTGTTCCACTAACGCTCAGAACGAAAGCCGTTCATTTTTCTTTTCAACCAACATTGATTATTCCTCCATTATGGTCCAGACACCATGTTTAGCCTGCCTCTGATGAGTGAGGCCTGGCTGCCCTCAAATCTCCTTGGCCACTTATGCAGGCAAACCTGTCTTTATCAGGTAGGCCTGCTTCTCCAAACTTCCTTGTCTTCCACACGATGAATGCTTATCCAGATGCCGGGGATTCTTCAACAGCGTTCACCCAGTAAGGACTTGGGAGATAACTTGGATGAGTAGACAAGGTGGGAAGGCAGCGAGTGTTCAAACTTGTGTACACGGCAGCATAAGATCCAGGCCAATTCAACTGCTTATGTCTTATCTATTAATCTTGTTTAGGGCACTGGCAATTTCCTTATTGTGACTTGATATTATGAAATGTTGTTGAATAGCTTTATTGGTGATGCGTTATGACCGGTCTTCCAAGGATAGGTCAAAAACATGCATCGTTTAAAACATGTGTGGTGCCTATCACTGCTTCTACCAGAAAGACAGCACTTAATAAACTCTCTCACGCTGAAGTGTTGGCAACTTTATGCTTTTAATCTTCATAATAATTGTCTCTTATTTTGAAAAGGAACTCGAGGGGCTAGAGAGATGGCTCAGCAATTTTAAGAGCACTTGCTACTCTTCCAGAGAACTGAATTTGATCCCTAGCACCCACATGGTGGCTCACAGCCATCCTGTAGCTCCAGTCCTAGGGGATGATGCCCTCGTCTGGCCTCCGTGGGCATTGCACACATGTGGCACACATGCCAGCAAATACTCTTACACGCCAATGATGGAAACTTTTAAAGGAACTCAAGAACACGAGGCATCAACATGAACGGCCAGCAACGGCTCCTTTAGCATCTGCATGGGATATATTTTGTGTTGAGTTCCCCAACCCCCCTAAAATCCAGCACATGGGCAGTTTTATGGCTTGCCAACTCAAAACTTAGCCCCTAAGGAAAGGCCCCTGGCAGGAATGAAACGAGGGGATTAATGTCTTTACTAGGCATGGTTGGCTGCCACAGGGATCCTCTCAGAAGGGCTATTTTCATTCCAAAGGCCAGCAGTTAGGAAACCTATTAAACCGGGGTCCTAATATTTTAAGTGGGAGTAAAACTAAGAACGAGAACGAGCCTTTATGTGACGATGAAGAAATCTTCCCCTGCCAGAGATGAAGCAAAGTCTAAGGCAATGAGGAGCTGGTACCAACAGGATTCCACGGAGAACCTGCATGTCAGCTGCTTGCAAAGTCACCATAGCTCTGGGAATAGTCAAGGTATTGCTGGAAACCTGTCCCCAGAAGAAACAACCTTGCTTACTGTTCCATCCTCAATCCCTCCTGATTTGACTCCCAAGTCTACCGTGAAGAAAGCAAAAGACAGCCATGGACACCCCCATGGGGTCAACGCCAGCACTGCTGACCAGACAGATATGTAGATGAAGGCAAGATGAATGCCCCATGGATGGAGAGCAGGAAGCATGAGTTCCTCCTCCAGCTCTTGCTGTAGTGCACAGGATGTTGCTAACAAAATTGGCATCTCCAAAATGGAGTCTCGCGAGCTAAATCTAAGCAATTTTCACCATAAAGGAGGGGACCAAAGTTAGACACAGAAAGGCTCACTACTCCGATTTCACCATTATACAGGTCCACTCTATCCCACAAATATATTCATTTTAAAAATCACGGTACTGGGCTCTTTACCTACCACACTTAGTGGTAAGTGGTAGGCTCTTCGTGTGATTCCTAGCATTGTAAATCTATAAATACAAACTAATAAATGAGAAACAACAAAACCACATAATCATTTTTTTAAAGACAGAGAGTAACTGAGGGTAAATATGATCGAAAATACATAATGTATAAGTATGAAAATGTCATATTGGAACCCGTTATTATGCATAATTTGGTTGATGCCAGGGACAACATTAACTGTTTTAAAGCGCTGTCTGTGGAAGGCTGTCCTGTTTTCTCGCGGTGGTTGCCTACAGGCTGGGGTGGCCCTGCTGACAGTCCTTGCTGTGGCAGCCGAGTGGCTTCAGAATAACTTGAAAGCCCAAATCCCACCAATAGGAGTTGATTGGTTCAAGTTTTTGTTTGTCACTTGCTTTGCTTGCCCCACACATGTGAATAAGAAGCCCGGCATTATTTTATCTTGGGAAACACCATTTTCCCAGGAAAACTTGCTTAACTATTTCCCTTTGCCTGATAACTGATTTTAGGCACCTCCCCAAAGGCATGTGGCAACAAGTCCAGATGCACCGTGCAATTCAGAAGCCATTATTTCATCGGTGACTGACAAGAAGTAGATAGGCCCTTAGTGTGGCTACTAAGGTGCTGCCCCAACACAAAAGGTAGGCTGTGTTCACCACTGGTCACTCTTGAGCAATTCTTTTTTCAAAGATTTCTTTCTAACCAGTGTATGTTCACACGTTCCTATGTGGGTATTTACACGAGAGGGCAGGGCCTGCAGAGGCCAGAAATGTGAATTGGATCACCTGGAGCAACTGAACCTGGCAGGACATTTGTATTGGGAACTGAACTCAGGTTGTCTGCAGGAGCAGTACACGTTTTTACCCAGATATATCTAGCTTTATTACATTTATGGGCCCTCACACGCTAAGGCCCATACGTGGGGTCAGAGCACAATTTGGAGAGGATCTTTCCTCTCCTTCTATCTCCCACAACTTTGCAGGCACACTGTTGCTCTCTGTTTGTTTGTTGTTTAGATGGTTTTTGAGATAAGGTCTCACTGTGTAACCTTGGCTAGCTTAGAACTCACAATTCTCCACTCCACCTCACAGACATCGCCTTCTCTCTACTTCCCAGGTGCTACGATTAGAAGTATGTGCCACCCCAGCTGCTCCGTTTGACAGTGGCGATTTTGCTGTAGTCCTGCCAATAGACAGCCTAGTTTTGTTTTTTATTTTTATTTTATTTTTTTTTCTTTCTTTCTTTATTTATTTATTAAATATTTCAGTCTCTTCCCCACCTCCACCTCCCCTTTCCCTCCCCCTCCCCCAATCCGTT